>NW_026585504.1:12678200-12821225 GCF_907164565.1 Psammomys obesus
ACACACACACACACACACACACACACACACACACACACACACACACAAATCAGTAGCCCTCCTATTTCCAAAAGACCAAAGGGCTGAGAAAGAAATTAGGCAAACAACACCCTTCACAATAGCCAGTAGTAACATAAAGCACCTTGGGGTGATGCTAACCAGGCAAGTGAAAGACCTGTTTGAAAACAAAGTCAAGTCTCTGAAGAAAGACACTGAAGAAGATATCAGAGAATAGAAAGATCTCCCCTGCCCATTGATTGGTAGGATTAACATAGTGAAAATGGCCATCCTGCCAAAAGCCATCTACAGATTCAATGTAATTCCCATCAAAATACCAACACAATTCTTTACAGAACTTGAAAGAACAATTCTTAATTTCATATGGAAAAACAAAAACCCCAGAATTTCTAAAATAATCCTGTACAACAACAAATTGTCTGGAGATATCTCCATCCCTGATCTCAAGTTGTGCTATAGAGAAATAGTAAGAAAAACTGCAATAGAAACTGGAATAGAAACAGAATGGTGGAACAATGGAATAGAATAGAAGACTCAGAAGTAAACCCACCCACCAATGGATACTTGATTTTTTTACAAAGAAGCCAAAATCATACAATGGAAAAAAAACAGTGCATCTTCAACAAATGGTGCTGGTCTAACTTGATGTCTAAATGTAGAACAATGCAAATAGATCCATATTTATCACCTGGCACAAAACTGAAGTCCAAGTGAATCAAAGACCTCAACATAAAACCAGACACAGTAATCTGTTAGAAGAAAAAGTGGAGAAGAGCCTAGAACTCATTGGCACAGGAGACAACTTCCTGACCAGAACACCTCTAAGATCAACATCAATAATGGGACCTCGTGAACCTGAAAAGCTTCTGTAAAGCAAAGGACACTGTCATCAGAACAAAATGACAGCCTACAGACTGGGAAAGGATATTCACCAACCCTTTATCTGACAGAGGGCTAGAATCCAGAATATATAAAGAACTCAAGAAGTTAAACACCAAAAAATTAATTAATTAATTAATTAATTAATTAATTAAAAATGGGGTACAGAATTAAAAAGAATTCTTTATAGAAGAATATCAAATTGCAGAGAAACACTTAAAGAAATGCTCAAAATCCTTAATCATCAGAGAAATGTAAATCAAAATGACCCTGAGATTTCACCTTACACCTTTAGAATAGCTAAGATCACAAAACTGAAGTGCAACACATGTTGGAAAGGATGTGGAGAAAGGGAAACCCTCCTCCACTGCTGGTGAGAATGTAAACTTTTACATCCACTTTGGAAATCTATCTGGAACTTTCTCAAACAATTAGGGATAGTGCTACCTCAAGATGCAGCTATACCCCTCCTAGGTATATATCCAAAATATGCTCAAGCGTACAACTAGGACATTAGTTCAACCATGTTCGTAGCAGGTTTTTTTCACAATAACCAGAACAAAGAAAAACCTAGATGTCCCTCAACTGAGGAATGGATACAAAATTGTGGTACATTTACATAATGGAATACTACCTATCAATGAAAAACAAGGAGATTATGAAAATGGTGGGAACTAGAAAAGATTATCCTGACGGAGGTATCCCAGAAGCAGAACGACACACATGGTATATAACCACTTATAAGTGGATATTAGACATATAATATAGGATAAACATTCTAAAACCTGTACACCTAAAGAAATTAAGCAAGGAGGAGGATCCTGGGTAAGATGATCAATTCTCACTACGAAAGGCAAATGAGATGGACATCAGAAGAGGGGAAAACAGAGAACAGGACAAGAACCTACCATGGAGGGCCTCTGAAAGACTACCCAGCAGTGTATCAAAGTAGAAGCTGAGACTTGTAGCCAAACTTTGGGCATAGTACAGGGAATCTCATTTTTATAAGAAGGGCAAGAGAGGAAGACCTGGAGGGAACAGGAGCTCCACAAGGAGAGCAACAGAAACAAACAATCTAAGCATAAGGGTCTTTTCTGAGACTAATACTCCAACCAAGGACCATGCTTGGAGATAATCTAGAACCCCTGCCCAGATGTATCCCATGGCAGCTCACTGCCAAGTGGGTTCCCTAGTAAGTAGAAAAGGGACTATCTTTGGCATGAATGCAGGGACTGACTCTTTGATCACCTCCCCCTGAGGCTGAAGCATCCTTACCAGGCCACAGAGAAAGACAATATTGCCAGTCCTGATTTGACCTGATAGGCTAGAGTCAGAGGGAAAGAGAGGAGGACCTCCTCTATCAGTAGACAGGTGAAGGACATAGGAGGAGATGAGGGAGGGTGGGTGGGATCGGGAGGGAATGAGGGAAAGGGTTACAGTTGGGATACAAATGAATAAACTGTAATTAGTAAAACAATATAAATTAAAAAAAAGAAGTAGGCATAAAAGAAAGTACGGTGTGAGAATGTATTTAAGATGCCTTTTTAATTTAATTTATTTATTCACTTCCTCTCCACCAGTCTCTACCCTCCTTTCTTATTTTCCTTCCCCTATTCCTCCAAAAAGGGGAGCCTCCTATCAACCCATGCTAGCACATCAAGTCTTATCAGGACTGAAGATATCCTCTTTCCTTGTGGCCTAGTGAGACAAAGCTCCACCAGGGGGAACTGATCAAAAAGTAGACAATAGATTCCATGTCAGAGACAGCACTTACTCTCCTTACTAACAAACCTACATGAAGCCTGGGCTGCCCATAAGCAACATCTATTGGGGGGGGGGGCGACTCCAGTGCATGCATGCTCCTTTGTTGGTGCTTCAGTTTCTACACGCCCCTCTGGGCCATGGTTAGTTGATTCTGTTGGTCTTCTTGTGGAGCTCCTGACACCTCCAGGCCCTGCTATCCTTCCCCCTAATTTTCCACAAGACTGCCTATGCTTTGCCAATGTTTGGCTATGAGTCTGAGCATCTGTTTCGATTAGCTGCTGAGTGGAGCCTCTCAGAGGACAGCAATGCTAGGCTCCTGTCTATGAGCATAGCAAAATATTGTTAATAGGATCAGGGGTTGGCTCTTTCTGATGGAGTGGGTCTTAGGTTGGTCCAAGCATTGGGTGGACATTCCTTCAATCTCTGCTCTATTGATTTCCCTGTATACCTTGCAGGCAGGGTAAATTTTAGGTTAAAGTTCTTGCGAATGGTCGGTGTTCCCCTGCCTCCACTAGGACTCCACTAGAAGTCATGTCTAGATAGAGGGTAGCCTCGTCCGTCTCTATGACCACTGTTATTAGGAGTCTCAGCTAGAGTCACCCCAATAACCTCCAGAATCTTCCCCTGACTTAGGTCTCCAGCTTGTCACAGAGATGCCAGAACCACAGTTTCTCTTCTCTCTGTGGGTACTCTGTCCTCGTCACTGCCCACCTTGCACTGCTCTTCCCAGGTTCTGATCACCACCTTCATTGGTCTCTGCACTCCCTCTCCTCCCTTGTTCCCTCTCCTCAACCACTTCTGCTGTCTATTCTATTTCCCCTTGTTAGTGAGATTTAAGCATCCTCCCTTAGGTCCTGTTTTAGAGTGTCAATAAAAACATAGATGGGGCCATGGCAAAAGGCAGTGCTGGAGGACAGTAGGGAGTATATTCCAGGAGGTGAGAGGGGCAGTCTACCAACCTACCTCCCTTTACAGCCAAGGAAAATATACACACACCTTCTAGTCACTGGAATACAAATGAACAGTCTTCCCCAGGTAACCTATTCCTTACCTTCATCCTCTAGAACAATAGACAACCAATCAGATGGTCCATTCCAGAGGAGACAAGAACCAAAATTGTGGAATTTTTTTGGTAAGATTATGCTTCACCATAATAATAATAAAAAAAGAAGGCTGTAAATTGAGGAGAGTATGAAAGAAGTTTGAACGAGGATAGCTGGGAGGAGGGAAAGGGAGAGAGCAAAGCTTTATACTTATATTTCATTTTAAAACACAATAGGTTCTAAAAAGATGTTTTATGTTTTTGAAGCGCATCTTCTGTCATCATTATACATTTCTTTCTCTGCTTCCTCTCACTGCTGTTGTTAGGTTATGTATAAATCATCTGTATCCATTGCGGGTCTACTCTGCCTCAAGCTCCAGGCTAGACCCTGATTGCAGAGATGAGTGAGATAACCTTTACCATTAAGAAGCTTTTAGTGTAACAACAGGTACAGAACAGTCAAGCAAGCACCTTCAACAGTGTTTGACACTTTATGAGTTCTAGTCTTTCACCCAACTCCTTCAGGAGGCCATCTAAACAGAACACCCAAGGGCAAAAGAAAGCAAATGGTGAGTGGCAAATGTTACGTTCTGCTCAGACAGAGCTATGTAGGAAAGCATGGTGCACATGAAACCTAGGGGCAGAACGCAACAGGCTTCTGTGTGATACAGAGCAGCTATCAGTGGGATGCACTCTGAGTCTTGTCGTCACAACCCTTCATAATTCCATTCAGACGCTGACTTGCCGGCACACACAGAATGAACGCACACCTGTACCAGGAACTGGGAAAATGAAACATAGCTCTCTCTACACAGGCACAGAGCTGCACCCAGTGTTCCATACTCCTGATAGGTCAGGGCAATCAGAGGACCACTTGATGAACTTGGAAGAGCCACGGCTTACCCAAAAATACTTTCTGCAAAGTCGCCATCTAACCCTTTACTCCTATTCCAGACTCATTCTTTCTTTTCAGAATATGTTGGAAGCTTATTATGGTGGCTGCTCTATATTCATCTTTGTGACCAAAATAGATACCTTTCCTTTAATATTCAGAAATAGGTCTACTAAATACCTCAGATGTCTGTACTGACATTCATTTTATTCTTAAATTTGGTGAGAAACAGAGAAAAGTGTTTTTTAAATTTTATTTATTTTTTTATTAATGACAATTTTTTTTGCTTTGTATCCCAGCTGTGGCCCCTCTTTAACCCCTCCCATTTCCACCCTCTTCTCCTCCCATACCTCTTCCCTAGTCCACTGATAGGGTAGGTTCTCCTCCCCTTCCATCTGACCCTAGCCTATCAGGTCTAGTCAGGCATGGCTGCATCGTCTTTCTCTGTGGCCTGGTAAGCCATCTTCCCCCTATATGGGGAGGTGATCGAAGAGCCAGCATGTCATGTCATGAGTTCATGTCAAAGATAGCCCCTGTATGATGATCAATCCTCATTCAGAAAGGCAAATGGGATGGACATAGGAAGAGGGAGAAAACAGAAAAGGACAGGAGCCTACCACAGATGGCCTCTGAAAGACTCTACCCAGGACGGTATATAAGCAGATGCTGAGACTCATAGCCAAACTTTGGGCAGAGTGCAGGGAATCTTATGAAAAAAGGGGGAGATGAAAGACTAGAGCAGACAGGAGCTCCACAAGTAGAAGTGTTTTTTTTTTTTTTAAACACTTTGTGTTTTTTAAACTGAATAAAATAGAAAGCAAGAAATTGGAAATAAACATGGGAAAGATATTATTTCTCTTCACTCTGTGTTCCTCTAAGAGACAAATCAAAACGCAGAAATGAAAATAAAGGGAATTAAGCTATAACCTTAATATAGAAACTTGAAAGAACACAAAGGCTTTATCTCTACAATTTAATTCAGCATTCTTCAAGGAAGAAGGCATTTGTTGATAAGCCAGTCTTCACTAACAGTTTCTGCAGAGGAACGAGAAAAATAAAACAGTAATAACACGACTTGGGTAAACAAGAAGCTGGAGAAATGGTGGTAAAAATGAGTGAGATAGTGAAGAATAAATAATGGAAATGCTGAAGAAGCAATGTTTGCGAATTGAACACAGCAGCCAGGAAATTAAACTCTGAGAGAGGGATGAGCAAGACCGGGGTTTTCTCTCCAGCTCCTGTATTCAAGAAAAGTCATTATCAGCTACAGGTCATAAAAGTTTATAGACTAATAACCTCTGACCTCTGACCTAATGATTTATTTTCTCTGAGCAGAGTCACAGGCTCTTTCCTTTTGGGAAAAATTTAAAAAAGAGGCAATATGGCAAGGTGGCTTCTCTCATACGTCATGCAATGATGTGTGTCTGGCTCTCAATTTGTTGCAGCCCTGTTGCTCCAATGCAAGTCAGGAGAAGTCACTGGCCAACATAGAGTTAACAGACACATTTTCTTAAACAAATAAACCAATGCTTGTGTGTGTGTGTTTCCACATATATATATATATATATATATATATATATATATATATATATATTTTTTTTTCTGAACCACATGCAAAGTAGCACTTTTGAAGTTAATTAAGAGACTTTGATGACTAGAAGTCAGCAGAACCAGTTTATAACTAGGCAGAACTGGTCTTAATTTACTCCCTGCACTACCCCAAAACAAAAATTACCAAAAGGGAAAGGAAGAAGGAGAGCTTTTTCATTTGCATGGAGCTTTTCTTCTTGGCAAGAGACACTCATTTGTAAATGGGCACATTTCCACACACAGGCCATCAAAAAGATATTTGCTGAAGAGCAATGAAACACAGTACACACACCCCCTCTTTGATGCTACTTGAAGCATCAGCTAGACGGCCTGGAGTCTGGGAGGAAACCTGAGGTAAATGGTTCCTTTCATGATGCCAGAAGGGCTGCCTAGCCAGAGCTGGCACTGACTTTGGAGGGCAAAGGAGACTGAGTCATCGCCCTTCATCCAGCTGATCTGTTGAAAGGGTGCAAGTAGTTCCCAGGGGTTTCATGCTGTTTGGAGACAAGCTTCATTCCAAATGCATGGAAAAGAAGATGGGGGGGAGTGAATTTTGTTGCTAAGCCTCCCGGTGACTTGCCAAAATTTTGCCTGTTTCTTTGTGAGTCTGGTAACCACCCCAGCTGGGATGCCCATTACTCTAAACAGGAAAGGCATGAATACACCCCATCCTTTTTGAGCATTCGAATGTGCCTTGGTGAGAGTAAACATGGCTGTGTTTGTTCTCCCAGGGGAACAAGTCAGGCATGAAAGTCCTTTTGTTCAGACCAAGACCAACTCTGACCATTCTGAAGACCCAGAGGGGCTGGCAGCTTCATCTGGAAACATGAATATGAACCCTACCTGGAAAGGGCAGAGTTTTCCAACGCTGCCCAGTGGTTGCCTGAAACCCTTGGGAAATAAAGGCACAGCTGAGAGCTGGAAATGTACTCTTCCCTAAGTACATGATTCTGAGAGAGAGCCTCACAAAGAAGGAGAACAAGCTACTCATCCCACAGTGCCTCTGGTTTTAGTCAGACCAGAGCTATGAGTGTGAGGTAGAATAACTATATATCTGAAATGCTCTGGGAGTGTAAAAGAGAAACTGTGATCGATGTCTTTGTGTTTGTTTCCTGAGCAAGTACATGCAAAGGAAGCTGGAAAGCAGAGCCAAGTGCCCCTGTGTCTTCAGGGAGAAACTGAGTGAGGTCCTACACATTTTGAGAGGTGTGCGTGTGCATGTATGTATGCACTCGGCGTCATAGTTTCCTGTCATAAGTCTGCATTCTGGGCATTTCTAGGCAGTACTTCACTTCAATATGCCTTGTTCCCTGTCTCTGTCTCTTGACACTTTGGTATTTTTATGTTAATCTTAAGGTGAGTTGAGTATTAGTGCCAAGGTGGATTGATGACAAAGAAGTAGGCTATCACTTGTAAGAACAACAAATTTATCGAAAGGAAAGCATTATTTGTAGTTAGGGTCACATGACCATAACAAAGACCAGGAACTGACCAGTGCTGTGGTACCATGGAGAACTATGTGAGAGAAATAAAGTAGAAGAGAACATCTATCCTCTAGCAAAGTTGGGAAACCTTGATGGTCTGTGATGATCTAGACACATGAGAGGGATTTCCATCTAAGGAGTGTGAACAGAGGGTCAGTCCACTGGCAGAGGCTGACCAGCACTGTCTACATATTTAATGCCTGAGCATAGGGCTGTTTGGCTAAAGCATATCTATTGGTATAATGTTCTGGTGGAATGAACAGTTTACTCTTGTTCATTCAAATGCTGATTTCTCTTCCCCACTGTCTGGTTTCAATCAGGACATTGCATTGTGGTGTTTATTCTAAGCATCACCTGTCTAAAGTTTGTGTAAACACGCCACCATTTGTTCTCTGTGCTGCCAATTAAACAACCAGCCAATGCTGTGCAATGGAGAGAACAGGGTGGGACATCCTTGTCCGGAGGGGAGGAGAAGAAAGTGAGTGGGAGCAATAGGCAGGATAGGACTTGAAACCTTGAGGAGACATGAATCGGACCTAAGCTATGACTAACAGCAAGTATAATGGCTAAAATCTGAGTGGAAGGAAACTATTCAAGCTTGGAAGTTTAGAATGGAGTAATAATTGCCCAACATTGTGCTCTAGGTTAATTAAGTAAAGCCTAGTCTCTGTGTGGTGATTTGGGTACATAGCTGGTTTAGGAATAACCACAGATAAATTAAAAGATAAACCAATAATGAATATTAATAAACAACAACACATCACATTCTTTTTAATTAATTTATTTATTTATCATTATTTATTACAATTTATTCACTTAGTAAGGGCTGTAAGCCACTCTGGTCTCCTCCCAGTCTCACCCACCCTCTTCTGCCTCCCATGGTCTACTGATAGGGCCTCCTCTCCTTCTATCTGACCCTAAGGTATCAGGTCTCATCAGGGCTGGCTGCATCATCTTCCTTGTAGCCTGGCAAGGCTGCACCCTTCAGGGAGAGGTGATTACATAAAAAATAAAACAAAATAGTTAACCACAAATAGCCAGATTAGAACCATATGTAAGCAAAATATAAACAGCGCACTTACCTGTTAGATTACATGTTTTTTTACTAAATAGAAAATAGGAAGTCTTTGCAGATTTCTAAGAAGGAAATGATACAATTTAAACTCTACACTTCAAAAACTAATAGTGAACTATAGTGGAAGGATCCTGGCAACAAACTCATGAGATTCAGTATTTTCATCATCTAGTTAAAATGTAACAAAATCTACTTTTGGGTCATGGCAGAGGGAGTAATGAATGAAGGAAATAATCAGAGACTTCGAGAACAGGATCTGCAGATTTGACAGTTCATTGGATATGCCTGGTGAGGGAGTAAAAAGAGTCAGAGAGGGTGCCAGGGTTGGGGAGCCCCAGGGATTGGAACAATAGTGTTGCCATGGAGAGACAAGAAAGTCTGAAGACTTGGAGGAAGTTGAGCTTAGTCTGCAGTGTATTGAAATGAACGTGCTAGGCGAGAAACAATTAGGAGAGCTCAGCATGCAGCTGAATTACAGGAAATAGGACAGGGCTGAGGCTTGGAATTGGGAGTCATTTATTCAGCAAGTTGTTAGGAAAAAACCTATTCTATGCCAGGCACTGTGTCTGATACCTGGGTAAGGCAAGGCATATAGCCTCTGCTTTAGAGAGCTGACAACACTGTGAGAATTAGGTGGGTGGAGGTACTGGGTCCTAAAAGCTGATACCTTAGAAAGAGGAGGGCACACTATGACACCAGAAAATATACACATGTACCACCTACTGCGTGGTCAGGAAAAAAAAAAAAAAAAAAAAACGTCCTGGCAGAAGGAGTAGTACATGAGTAGTCGGAGATGGGGTGGGTAATTAGAGAGCTTCCGTGCAGTGCAAAAGCAGCGAGACACAAGTGAACAGAAAAACGCAAGCTAGGGAATTCTCAGAAACAACACTTCGTGATAAGGCCAAGCATTCTGAGCCTAAAGGACTTTCTGAGTTTGGGCTATGGTCAGAGAATCACAGAAGCAGCTCATCGCTTTTAAGCTGAGAACATTTAAATATTATTTTTATAGAAAGTTCTCTAGCTGCAACGTGGGGAACGGAGAAAATGACACAGGCTATGGAGTCTGCAGAACCAGGTGTTGAATTGCGTCAATGTGGACTGAGAAATGGGAAAGGACCCAGAATGTAGAGCCGGGACATTCACAAGTACCTTAAAAAGGGCAGGGAGTGGGAGAGAGGAGTCATAGTCATCAGGTCATTGACACTCAAATAACACAAATTTCTCTGTGTGTATGCTTGTGTGTGTGTGTCCCTCCATGTCCTCACGCACACATGGAGCTTAACCACAGCTTGATGACTGATGGAAGAGGGCAGTTCTGTGATGCTGAATTTGGGGTTATGCTGACGATGGTGTCCAGCAGGCAGTTAAATATGCGCCTGTTGTGTATGAGAGAATTCAAATCTGGGGATATAAATTTTGGAGTAATAACTATATAAATGCTAACTGGCCCTTCAGAAAAAGGGTGTCACAAACAAGATCCAGGATAGATCCTGTAGAATATCAGCATTTATTTATTTATTTATTTATTTATTTATTTATTTATTTATTTATTTATTTATCTCCATTTATTTATTTACTTATTTATTTATTTATTTATTTATTTATTTATTTATTTATTCACTTTACATTCCAGTCATAGTCCCTTCCCTTGTTTCATCCCAGTTCCATCTTCCTTCTGCTAGTCCTTAGAAAGGGACTTACCAACTGGCCACAGACTATCAAGTCTCTTCAAGACTCCCTGCATCCACTTTTTCTGTGGCCTGGAATGGCTGCCCTGCCCGGGAGAAGTGATCAAAGAGCATGCATCAAAGTCCATGTCAGAGACAGTCCTTGGTCCTCTTAGTAGGGAACCCACATGTAGACTGAGCTGCTTATTAGCTACATCTGAGCAGGGGGCCTAGGTCCAATCCATGCATGGTACTTGGTTGGTGCATCAGTCTCCACAGGCCCCACCTCAGCCCAGATTTTTTGGGACTGTTGGTCTTCCTGTGGAGCTCCTGTCCCCTCCGTGTCCTTCTATCCTCCCATCCTTCCTGCTCTCTGCTCAAAGTTTGGCTCTGTGTCTCAGCATCTGCTGCTGGATAGAGTCTTTCAGAGGACATCTACAGTGGGCTCCAATCCTGCTCCCTTTCTTCAACTGTTTCCAGTGTCTTTGGAAATCAATCTGTCCGGTTCTCAGAAAACTGGGAACAGCTCTACCTCAAGACCCAGTTATACCACTCCTGGGCATATACCCAAAAGATGCTCCTCCAAACAAAGACTTTTGCTCAGCTATGTTCATAGTGGCTTTAGTCATAATAGCCAAAAACTGGAAATGACCCAGATGTCCCTCAAGGGAAGAATGTATAAAGAAACTGTGGTACATCTATACAACAGAAAAATATTCAGCTATTAAAAACAATGTCATCATGAAATTTGCAGGCAAATGAATGGATCTGGAAAAGATCATCCTGGGTGAGGTAACCCAGACCCAGAATGGCATGCATGGTATATAGTCACTCATAAGTGGATATTAACCATACAATATAGAATAACCATGCTACAATCCACAGACCTTAAAGAAGCTAAGTAACAAGGAGGACCTTGGGTAGGATGTTTAATTCTTATTCTTATTCAGAAGAGCAAATAGAATATCAGCATTTTATTGACAGGAAAAGGGGAGAATATTGAACTGTGGGGAACTTACTACGATGCAGGAAAAGAACCAAGAAGAGGTATGCATTCCAGAGCAGGAGGGAGAAAGTCGGATAGCCTGGGATTGATTGCAGTGAATTATTAGGTGATCAACGGGGAGTCTCTATTATGTACAGGCAAGTCACTAGTGTCTTGGGTGAAAGCAGCTTTTGCAGAAGGTCAGAACACACTAAAAATGAAGTGGGCTGTGGAGTTAGATTCTGTGTGTGTGTGGATGTGTGTGTGTGCTTTAACCTTTTTTTCTTTGACAACTTTGCCTGCACATGTCCAGCAGGTCCACCTATACTTTCCATAGCCCTGTTTGGCTCCACAAATGTGGGGACTGAGTAGTCTCCACCCCTGTCTTCCCTAATACTGTCCACATGCTACTTGCTCATTCTTCAGTTCTTTCCACCCACTCTCTTCTCTCCACTCTGCTCCTCTACGTGACCAACAGGCTATTCTATTATCCTGTCTGTCATGCCCTCACACTTAATATTTTAGAGTCTAGGCCATGGTGTTTCCCTAGCAACTCTGCCGTGTAGTAGACAGAATGCATTAGAGTCCGGCCTAGAAAAACTACGTACCCTGTTCTAGCTGTAAAGGTATCAGCAAACCTTTTTCTAAGAAGTCCTACAACCCAGGACTCTGAATCACTTCCTGTGAGCACCATCAGCTCTGGAGAAAGACATTCTTTTCATTGGGCCATGGTTAGCGGAATGAGAATGGGAGCCGTGGAAATGTAACAGAGGATTTGAAAGAAGCTCAGACTGGGTGGAAAGAAGGAAAGAGATCGCTGCATCTCAGATTGCCTTTCGCTGGGCCCCAAACCTGCAGGTCCTACCTGATGCATCTTCCTGCTTTCACTGATTTCTACTGCCAAATACACAATCACGTTCGCACACTGTCCTTAAGAGCCTCAAGGCCCATAAACTTGATCAGGACTGTGATGCCCTGGTAAACCCCTGAAAGTGCAGAGGGATGCGGGCACCTTGCATGCACATCATGGAAGGACAGCCATGATGATGCTCAGCCTCTGCCTGAACTCAAAGGAAAGAGGGGAGAAGCATCATCAGTTCCAGTGGCTTCTTCGTCTTTCGTGATTACCCCAGGATTAGGATGCAGAGTGCCACGACTTTCAGAACCTCTCAGTCTTTGAATGCTAAGGAGATACTGGTAAAGCAATCCAATACATGAAAATGAAAAGCCATAATAATTCTGCATCCATTCTTCAATTTGGAAACTTTAAGAACTCAGCAGGGAAGAAGCATTTCTCCTACTACAGAGAAAGAAAGTTGTTTCTTACAAAGAGGAGAAAGTGAAAAAGAAAAAAATGTGGAAAAAGGACTTCCTGCATGAATAGATGTGTGAGTGTGAACTGACCATTTCTTTAAGGGGAATATGAAGCTGGAAGAAGTTATTAAGAAAATACTCCTGGGCTCTGGGCCAGGAGGAAAACACTTCTGAAGTGCAAGCTTCTGGTTTCCTTGAAGACTTAGTTGATTCAGGTGAAGTTTTGCTGGAGGCTGGCTTGTGAGAGGTCACGTGATATATCGCTGTGAGCTCTCTCACGTGAAGGGGCGTGGCTTTAGCCAGCTGAGAGCATCTGTGGGTGGGCTCTGAGGAAAAGACATATATAGAAGCCCTTGCACAGAGAGACATCACTTTTTGGATCAGCATCACTACACTGTTCTTCTCTCTGCAACACTTGACTTCAAAGAGAGAGACACTCAGTCTTGTGGCTCTCCTGACTTGTCCCAATCTTATGAATAGTTGTGATTAGTGTTGCTGTTTGATGTTGGCCTTTGGACTGGACTGCTGGTATCCTGAGTTTGGTAGTCCCCTTAAGAATCCATTGACCACAATCAGTAGGAAGTAGATAAAAGAGGTCTACAGCCCTTTTCCCAACTAATCTCCTATATAAGGTCAGTGGGTTGAAAGGGAGGTAGAGGTGTTTAAGAACCCTAAATAAAGTAGGTTTGGTGACAAATACAAGCCTACACACTTTTACTGCATACTCTTTCTGTGCTCATTTGAATGTAATCAGATATTGTGGAATGCTGGAGAAAGACATGCAGCCATAAACCTGCAGCAATGTTCCATTGGGAGCTAGAAATCAGGCGTGGTGAGAATACTCACCCCATAGAACCAGCAAATGCCACAAATCAGGGCTATCCATCAACAAAAACCAAGTGTTAAACAAATAAGAAAAATACCAACAGACCTAACCCTCAGCAATATCATAGATATTTAAAATGTTTGTAGTCTCTCTCTCTCTCTCTCTCTCTCTCTCTCTCTCTCTCTGTGTGTGTGTGTGTGTGTGTGTATGTGTGTGTGTGTGTGTGGTAAGTTTCCCCCTTCTATCCTGTGGGTCTTGGGGTTTGAACATAGGTCATCATCACCAACAGAAACAAGAAACAACATTACCCAATGAGTTACCCTGCCAGGCTCTATTTACTTTTTCTGATTTATACCCAAATAGCAAGCAAAACTTGAGGATTTACAATACGATGGTCAGAATATCTTATATGAAGCACTGTCTTGTAGTTTCTGTGATTCTAGAAGCTATATTTGGAGATATCGTTTGTCAAATATATCTAGGTATTTTTTTAATAGAAGAAAAAATAAGGGCCAAGATATTTATACTTTATGTGGTACTAGGTAAGAGTCACAATCTCTTCTTAAAACCTATGTGTATTATCATGGAACAGAATTTTGAAGGAGGATTTATTTTCTATGTTATATACTTGTAGACATAAAAAACTGAAGAAATGTTTGTGTGTGTGTGTGTTTGTTTTTGTTTTTTGTTTTCTTTTTCTCATTGTAGACGCAAACTTTCGTCTTGCTTTCTGGAACAAAAGGATAGACACAATTCCAAAGTTTAAAATGATTTAAAACTCGTAAAGCGGCACAAGCACATAATGAATGAGTCTAGAAGACAGCCCTCTTGAGAAGCAGTAATATGTAACTGCCACACCTGTGAGAGATGTGCAGAAGAGCCAGAGAATTCTACAGGGTAAAGGCTTTGAATGCTAAAACCTTTTTCAAAGGCAAAAAAGCTGGAAAACCAGCGAAGAGCAAGGACATAAGCTAAATGAACTTAGTGATAAATGTCATTTCATGATCATTTAAAAATATTCTCATTTTGGTCAGTGGAAAGATTTGCTTTAATCACTACAGAATCTATCTACATCAGTCCTCTTCATATTTTCAACTGTGTGTGTGTGTGTGTGTGTGTGTGTGTGTGTGTGTGTGTGTGTGTTTGATAATCTCAGAGAGGCATGATTTAAAAATGAGAATAGCAGACAGGATCTTACATCTGTAGTTGCACTTTTTCTCTGGTTCAACTGTTTTCTCCGTTTTGAGGAGGGGGTATTTCAGGATGTTCCAGATATTAATTATTTTGATTTAATAATTTTAATCATAATGAGCATGGAATCTACATCATGCCTGTCCCTCCTCCTCTTCCAATGCCTCCTGTATCACACTTCCAAATTTAAAATGCCTTCTTTAATATTGATGTTGTATTTTTATGTGCATGTATGTATATAATTTTATGAAAATACTTTTACATTTGAAGATACTGGAACTTCTGTCACAGCTGAGTTAATAAAAACAATGTTAGTTTGCTCAAGAGCTAAGGACTGAAGTTCTGGTCTGTATCCAGCCTGCTTGCTTTTGCTTGCCTTTCAGAGAGCAGTGTGACATGCAGCCTTACTCACCTTGCTTGGACTTCTCATGTGATCAGCTTTTACAACCTAAGATAATGCATAGATTTCATATGAAGTTATGTAATCTTCCATTTCCTTGACCCAAAGAACAATGTATGTGGATGTCTATGTATTATGATAATAACTTCCTGACAACAAAAACAGGTCAAAAGTGACCCTTTCAACAAATATCAGTCATAAATGTTGAAAACACATACATGTATTGCTTGTTAAGTGTTGTGCTTGCAGAAATGAATGCTTTAGGATCGGCAGCCATCACTGACTTAATGCCTTGTATCCTCCAAAAGAAATAAGGATGAGGCAAGCCTAACCAAGGAAGTGAAAGATTACACCGAGGAAGGAAAGCAATGAAGATACTGGAAGACAGAAAGCCTCCCCATGTTCATGGACTGATTACACTCGATCTAGAGATTCAATGAAATTGCAATCAAAATTCCCAAGAAAACCTCAAACTAAAATAAAGACCTTGAAATTCATATGGAAGCACAAAATATCCCAAGAGCCAATAAATGGATGGATAGATAGATAGATAGATAGATAGATAGATAGATAGATAGATACAGACAGACGGATAAAAACAACAACAACAACAAACAGTCTGGAAATATGACCTCCATGATTGCAAACTATATAACAGAGATGTAATAATTAAAATAATGTGGTACCAACACTGATCAACTAAACGGAACTGAGGACCCAGGTGAAAGTCCATGCACATACAGCTGCCTTTTTTTGGTGAGATGCCAGAGATACAGATTGTGAAAAGACAGCCTCCCCAACAAACAATGCTGGGGTAACTATATATCACTACATAGAGGAATGGCATGAGAGCCTTCTCTTTCACCCTGCACAAAATTTAAGCTCAAGTGGGTCAAAGAGCAAAATGTCAGACTTGAAACTGAAATTTCTAGAGGAAAGAGGGGGAAGTACACTTTGAATACATCCAAGGTAAGGATATTCTGAATAACAGCCTGAAAGCCTAGAAAATAAGACCAACAATTGGCAAGTGCTGCCTCACAAAACTGAGAAGCTTCTTGCTGCAGAGAGACATACTAACTGATATGAGAGACAGCTATGGAAGGGAAGCATCTTTTGCTGGTGTACATGCTCAGTGCCCTGCATTCTTTGCAGCTTCTTCTGATGTCATTTTAATCTGAAATCTTTTCATCAGTTCTTTGGAAAGAAACCCAGACTCATATCTAACATTATCATGAATTTATAGAAATTTAAGGATAATTTTTGAAAGATTATCTTGATATAAACACTAGCAGCTTCTATTCTTTTTTTCACCTGCTTATCTATCTATCTATCTATCTATCTATCTATCTATCTATCTATCTATCTACCTACCTACTTATGCATCGATTTAATGATTATCATTCATTACAATTTATTCCATTTGTATCCAGGCTGTGGCCCCCTCCCTTGTCTCTTCCCAGTCCCACCCTCCCTCTTCTCCCCCTATGACCCTTCCCTAGTCCACTGATAGGAGAGGTCGTCCTCCCCTTCTATTTGACCCTAGCCTATAGCAGCTTCTATTCTTACCAAACATGCAGTCTTTCCTCCAAAGAAATCTATTAATTTTATTTATAGGTAAAAAACATCTTTGAACTCCTCATCCTATAGATGTAACTTTATTTCTACATAAAAAGCAAACATGTAGACACATATAAACACACATGTACACACAGAATATTTGTGCACACTGCCAATTTCCAGAAATAACACGGCAGTACTGCATGTGAATTTTTAAACTTATTTTACGTGTATGAGTGTTTTCCCTGAATTTATGCAAGTATACTATGTGGATGCCTAATGTTCTTATAGCTCAGAAGAGTGCATTGGATATCCTGGAACTAAAGTTATGAATGGTTTCAAGCCACTGTGTGTATTGGGAACAAGACCTGTATCTTCTCCAATAGTAGCAAGTGCGGTGAACCACTGGGTCATCTCTGAAGCTCTTATTTTGTAATTGATACAAACACACCCGGTTTACCACTATTTGTACTGCAAAATCATGTTGCCAGACAAAGGTATGGGGAGTGAATCTCTGGGTGAGATTAGCAACCGCCTCAACTCCTTATCATCATCATCATAATAATTACTGTTATTTACAATATTTTCACTTTTATTTTGGTTGTAGCCCTCTCGCCCATCTCCCCCCTGTCAGTCCCACCATCCATCCTTCTCCCTCCCCTATTCCTCCACCCTAGTCCACTGATAGGGGAAGTCCTCCTCCCCTACCGTCTGACCTTAGCTTATCAGGACTGCATGGCTCCTCTTCATCTGTGGGCTGGCTAAGTCGCCCCAATTGAGAGAAGTGCTGAGTTCATGTCCTAGACTGTCTCTTCTCTCCTTACTAGGGGACCCACATGAAGACTGAGCTGTCTATAAAGACTGAGCAGGGGGTCTAGGTTCTCTCTCTGCATGGTCTTTCATTGATACATCAGTCTTTGCAGTGCCCCCATGGACCGAGAATTTTTTGCCTCTGTTGGTCTCCTTGTGGGTCTCCAGACCCTTCCAGGTGGCTCTATATCCCCCTTCATCCACAAGACTCTCTGCGCTCTGTGCAAAGTATGGTTGTGAGTCCCTGCAGTGCTCTTAACCCCTGAGCTATTTCTCCAGCCCAAAACTCTTCACTTAGCAGTTGAGCTGAGTTTCATCTCAAAACTTTTACATCTAAAGGACTTTAGGCAGGTACCTAAACTGTCAATTTCTAACAATTGTTTATCTCCTAGCATTGTGATGTATTTAATATCATCCATATTTGTGCTCTGAACTCATTTGTAGCACTAATACACACTTGTGTTTTCAAAACTTAATAAACTAATCTTGATTTCTGACAGAAATTTGCCTATGTCCCATTGGGAATCAGTTTTAATAACAATCTTCCTGACAGTTTTCATTTAAACATTTATATAAAATGTGCCAATTGCTCAATTTTGTATGTAAACACAATTTGAAATTTAGCAGAAAATTAAAATATTGGGAAATGAGCTTCACTTTTTTTTTTTTACCTAAATGGCTATCTAATAAGATCCATTTGTTGAATTGATATTGTTTCTAATGATTAAGTTGGGTTTTATTGTTGCCTGGAGTGCTTCTTTCATGGTGAATGATTAAGAAAATAATTATAATAGGCGATGTCTTTGACAGAGTCTATCAACACTGGGATGGCACCACATGATTAAATTTATGTTTAGATTGTAGCAATCATTGCTGTTTAGGAAGATAACAAGCATATTGATCTTCAAGAGTGAAATAAGGGTAGATGAAAGAATAATTAAATCTAGTTCTATCAGTATCCCTATGCATAGCACTACAAGTATACGTATTATGTTTCTGATCATCCTGTTCTTCCTTCTTCCTTCTCTGCTCTTCAACTTTAAGCCCAAGCTCCTTGAACAATTTTTGAGAATAGGATTTTGCCTTGCTAAATTTCAAAGCTTGCAACAGAGAAATGTTTGCTTCAGGAAGCTATAGAGTGTGTGAACCTGTTTCAGCCTTTGCTCATAAGCCTCTATGGTCTTGAAACCAAACTTCATTTGCTTTAAGAGGTAAACACTAAACTCCCTTTCTCTAGGAAGTGCAATGTATGGCCAAGACAGTCATCTGGGTACTGTAGCATGTTGGGAAAATACCTGGGGCTGCACTTCTTCATGCTGATAACAGAAATCCCAAGATGAGATGCAAAGCACAGAGTAACTTCCAAACAACCCTCATCTATTGCACTCCATAGAAATGCTGAGGAATGACTCAGGATAGAGAATTCTGAGAGCTGAATCCTTTCTTTTCCTAGTGTTCCTTCCAGTCCAGGTAAATTTTGAGGGAACTGCTTTGAGCTCCTTGTGTTGGAGTAGTAGAACTTTGGAGATGGTTCCTCGGTTTAATAAACTCTTGCTCCAAGTAGCACCCACTCTCCTCTACTCTTACTAGTGTTGTAGGTCTAGCTTCTTATTTTCCTCTCATCTTCAATCCTGCTGAGTGTCACTCTGATACTCCACATTGGTAAATAAGGGATGTTCAGTTAGTATCTACAACAGTGATCACACAAGTGTCACGTTTGCTCAGGTCACCTCCTCATAGCAGTTTCCTCCCTTCTTCCTCTTGCATCCCTCTTGTTCATAGGTTACTGATTCTCAAACTACATAGACTATAACCCACCAACACATCACCAGAAAAAGCAATCAACCCTGGAAAACTGTGATCTACTTTTGCCCTGTCCTGTGGTAGCCACTTGTGCTTCCCAGCCACCAAGTACATGAAATACTCGTAGGTGAAATTAAGATGCTGTAAACTTACAGTACACACTAGACATTGATCACATTGTAGAGGAACATGTAAAATGACTCAATTTTTATGCTGATTATATATTAGAATGATACTATTTTGATATGTTAAGAAGCTGTATTATTAAAGCCAATGTGTCTATTAATCTGCTTCTGCAAAAATCTTAGTGGACATATGACTCAGGCAACATTTCTATTGGATAGCACTGCTCTAGCCCTTTTAGATTTCAACTATAAATAATTAAATGTTTTCTGAGTAGTCTTTTAGTAAGTAATTCTGCTTAACACTGGGAAAAAAGTAAACTGTATTTCATGAATCTCATTAACCATAGAAGCCGTTTTCACATATGAGTCATTAATAATATCCCAAAGCTAACTCTTTATAAAACTGACTCTGGAAAACAGGGAAGCAATGTAACAGAAACCACTACCCTCTTTTTATGCCATCCATGCTTCCTGGTTACCAGTAAGTAGCAGAGTTAGGTAGGCCAAATGCCTGACTGTCAGGCCCAGATAGCCCCAATACATCTGGCATCCATTGCATTAATTTGAATCAATTACTTACGCTCTCACTGATTACTTCTGTCAATAACGCTAAGTGGCATTCAAACTCACAAATTTCCTAATGGCTCTTCTCTGCTATAGACATTAACCATCATTCAGGATTTAGCAGTGTTAAATGCATGCATAAATGTAATGATTTGATGGCATAGAGACTAGAGTTTCTATTAGCTCCATAATCATGGTGTTCATTTAGCCATGGTTTGCCATTATCCCGAGCCATGAGAGGAAAAGAAATAAGAATGTCAAGATTGTGAGGGAGAGGACTAAGGAAAGAATCAAAGAGAGTTTATTATCCTCTTATGCCACATTGTCTTGATATTTGGGAATAATAGCTGGTTGAGTGATTTGCATAGCACTACACTCTGTTAGTCACTTTATTAACTCCGTATTTGTACCTAAAGTAACTCTACTAGCTGAGTATGTATTTCCTTCAAGGTACTGACAAACAGACTGGAGTTCAGAAAGGTTAAGTAACTTGACCAGAGTTAATTCTGGAGGATTGAGGGGAGAGCCCGCAATTCTTTTTTTTTTTTAATTTTTTATTAATTACACTTTATTCATTTTGTATCCCCCCAGGAGCCCCTCCCTCCTCCCCTCCAGATCCCACCCTCCCTCCCCTTTCTGCATGCATGCTACTCCACAAGTCCACTGATAGGGGAGGTTCTCCTCTCCTTTCTGATCTTAGTCTATCAGATCACATCAGGAATGGCTGCATTGTCTTCTTCTGTGGCCTGGTAAGGCTGCTCCCCCCTCAGGGGGAGGTGATCAAAGAGCAGGCCAATCAGATTATGTCAGAGGCAGTCCCTCTTCCCATTACTATGTAACCCACTTGGACACTGAACTGCCATGGGCTACATCTGTTCAGGAGTTCTAGGTTATCTCCACGAATAGTCCCTGGTTGGAGCATGAGTCTCTGGTAAGTTCCTTGTGTTCAAATTTTCTTGTTCTGTTGCTCTCCTTGTGGAGTTCCTGTCCCCTCCAGCTCTTACTATTTCCCACTTCTTACATAAAATTCCATTCACTCTGCCCATCAGTTGGCTATCAGGCTCAGCATCTGCTTTGACAGTCTATACTGCAGAGGCTTTCAGAGGCCCTCTGTGGCAGGTTTCAAGGTTGTTTCCTGTTTTCTTTTTCTTCCGATGTCCATCCTCTTTGCCTTTCAGGATGGGGATTAAACATTTTAGTTAGGGTCCTCTCTTTTGCTTAGTTTGTTTAGATGTACAGATTTTAGTGGGTTTATTCTATGTTGTATGTTTATATGAGTGAGTATATACCATGCCTGTCTTCTTGCTTCTGGGACAACTCACTCAGGATGATCCTTTCCAGGGCCCACCATTTACCTGCAAATTTCATGATTTCTTTATTTTTCATTGCTGAGTAATACTCCATTGTATAGATGTACCACAGTTTCTGCATCCATTCTTCAGTTGAGGGGCATCTGGGTTGTTTCCAGCTTCTGGCTATTACAAATAAAGCTGCTAAAAACATGGTTGAGCAAAGGTCCTTTTTGTGTACTTGAGCCTCTTTTGGGTATATGCCTAGGAGTGGTATGGCTGGATCTTGAGGAAGTGCTATTCCTAGTTGTCTGAGAAAGCGCCAGATTGATTTCCAGAGTGGTTGTACAAGTTTATATTCCCAACAGCAGTGGAGAAGGGTTCCCCTTTCACTACAACCTCTCCAGCATGTGTTGTCCCTTGAGTTTTTCATCTTGGCCATTCTGATGGGTGTAAGGTGAAATCTCAGGGTTGTTTTGATTTGCATTTCCCTAATGGCTAATGAGGTTGAGCATTTCTTTAAGTGCTTCTCTGCCATTCGATATTCCTCTACAGAGAATTCTCTCTTTAGCTCTGTTCCCCATTTTTTAAGTGGATTACTTGGTTTGTTGCTTTTCAGCTTATTTAGTTCTTTATATATATTGGATATGAGTCCTCTGTCAGATAAAGGGTTGGTGATGATTCTTTCCCAATCTGTAGGCAGTCGCTTTGTTTTGATGACAGTGTCTTTTGCTTTACAGAAGCTTTTCAATTTCATGAGGTCCCATTTATTGATTGTTGCTCTTAGAGCCTGTGCTGTTGGTGTTCTGTTCAGAAAGTTTTCTCCTGTACCAATGAGTTCTAGGGTTTTCCCCACTTTTTGTTCTAGCCGATTTAATGTGTCTGTTTTTATGTTGAGGTCTTTGATCCACTTGGACTTAAGATTTTTGCGTGGTGATAAGTATGGATCTATTTTCATTTTTCTACATGTAGACATCCAGTTGGACCAGCACCATTTGTTGAAGATGCTATCTTTTTTCCATTGTATGGTTTTGGCATCTTTGTCAAAAATCAGGTGTCCATAAGTGTGTGGGTTTATTTCTGGGTCTTCTGTTCGCTTCCATTGATCCACCATTCTTTTTCTATGCCAGTACCATGCAGTTTTTATAACTGTTGCTCTATAGTACAGCTTGAGATCAGGGATGGAGATACCTCCAGAAGATCTTTTATTGTAGAGGATTGTTTTAGCAATTCTCGGTTTCTTGTTATTCCATACGAAGTTGAGAATTTTTCTTTCCAGGTCTGTAAAGAATTGTGTTGGCAATTTGATGGGAATTGCATTAAATCTGTAGATTGCTTTTGGTAAGATGGCCATTTTTACTATGTTAATCCTGCCAAGCCATGAGCATGGGAGATCTTTCCATCTTCTCATATCTTCCTCTAATTCTTTCTTCAGAGACTTGAAATTTTTTTTCATACAAGACATTGACTTGCTTGTTTAGGGTTACACCAAGGTACTTTATGTCATTTGTGGCTATTGTGAATGGTGTTGTTTCTCTAATTTCTTTCTCAGCCCTTTTGTCTTTTGTATACAGGAGTGCTACTAATTTTTTTGAGTTAATTTTGTATCCGGCCACTTTGCTGAAGGTGTTTAACAGCTGTAGGAGTTCCCTGGTAGAGTTTTTGGGGTCACTCATGTATACTAACATATCATCTGCAAATAGTGATAATTTGACTTCTTCCTTTCCCATCTGTATCCCCTTGATCTCCTTCAACTGTCTTATAGCTCTGGCAAGGACTTCCAGCACTATGTTGAAGAGATATGGAGAGAGTGTGCAGCCTTGTCTTGTCCCTGATTTCAGTGGGATTGCTTTAAGTTTCTCTCCGTTCAGTTTGATGTTGGCTATAGGCTTGCTGTATATCGCATTTACTATGTTTAGATATGTGCCTTGTAACCCTGATCTCTCCAGTACTTTAAACATGAATGGATGTTGGATTTTGTCAAATGCTTTTTCAGCATCTAGGGAGATTATCATGTGGTTTTCTTTCTTTCAGTTTCTTAATATGGTGGATCACATTGATGGATTTCCGTATATTGAACCACCCCTGCATACCTGGGATGAAGCCTACTTGGTCATAGTGGATAATATCTTTGATGTGTTCTTGGATTCGGTTTGCAAGTATTTTGTTAAGTATTTTTGCATCAATGTTCATAAGGGAGATTGGCCTGAAATTCTCTTTCTTTGTTGAGTCTTTGTGAGGTTTAGGTACCAAGGTGACTGTGGCTTCATAGAATGAGTTTGGTAATGTTCCTTCTATTTCTATTTTGTGGAATAGTTTGAAGAGAATTGGAGTTAGCTCTTCTTTAAAGGTCTGGTAAAATTCTGCGCTGAAGCCATCTGGTCCTGGGCTTTTTTTGGATGGGAGACTTTTGATGACTGCTTCTATTTCTTTGGGGGATATAGGACTATTTAATTTATTTACCTGGTCATGATTCAGCTTTGGTAAGTCAAATCGATCAAGAAAATTGTCCATTTCATTTAGATTTTCAAATTTTGTTGAGTATAGACTTTTGAAATAAGTCCTAATGATTGTTTGGATTTCCTCAGTGTCTGTAGTTATGTCCCCCTTTTCATTTCTGATTTTGTTGATTTGGGTGGTGTCTCTCTGCCTTTTAGTTAGCTTGGCTAAGGGTTTGTCGATCTTCTTGATTTTCTCAAAGAACCAGCTCTTGGTTTCATTGATTCTTTGAATTGTTTTATTTGTTTCTAATTGATTGATTTCAGCCCTGAGTTTGATTATTTCCAGCCATCTACTCCTTTTTGGTGTGTCTGCTTCTTCTTTTTCTAGGGTTTTTAAGTGGGCCATTAAGTTGCTTGAATGAGCTGTCTCGAATTTCTTCTTGAAGGCACTTAGTGCTATGAACTTTCCTCTTAGAACTGCTTTCATTGTGTCCCACAAGTTTGGGTATGTTGTGTCTTCATTTTCATTGATTTCTAGAAAGACTTTAATTTCTTTCTTTATTTCTTCCCTGACCCAGCTGTCATTTAGTAACAAGTTGTTCAGTTTCCATATGTGTGTAGGCTTTTTGCTACTTCTGTTGTTGTTGAAGTCCAGCTTTATTCCATGGTGATCAGACAGGTTACAAGGGATTATTTCAGTCTTCTTGTATCTGTTGAGGCTTGCTTTGTGACCAACTATATGGTCTATTTTGGAGAAGGTTCCATGAGGTGCTGAGAAGAAGGTAAATTCTTTTGTGCTTGGGTGTAAAGTTCTGTAAATGTCTGTGAGGTCCATTTGATTCATGACCTCTGTCAGAGATATTGTTTCTTTGTTTAATTTCTGTTCTGTTGACTTGTCCTTTGTTGAGAGTGGGGTGTTGAAGTCTCCCACTATTAATGTGTGGGGATCTATATGTGGTTTAAATTTTATCAATGTTTCTTTTACAAATGTGGGTTTCCTTGTATTTGGGGCATAGATGTTCAGGATTGTGATGACTTCCTGGTGGAATTTTCCCTTGATGAGTATGAAGTGTCCTTTCCCATCTCTTTTTATTAATTTTCATTGAAAGTCTATTTTATCAGATATTAGAATGGCTACTCCTGCTTGCTTCTTCTGTCCATTTGCTTGGAAAGCCTTCTTCCAACCCTTTACCCTCAGGTAATGTCTATCTTTGTGCCTTAGGTGTGTTTCTTGTATGCAACAGATTGCTGGATTTTATTTCCACATCCATTCTGTTAATCTGTGTCTTTTTACTGGAGAGTTGAGTCCATTGATGCTGAGAGAGATTAATGATCAGTGGCTGTTAGATCCTTTGATGTTGATGTTGGCTATGGTCATAAGGTTGTGTGCTTGGTTGCTTTTTGTTTTCCTGTAGTAAGGTTAATTATTTCCTGTGTTTTCTTGACTAGAATTTAATTTTCTTGGGTTGTATTTTTCCTTCCAGTGTCTTCTGTAATGCTGGATTTGTGTGTAGGTATTGTTGAAATTTGTTTTTGTCATTGAGTATCTTGTTTTCTCCATCTATGAGGACTGAGAGTTTTGCAGGGTATAGTAGCCTGGGCTGACATCTGTGTTCTCTTAGGGTCTGCATGATATCTGTCCAGGCCCTTCTGGCTTTCATTGTTTCTGTTGAAAAGTCAGGTGTGATTCTAATGGGTTTGCCATTATATGTTACTTGGCCTTTTTCCCTTGCAGCTTTTAGTATTTTTTTTCTTTGTTCTGTATATTTACTGTTTTGATTATTATGTGGCGGGAGGATTTTCTTTTCTGGTCAAATTTGTTGGGTGTTCTGTAGGCCTCATGTATCCTTATTGGCTTCTCCTTTAACTTGGGGAATTTTTCTTCAATGATTTTGTTGAAAATATTTTCTGGATCTTGGAGAAGGGAGTCTTCTTTTTCCTCTATTCCTATTATTCTTAGGTTTTTTCTTTTCATATTGTCTTGGATTTCTTGGACAGTCTGTGTCAGGAATTTTTTGGATTTAACATTTTCTTTGACAGATACATCGATTTCTTCCATTGTATCTTCTACACCTGAGATTCTTTCTTCCATGTAGTCTATTGGTTATGCTTACCTCTGTAGTTCCTGTTTTCTTCCCTAAATTCTTCCTCTCCATTATTTCCTCCATTTGTGTTTTCTTTAATTTTTCCAGTTCTATCTTCAGGTCTTGAGTTGTTTTGTTTACTTCCTTCACCTGTCTGATTGTATTTTCCTCTTTTTCTTTTAGTTCCTTCAACTCTGTTCCTTTTATTTCTTTCAGTGATTTAATTATTTCTTCTCTGAAGGCCACAAGCTGTTTGGCTGCATCTTCCCGTATTTCTTCACGGATGGCCATAATCTTCTTGTCTTTAACTTCCTCCATTTCTTTACGGATAGCCATGATCTGTTTGGTTTTATCTTTCTCTAATTCTTTACGTATTTTATTTGTTTCCTCTATTATCCTCTTCATCAGCATAGATGTAAGGTCATCTTCTTGATTTTCTATTATGCTGCATTGTCCAGGGCTGTTCGCCCCTGGATGGCTGGGTTCTGGAGATGCCATATTGCTCTGTCTTTTGTTGGTTGAGCTTTTACGCTGACCTCTACCCATTGGGCTGATTTAGGTGTTGGCTGTTAGTTTCTGTGCTTCCTGGAGTCCTGAGGTAGGGAGTATCCCCTTGGCCGGAAGATGATTTTTCCTGAAGGAGTCCTTCTCTGCTTTTTGGTTATGGTCACTGTATGGCCAGTGTTTCTCAGGAGTTGCCACTGCTTACCTCAAGTTTATAGCCCTGAGTAGTAGCTGTGGTCTATGTTAGGCGGGGGGGGGATCTCCTCTTACCCATAGAAGTTCTCAAGACAGCTGCCCCACTGCTGGGTTTCTCATTATAAATTTAGTGTGCTGCTGCTCACTAAATTTCCAGGTACAGTCCTCTTGAGGGACCTGCTGATTCCCTAGCTGTGGGGTTTTCTCCCAACAGGGAAACTCAGTCTGTTATCCTGGGGCACACAGTTCTGTCCCGGAAAGTAAGAGGTGCACTCAGCAAGTCTCTGGGCCAGAGGCTTAGTGCTCCGCTCTGGACCTGGAGAATGTGGACCTAGGTTGAGTTGGCGCCTGGGGGCGCTGCTCTGGTCTGGAGGCTGGGTGCCTCACTCTGAACCAGAAGCTGTGTGTCCCTGTCTGGGATGGCAGCTGCAGGCACTGCTCTGGTCCAGATGCTGTGGGTGCAGCCCTCTTGAAGGACCAGGGATTCCCACAGTTTTGACAGTCTAGCTAGGGATAACTGGTTGATCCTTGGCACAGTATCTGAGGGCTGCTGTAATGGCTCTCTGGTTTTTGTAGGTCTGATGATGCAGCTGTGTGTCCCAGTGCCCTAAGGGAACTCAATAATGGCGGCTGAGCACAGCGGTCCTCCCTGCATTAGAGCCTAGAGTCTGCGTGAATCCAGGAAGTGTTTTGGTGCTGGGTGTCCTAAGCGTTAGAGCTGATGATCCCCTCCACTGGGGGTTTTCTCTTGCCAGAGACACCCAGACTTTGCTTTGGGGACTGCTGTTCTGTCTGGGGTGGCGAGTAGAACCCACAGGCACAGATGCCCGCTTGTGGCTCCACCTTTCTGGTCCTTTGGAGCCTTGGCTGCTGCCTAAACTGGGTAAGTTTCCCTAGTCCTTTTCGGGGTGGGGGTGTCAGCTGGGTGCTCTGGGATCAGACCAGCCATTTCCCTCTCTGTGGGTTTGCACCTGCCAGTGAAATGCAGTCTCTGGTGCCTGGTGCCCTAGTGCCCACAGTTCTATCTGAGGCGGCGAATCAGGCGTTCAGGCAGGGCTCTGTGCAGGTGCCTGTGTCTCGGCTCTGGGTCCGGGCTGGGTCTTGAGGCGCCCTCGGAACCCGAGTCTTTTCCATGGGATGTCTGGGTAACCTGAGGTCTGTCCCAATAGTTTCCTGCTCTGTGGGGTTATCTCTCGACTGGGAAATCCAGTCTATGGTGTTGTGGGCCCACAGTTCAGTCTGGGACAGTGACCAGGTCACGCTGGCGTGTAGCTCTGGGCTGGCGACCAAGCGCCTGGTGGAACCGGGATCTCTTCCGCGGTTTAGCCAGGTGAGTTAAAGCTGATTGAGTCCCCCACCGTGGGGTATCCTCTCACCTGTGAAACACAATCACTTGTGTTTTATGGCCGCGAGTTCTGATTGCTGGTCACTGTGCCGATCCTGCTGTGTTGCTCCTCAGAATGAGAGTCCTCCCGGCGCCGCCATCTTGCCCCGCCTCCCGACAAATCTAGCCCGCAATTCTTAACCACTGTGACTCACCATAAGGTAGCAAAGGCACACACAACCGTATTTTGAACTCTTCTCCGAGAATTGCAGTGGAATGGTATATGTATGATGGCAAAACGGTCCTTTCCATTTCTTTGGGTTATTTTTTTTTCACTTTTTAAAAATTTTAATTTTTTAATAATTTATTCATTTTTATATACTGATTGTAGACCCTTCCCTTGTCTTCTCCTGTGCCCATCCTCCCTCACTCTTTCCTTTTATCCCCCTCCCCTAGATCTTCTTCCTTACCATCTGACCCTCACCTATCAACTCTCATTAGGCAAATCTGGATCCCCTTCCTCTGCTGCCTGGAAAGGCCACTCCACCAGGAGGAAGTGATCAAAGAGAGGGTAACAGAGTCCATGTCAGAGATAACCCCTGCTTCCCTTCTTAGGCAACACACATGAAGACTGAACTGCCTATCTGATACATCTGAGCACGGGATCTAGGTACTCTCCATGCATGGTCCTTGTTTGGTGAACATGTTTTATTTATTTATTTATTTATTTATTTAATATTAATCACAGGTTATTTACTTTGTATTCCAGCCATAGCCCCATCCTCCCTTCCATCCCAATCCCACCCTTCCTCCCTCATATTCTCCCTGCCCTTTTCCAAGTCCACTAATAGGGGAGGACCGCCTCCCCTTCCATCTGAACCTAGCTTATCAAGTCTCTTCAGGCCTGGCTTCAATGTCTTCTTCTGTGGCCTAGCAAGGCTGCTCATCCCTTGGTGGTGGTAGTGAGGGTCAAAGAGCTCGCTGTTTAGTTCATGTGAGAAATAGTCCCTGTTCCCATTATTAGAGAACACCTTAGGACACTGAGCTACCATCGGCTGTATCCGAGCAGGGGTACTAGGTTATATCCATACATGGCCCTTGGTTGGAGAAACAGTCTCATGAAAGACCCCTGTGCCCTGATATATTTTGTACTTGTGGTGCGCCTGTACTCTCCAGTTCTTACTAACTCCCCCTTCTTTCATATAATTTCCTGCACTCTGTCAAAGGTTTGGTTATGAGTCTTAATATCTGGTTTGATACACTGCTAGGTAGAATCTTTCAGAGGCCCTGTGCTGTAGGCTCCTGTCCTGTTACTTGTTTTCTCCTACATCCAATGTCCATCCCATTTGTCTTTCTAAGTGAGGATTGGTCATCTTACCCCAAGTCCTCTTTCTTGTTTATCTTATTTAGGTGTATAGATTTCAGTGTATTTATCCTATCTTATAGGTCTATATAAGTGAGTATATACCATGTGTGTCTTTCTGCTTTTGGGATACCTCACTCAGGATGATTGATTCTAGGTCCCACCATTTGCCTGCAAGTTTCATGATTTCCTCGTTTTTAATTGCTGAGTAGTATTCCATTGTGTAAAAGTACCACAATTTCTGTATCCATTCCTCAACTGAGGTTCTGCCTATTACAAATAAAGCTGCTATAAACAAATGTACTTGTTGTGTACTTGATCATCTTTTTGAATATATGCCTAGGAGTGGTATAGCTGGATCTTGAGGAATCACTATTCCTATTTGTCTGAGAAAGCACCAGATTGATTTCCAAAGTGGTTGTACAAGTTTGCATTCCCATCAGCAATGTAGGAGGGTTCCCCTTTCTCCACATCCTCTCCAGCATGTGTTGTCACTTGAGTTTTTGATCTTAGCCATTCTGATAAGTGTAAGGTGAAATCTCAGGGTCATTTTGATTTTTGCATCTCCCTGATGCCTAAGGATGTTGATCATCTCTTTAAGTGTTTCTCTGCCATTTTACAATCCTCTACAGAGAGTTCTCTGTTTAACCCTGTGCCCCATTTTTTAATTGAATTACTTGATTTGTTGCATTTTAAATTCTTGAGTTCTTTATATATACTGGTTATTAGCTCTCTGTCAGATGTAGGGTTGGTGAAGATCTTTTCCCAATCTGTAGTCTGTCACTTTGTTCTGACAATAGTGTCTTTTGCTTTATAGAAGCTTTTCAGTTTCATGAGGTCCCATTTATTGATTGTTGCTCTCAGAGTTTGTGCTGTTGGTGTTCTGTTCAGGATGTTGTCTCCCATGCCATTGAATTCTAGGCTGTTCCCCACTTTTCCTTCTAACTGATTCAGAGTATCTGGTTTTATGTTGAGGTCTTTGATCCACTTGGACTTTAGTTTTGTGCAGGGTGATGAATATGGATCTATTTTCATTTTTCTGCATGTAAACATCCAGTTGGACCAGCACCATTTGTTGAAGATGCGGTCTTTTTTCCATTGAATGGTTTTGGCTTCTTTGTCAAAAATCAAGTGTTCATAGGTGTGTGGATTTATTTCTGGGTCTTCTATTCGGTTCCATTGATCCTCCTTTCTGTTTCTATGCCAATGCCATGCAGTTTTTATTACTATTGCTCTGTAGTACAGCTTGAGATCGGGGATGTAGATACCTCCAGATGATCTGTTGTTGTACAGGATCGTTTGGGAATTATGGGCTTTTTGTTTCTCCATAAGAAGGTGAGAATCTTTCAAGGTCTGTAAAGAATTGAGTTGGTATTTTGATGGGAATTGCGTTAAATCTGTAGATTGCTTTTGGTAAGATGGCCATTTTCACAATGTTAATCCTACCAATCCATGAGCACAGGAGATCTTTCCATTTTCTGATATCTTCTTTAATTTCTTTCTTCAGAAACTTAAAGTTTTTTTCAAACAGGTCTTTTACTTGCTTGGTTAGAGTCACCCCAAGGTATTTTATGTTATTAGTGGCTATTGTGAAGGGTCTTATTTCCCTGATTTCTTTCTTGTCCTTTTTTTCTTCTATATACAGGAGGGCTTCTGATTTTTTTGAGTTGATTTTGTATACTGCCACTTTGCTGAAGTTGTTTATCAGCTGAAGGAGTTCTCTGGTTGAATTTTTGGGGTTGCTTATGTAGACTATCATATCATCTGACAATAGTGACACTTTGACCTCTTCCTTTCCAATTTGTATCCCCTTGATATTTTTTAGTGGTCTTATTGCTTTGGCTAGGACTTCAAGTACTATGTTGAAGAGATATGGAGAAAGTGGGCAGCCTTGTCTTGTGTCTGATTTCAGTGGGCTTGATTTAAGTTTCTCTCCATTGAGTTTGATGTTGGCTATAGGCTTGCTGTATATTGCCTTTACTATGTCTAGATATGTGCCTTGATTCTGTGATCGCTCTAAGACTTTAAACATGAATGGGTGTTGGACTTTGTCAAATGCTTTTTCAGCATCTAAGGAGATCATCATGTGGTTTTTCTCCTTCAGTTTGTTTTGTGGTGGATGACATTGATGGATTTCCGTATGTTGAACCACCCTTGCATTCCTGGGATGAAGCCTACTTGGTCGTGGTGGATAATATTTTTTATGTGTTCTTGATTTCGGTTTGCAAGGATTTTATTGAGTATTTTTGCATCAATGTTCATAAAAGGGATAGATCTGAAGTTCTCTTTTTGTTGGGTCTTTGTGTGGTTTAGGAATCAAGGTGACTGTGGCTTCATAGAATGTGTTTGGTAATGTTCCTTCTGTTTCTATTTTGTGGAATAGTTTGGAGAGAATTGGACTTAGCACTTCTTTGAAGGTCTGGTAGAATTCTGTGCTGAATCCATTTGGCCCAGGGCTTATTTTGGAAGGGACACTGTTGATGACTGCTTCAATTTCCTTGGGGGATATAGGACTATTCAGTCTTTCTACTTGATCTTGACTTAATTTTGTTAGATGGATTCTATCTAGAAAATTGTCAATTTCTTTCAGATTTTTGAATTTTGTGGCATATAGGATTTTGTAGTAAGACCTAATGATTGTTTGGATTTCCTCACTGTCTGTAGTTATGTCTACCTTTTCATTTCTGATTTTGTTGATTTGGATAGTTTCTCTCTGCCTTTTAGTTAGTTTGGCTAAAGGTTTATTTTTCTTGTTGGTTTTCTCAAAGAACCAGCTCTTGGTTTCATTGATTCTTTGAATAGTTTTATTTGTTTCTACTTGATTGATTTCAGCCCTGAGTTTGATTATTGCTCGTCTTGGGTGAAATTCTTTTTTTTTTTTTTCCTAGGGTTTTCAGTTGGGCCATTAAGTTGCTTGTATGTGGTGTTTCAAATTTCTTCTTGGATCCACTTAGTGCTATGAGCTTTCCTCTGAGCACTGTCTTCAATGGTCCTGTAAATTTGGGTATGTTGTGCTTTCATTTTCATTAAATTCTAAGAAGTCTTTCATTTCTTTCTTTATTTTTTCCCTAACCAAGCTGTCATTGAGTAGCGTGTTGTTCAGTTTCCATGTATGTGCAGGCTTTTTGCTGTTTCTATTTTGGTTGAGGTCCAGCTTTAGCCCATGATGGTCAGATAGGATACAAGGGATTATTTCAATCCTTTTGTATCTGCTGAGGTTTGCTCTGTGACCAACTATATGGTCTATTTTGGAGACGGTTCCATGAGGTGCTGAAAAAAAAGGTATACTCTTTTGATTTGAGGTGGAAAGTTCAATAGACATCTACTAGGTCCATTTGATATAGGGCCTATGTAAGTGCCCTTGTTTCCCTGTTTTGCTTCTGACAAGATGACCTGTCCCTTGGTGAGAGTGGGGTGTTGAAGTCTCCCACTATTAAGGTGTTGGGATCAATGTGTGATTTCAACTTTAATAATGTCTCATTTACAAATGTTGGTGGTCTTGTATTTGGAGCATAGATGTTCAAAATTGTGATGTCCTCCTGTTAGAATTTTCCTTTGATGAGAAGAAAGTGTCCTTCTCCATCTTTTTTTAGTGTCCTTCTCCATCTGTCCTTCTAATCTATTTTATTAGATATTAGGATTGCTACCCCCACTTCTTTTCTGGGTCCATTTGCTTGAAAAACATTTTTCCAGCCCATTACTCTGAGGTAGTGCTTATCTTTTGTGCATAAGTGTGTTTCTTGGATGCAGCAGAATGCTGGATACCATTTCTGCAAACATTCTGTTATTCTGTGTCTTTTTATTGGAGAGTTGAGACCATTTATGTTGATAGATAATAGTGGCCAATGACTGTTAGTTCCTTTTATTGTGGAGTTGGTGGTCTTCCTATGATTCATTGCTTTTTTTTTTTCCTTTTAATTATTTTTGGGAAATTATCTGCATCCTATATTTTCTTTGGTGTTGTTTTCATTGGATTGGAGTTTGCTTAAATTTAGTTTTATCATGGAATGTTTTGTTTTATCCATCTATGTTGATTGAAAGCTTTGCTGAGTATAGTAGTCTGGGTTGGCATCTGTGTTCCCATAAAGATTGCATGACATCTGCCCAGGCCCTTCTGGCTTGCATAGTTTCTGATGAGAAGTCTGGTGTGATTCTGATTGGTCTACCTTCATATGTTACTTGAACTTTTTCCCTTGCTGCCTTTAATATTTTTTCTTTGTTTTGTAGGTTTAGTGTTTTGACAATGATGTGACATGAAGTATTTCTTTTCTGGTCTAGTATATTGGTGTTCTGTAGGCTTCTTGTATGTTTATGGACATCTCTTTCTTTAAGTTGGGAAAATTTTCTTCTATGATTTTCTTAAAAATGTTTTCTGGTCCTTGGAGCCTGGAGTCTTCTTCCCTATTATTCTTAAGTTTTGTCTTTTCATTGTGTCCTTGATTTCTTGTATGTTTTGTTCTTGGAACTTTTCTGATTTTACCTTTTCTTTGAGGGAAGAATCAATTTCAGCCAGTGTATCTTCAGCACCTGAGATTCTCTCTTCCATCTCTTGTATTCTATTGGTGATGCTTACTTTTGTGGTTCCTGATCTTTTCTCTAAGGTCTCCAGTTCCAGGGTTTTCTCTGTTTGTGTTATCTTTATAGATTCTAATTCTGTTTTCATTCTTTGCACCATTTCCTTCATCTGAGTGAATGTAGCTCCTATTTTTTTTGTTTGTTTGTTTCTTCTCTATATGTCTTTAATTGTTCTGTATGTGGGCAGTTATAGTCTTCTGTATGTCTTTGAGAGCTTTGTTCATTTCCTCGTTTTGTTCCTCTAATAACTGCATAAGCATAGCTTTAAAGTCATTATCCTGTGTTTCCGCTGAATTAAAATATCAACTGAATTTGGGGGTTGCTGGTGGGTCCATGTTGTCCTGATTTTTGTTGGGTGTGTTCTTACACCTACCTTTGGGCATTTGCTCATATGAGATCTTCACTGTTTTTTCCTTGAGTCTGAACTTCAGACTGGAACTGTCTTTCTCTGGTCTCTGGAGTATTCTTCAGGAAGATCAGGGAGGTCCAGTGGTTTGAGAGTGTGTGTTGATGCTTATGTTTTTGTACCTAAGGGAGGAAAACCGCTGACATAGATTTGTTATTGTGAGGAGTGGGGGGTGGTAATCATTGCGTGCGTGCGTGCGTGTGTGTGTGTGTGTGTGTGTGTGTGTGCTTGTATCTTGAAGATGCGTGCTAGAGAGTGTAGGTGCTTGGAATATGGGGGTTGGGAGCAAGCGAAGGAGGGGATGTGGATGCTGGCATGGTTAGGAAGCCCAGATTGTGGGCACAAAGCGCCTGCACATGTTTCCCGAATACCCAGTGGTCTCCAGTCTGTGGAGGGCTCTGCAGGCTGGACTCTGAGGTCTGTGGCTGACACTAAGGCGGGCAAGTACTCTGTTGTGGGCTCTGTGTGTCCAGCCCTGTGCTCTGTGCTAGAAGGTGTGAGCACAGCAGGCTGTGCCCTGCTCTGTGAGTTGGGAAGGGCTATGTGCTTCCTCTGTTGCTTCCCCCTCAGGAAAGGCTGGTGATCGGAGGTCATGGAGGAAATGCCCGGGGTTTGAGTGTTCTCAAACTCAAATACCAAGGAGGGAGATCTGTACTTGGAGCAGGCAGTACTGTGTGCAGGCAAGCTGTGTGTGCACAGCGAGGTGCCTCCTCTGCTTCAGCTGCTAGTTCCAGTAACTCCAGTAACTCAGTAACTCTGGTAACTCGGCTGCAGCTTCCCTGTTGGCTGCTGTACCTCCGCCTCCTCTGCTGCCACTGCAGGCTTGGTCACCTCCGCCTCTGCTTCTGCCAGCCAGATACGGGGAAGTGTCTCGGAATCAATTCCCCAGGAGAAGTCTTGACCTGTGTCCTGTTGGACTCAGATCAGGGTTTGTCTCCCTTCTCCTCGTACTCCTTGTACAGTTGTTTTGGGTTCCACAGTCCCTCGACTCACAGTTCAGAGTTTCAGTTCCTCTGAATATGGTGCGCGCTGGTCGCCGCCATCTTGGGTCCCCCCTTGGTGAACGTGTTTTGTAATAAATGAAGCAACTAGCCTGTCCTTGAAGGATAAATAAAATATTCTTCCTGTATTAGTCATATATAGTCATTCATATATATATATATGGAATATATATATATATATATTCCATATATATTTCCATATATATATATGGAAATTTATTGGAATGGAATTTATTGAAATTCAACAACGCTTGTGTGAATGGAAATTCCAAGAATCTAGTAGTTGCTCAGACCATAAGGCTGGTCTTCTCTATATGCTGGAATCTTGAAGAAGCAGGCTCTCATGCCATGAAGGAATGAATGTGCTAGCAAGGTGAGTGAGGTCAACACACTAAGAACAGAATCTTTCTTTTTCCATGGTCCTTATATAGGCTTCCAGAAGAAGTTGTGGTCCAGAAGGTATATCTTTCTGCCTCAAGATCCAGCTCAAAAGCCTTGGTTATCCAGACTCACGATCCAGATCACAGGTGTGCCCTCCATTTCTGGATCATAGTTGATTCCAGATATAGTCAAATTGACAACCAAGAACAGCCACACCTCCTCATGAGGCTAAAGAGTGAATGAAATCTGATGACGTACTTTTTCTTGAAGGAAGTATGGACTGTGTTAATGATTTGTACCCAGATAAGAAAAGCCGGCAAACTTGTGTCTGGAAGTTTTTGTGGAGAATGGTAGGACATCTCAACGTAGGCTAGAAACAGAGTACCATGGTTCCAATATGAACAGTAAGCCAAAAACATTCTTGGGAAAGCAGAGTCAGCTTTCACATTGACAGGATGACTCTCTTTGTGACTGTTGTTTATTTTTCTTCCACTGTTCTTAATAGCTGCTGACAAAGCTCAAAGCCAGTGTCATGATATCAAGGATGAATTGTGTGTGTCTCAACAAGATGGACTTCCCCTGGCAGATGTCATGCTATTTTTTTTCCAAACTAAGTGATCAGGTGGTTGGTAGCAGATGCCAATCCAGAGTAGCTCTCCTTCCCTTCCCTTTCCTCCAACATGAGGAAAGTTTCACTGGTAATCAGAAAGATTTATCTGGAAATCATTCTTGCTTTGCTCATTATATCCATATAATGCCCGTCTTACGAAGAGTCACAGGGGATTGCTGTTTTCTTCCTAAAATCTGATGTTAGACTTGTATCACAAAGGTAAAATGACAACCCATTTGCCTCTTTTCTTTCCTTACTGGGTGCCAAGATGGTATTTTGTGATTACTGTTATTTTGTCTATTTCTAGTATGGTCTCAGGTCACAAAAACACTTTTACTGGTAACTTTAGAAGTGTGTGTGTGTGTGTGTGTGTGTATGTGTGTACATGCACACCTGTGTGACATACATGTTCAGGTGTGTGTTCATATGGACACATGTATGTGGATCAATTCCAGATAGCTTCCTCTGTTATTATCTACCCCATTTGTTGAGATGTCTTATATCTCTGAACCTTGAGCAACCTTGAACTTGTCAATTGGCTGGATCGACTGACCAATGAGCTCCAGGGATCTGCCCAAGCACTGATGTTCCATATTTTCCTCTACTGAGCTTTAACGTGGAATCTGGGGACCAGAACTCTGATTCTCATGCTTCCATAGCAACTGTTTTACCAACTGTGCCATCTTCTGCATCCTGGAAACTTTGCTCACCGTGCCGGCTTTACGTTCTATTGACTAAGAAGTGACAATTTCCTCTAGGCTGCTTAGAATTCCGTGGGAAACTTACTCGAAATCATATACTTGTAATACCTGAAACTTGTTTCTGATATTCTAGTTCCTACATACACTTAAGAGACAATGCCTGCTCATAGCAGAGCTACGGAAACACGGAGATTAAACATTATTAAACATCACATCGGTGTGCAGAACTCTTCTTTTAAAGTTGACAGTTGATAAGCAGATAGTTTAACACAGAACATCAGATGGTTCTAAGAGCTCTCCTTCAGTAATCCAAACAAAACTGTTTGAATAAAGACTAAGAAGCCAGAGCTTTAAATCTCCAAAGCACAAAACATCAAGGTGAGAAAATTAGTTAGAAGGGAATATGGAAGTCAGCTATCAGCAAATGCCTGGATGCTCCTGATCAATTTTCTTCTGAGGCCACAGAACAGAGCTATTACCTTTGTTTTATTCTCAGCAAGAGAAAAAAATAAAGGAAAATTATATACATAAACAACATGGTATTTTCAATATTTTCATTTTACTTTAGAAAAAAATGAAATGATATACACACAGGAAGAAATCCATGCATAGATGTATTAATTTTACCTTTGAATCTCCCAAAGCACTCAGTGGTATCATTTTGAACCTTAGGTGTACATTGGGAGGGAAAGCATGTGAGCGTGTGTGTATTGTTTGCGAGGAAGTACATGTGAGAGTGTGTGAGTGTGTGTGTGTGCATTTAGGTGTGTGTGTTCATGTGTGCATGCATGTGTGTGCCTGAGTCTATGTGTCTGTGCATGTGTGAGTGTGTGTGTGTGCATGGGTGCATATGTATGTTCAATATAGCATTTGTGGCTAGAGGACAACTCACAGGAGTATGTTCTCTGCTTCCAACATGTGGGTGCCAGGAATCAAACTCAGATAGTCAGACTTGGGGACAAGTGCCTTTGCCTGCTAAGCCATCTTTCCATGCCCACAGGGGAATTTTAGAGAGCACATCTCTAAGGTGTGAGCAAGAGAAGAACACTGTATTCTGTTGGGCATGGTAACTGAATCATTCAGATACTCTTCTGTGTACACCATTCTGTGTGTCTCTCCGCAGCTAACCTGGGCTCTGCTTCTTCTGGATTCCATCTGCAACAGCCTCCGCAGGACTAACCTTGAGCTACATGATAGATACTTGAGCCACTTTGCCTGCAGACATAGAGAAACAGGCACATCCAACAGTTGGTACTGCCAGAATCTCCCTCCTGAGAGAAAGCAATAACAAATGTTGTATCCAGAAGACAGTCTGAAAGCTCCTCTTTGTTGCACAGTGGTAAGACAAATTAGAGAAACAATTTATACCTCAGAGAGCCACACAGGACCAAGGTGGTGCTGGAACACGGCTCAACACCATCCTTTTTGTTGCAATACTTCTCTGGTGTCTAACAGGGTTTTGCTGAGAACACTCTTAATTCATTGCTTCCTTGCATTTTGTCTTAAACCCTTTGTTTGGAGTCTCTGATAAGACACATTTTAACAGATAAGCCATGATTTGCTGTGGAGTCTGAAGAGTAAAATACTAGATTTGGAACTCAAAGCTTGGGAAGAGCTTATGTCTACAAAGTCGGAGCAAACAACATGAGAAAATGACCCTGTCAAATCAAAAACTTGCAGGGTATATTGGTGTACAATGATGAGAAAATTATGACTGTATTAAAATACTTCAAGAGGGGAAAAGAGAAATGCACTTTGCCCTCAATTCATTTTTATCTTTTCTGCCATAGTGTGCTGTACAAAAACAAAATTCAACTTTTTAAAATTTATGATCAGATCTATCTTTTCTTCCCAGAAAACTTAAAAAGTAAAAAGTGAAATATTCATTTCCAATGGAAATAATGTGCAAAATTAATCCTATTGGGGAATGAGAGAATTTCTTTTTGGAAGTTAGTTATGACAGGCAAGATGAAAGCTTGCTTTCCTGCCAATAAGATAAATTAAAATTCTCTAGATGTTTTATATAATGTACTCACTTGAGAATGAAAACAAACAAACAAAAAAAAAGCAAATATTTTTTTAAATGCCGCTATTGTTTAACTTTTAGCAGGATAACTAAGGATCTCATTCATTTGGGTCTGGCCTACATTTCCAACATTCTCTTCCAACCTTCTTCTTCACATACGTAATTGTGCATAACTTCACTGATATCTTTGCCATGTTTGAAAATATTACACTACTTCACACCCCCTTGCTATTTTTTACAATGTCTTCCACTCCTCTGCCTAATGAAATGATTATTTTCTGTATCCAACTTAACCATCACATTTTTCTGGTGTGGTAACTTATTCTAAATATTTTCACATAGTTTATCATTTCTGTCTCAATATTCAGCTGCCACCAATGCATGGTATGACACTTAGTATATAATATTTAGGTACAAACAAGTCCTTAGAATCCTGGGGTGGGTGTTTATTTCGTCTTTGTTTCTCCTCCATGCTCTATGAGCTGGCATACTACTAGACTGCTACAAAATTCTATGGATATAGAAATGGATAATTTTAACTCAGTAAAGTGTAGCCAATTGCAAAAGCTTTTTTCATCATAAATTAACTTGAAGTATGGCAAAATTCTTGGAATTCTTTAAAGAGAATAAGAAAACATGCCAAAAATCTAGGGGAGACAATAAAGTTGTCGCCATATGCTCCCTGATCTAGCCTCAACTAACGCCTAGCTAGATCATGGAGAGTGAATGTGTCCAATAGCAGCAGCTAGAAAGAGGGGTGCACAAACTGTGCCCCTCACAACTTTTTCATACCATCTCCCTGTATTCACCAAAACATTTGAGGAGGACACTGGCTTTCTGAAAACACAGTGGATAAGAACTGGAAGAGATTTAGATTGGAATAATGAGACTGACATGGAAACTATGTGAAGCCATAAAATCAAAGAGTTTCCATGTCAGTCTCATTATTCCTGCCAAGACACTGACCCCCAACAGTTGTGTGAAGAACAGTGGGCCTCAAACACTCGGAATTACACAATGTCACTGAGGTTTTCTTTCACAACCATTCCTCATCTTATCAGGGGCTCCCCCCAGTATACCCCACTCGAAACACGTAGCATTAAATTATTCCACAGTTACTGAATGAAGGTGGGAGATTTCCAGATGGTGGGCTAAGCTGCAAGGAGTCAGAAGAGCAGTGAACAAGGTGACTCCTTCCTTGGCTCCTGCCCTCACACCCTTTAAAAGATAGAAGCAGTCAATAATCTGAATTCTTCAACATCACATTACTTGCAGTATGGGCTTTCTAAACCTTGTTTAGCTATAAGAATAGCACCACCCTCCTACTACTGTGGTGCATGAATTGGGCCCTAGGTGTTCTGGATCTCTGAGGTAGCAGCTCAACTTCCCTTTATGATGCACATCATAGCCAAACTTTTCAGAACACCTTAGGGGGGACAAGATGGTGGTGCCAGGAGAACACTGCATCTAAGGAGCAGGACAACATTTTCCATACAGTGACCAAGAGACTGGACTCTGGGCACTAAAACAACAGCAATCGTATTTCCCAGGTGAGAGGAAACCCCCACAGCATGGAAATCAGTCGGGTCCACTCTCAGGTCACCCAGCCAGAACCCGGAAGAGATCCCGGGTCGCACAGGCACTAGGTCACCAGACTAGAGCCACACACCTGCGTATCCTGATCACCTTCCCAGGCGGATCGGTGGGCACAAAAAACACCAGAGATTGGGAGTCACTGTCAGGAGAAAACCCCATAGGGAAGGAAGGAAACGGCACTGACTTGGGTCACCCAGTCTTTCCCTGGAAAAAGTCTCACAGACCGAGAGAAACAAGCCACCATCACTGAACTGGGCACCAGCCTCAAGCACAGACAGTTGCTGCACGCCCAGCTCCCCGGGACAGACAGAACTGTGTATGCGCCACCGGGCACCAGAGACTTGGAGTCACTGTCAGAGAAATCCTCACAGGGAACAAAGCAAAGGAGATAAACTTAGGCCGCCCAGTATATCCCTGGAAAAGGTCCCGCAGACTGGCCCAAACCAGGGACCTGCTGTGCACCAGATAGCCTGCTGTTACCAGGAGAGTGGTACCCATCCACCACAGATTACTCTTGGGTACTGGGGCACAGAGCCCCAAACTCAGACCAACAAAAGCCTGGAATCCCTAAGATCAACCCCCAGATACTGCTCCAAGGGGCAACCAGTTATCCCTAACTAAACTGACCAAACCACCAAACCACGGACACACAGGTTACAGCAGCAGATCACTAAATTTACAGCAAGAAACCCAGAAGCAGGGCAGCTGTCTTCAGAACTTCTCCAGGTGAGAGGAGAGCCCTCTCGACTAACAAGGACCACAGTTACCACTCAGGTCTCTATGTCTGAGGTGAGCAGCTGCAACTCCTGAAAAACACATCCAGTGACTATAACCAAAAGAGCTGAGAAGGCTTCCTTCATGAAAAAACATCTTCCTGCCAAGGGGATTCTCTCTACCACAGGATTCCAGGAACCACCAGAAACTAACTCCAAAAAAACTAAGAAAGTCCAATAAGTAGAGGCCAGCGTAAAAGCTCAACCAACAAAAGACAGCAATATGGCATCTCTAGAACCCAGTTATACAGGGGCAAGTAGCCGTGGACACCCCAGCATAACTGAAATTCAAGAAGATGACCTAACATCTATGATCATGAAGAGGATAACAGAGGAAACAAATAAAATGCATAAAGACCTAGAGGAAGATAAACTCAAACAGATTATGACCATCAGTAAAGAAATAGAGGAAGATAAAAACAAACAGAATATGGCCATCCATAAAGAAATAGAAGATAAAGAAAAACAGATTATGACCATCCCTGAAGAAATACAGGAAGTTGCAGCCAAACAATTTGTGGCCTTTAGAGAGGAAATGCTTAAATCACTGGAAGAAATAAAAGAAACAGAGGAGTGTTCAAACAAATAGCTGAAAGAATTAAAGGAAAATACAGTCAGACAGGTGAAGGAAATCAACAAGACGGCTCAAGAACTGAAGATAGAATTGGAAAAATTAAAGAAAACACAAATAGAGGAAATTGTGGAGAGAAAGAACTTAGGGAAGAAAACAGTAACTACAGAGGTAAGCATAACCAATAGACTACAAGAGATGGAAGAAAGAATCTCAGGTGTGGAAGATACAATGTAAAAAATAGATGTATTTGTCAAAGAAAATGTTAAATCTAAAAATTTCCTGACAAAGACCATCTAAGAAATTAGACAACATAAAAAGACAAAACCTAACAATAATAGGAATAAAGGAAAAAGAAGATTCCCTGCTCCAAGGTCCAGAAAATATTTTCAACAAAATCACTGAAGAAAATGTCCCCAACAAAAAGGAGAGGCCAATAAGAATACAAGAGGCCTACAGAACACCCAATAAATTAGACCAGAAAAGAAAATCTGCCCACCACATAATAATCAAAATAGTAAGTATACAGAACAAAGAAAAAAATACTAAAAGCTTCAAGGGAAAAAGGCCAAGTAACATATAATGGCAAATCCATTCGAATCACACCTGCATTTTCAACAGAGACTATGAAATCCAGAAGGACCTGGACAGACAGATATCATGCAGACCCTAAGAAAACACAGATGTCATCCCAGGCTACTATAACCAACAAAACTCTCAGTCATTATAGATGGAGAAAACAAGATATTCAATGACAAAAACTAATTTCAACAATACCTACACACAAATCCAGCGTTACAGAAGACACTAGAAGGGAAAATACAATCCAAGAAAACTAGCTACTTTCAAGAAAACATGGGAAATAATTAACCTCACTGCAGTAAAACAAAAAACAATCAAGCACACAACCTTATGACCACAGCCAACATCAAAATCAAAGACTCTAAGAGCCACTGGTCATTAATCTCTCTCAACATCAATGGACTCAATTCTCCAATAAAAAGACAGAGACTAACAGAATGGATGTGGAAACAAAACCCAGCAATCTGTTGCATACAAGAAACACACCTAAGTCACAAAGGTAGCCATTACCTGGGGGTAAAGAGTTGGAAGATGGCTTTCTAACAAATGGACCTGAGAAGCAAGCAGGAGTAGCCATTCTAATATCTGATAAAATAGACTTTCAACTAAAATTAATAAAAAGAAATGGGGAAGGACACTTCGTACTCCTCAAGGGAAAATTCCACCAGGAACACATCACAATCCTGACCATCTATCCCCCAAATATATTTGAAAAAGAAACATTGATAAAATTTAAACCACACTTAGATTTCTACACATTAATAGTGGGAGACTTCAACACTCCACTCTCAACAAAGGACAGTTCAACAAAACAGAAATTAAACAAAGAAACAATGTCTCTAACAGAGATCATGAATCAAATGGACCTCACAGACATTTACAGAATCTTACACCCAAACACAAAAGTATTTACCTTCTTCTCAGCACCTCATGGAACCTTCTCCAAAATAGGCCATATAGTTAAACTTTTAGTGAAGTGTAGAATGAGAGCAAATCTCTTGATTCAAATAACACTTTCATAGAAGTAAGTAATAGATCACTGTTTTGCTTTGGATAAAGATGTTCCTTATGTTCTCTACTTCACATTAGAAAAGAAACTCTGCATAACCAAAGACCATACATAGAGAAGACATAGACCCCCTGCTCAGATGTAACCCACAGACAGCTCATTCTCCATGATTGCTCCCTAGTAAGAGAAGAGACAATCTCTGACATGAGTTGGGTTGCCTGCTATTTGATCACTTTTCCATGGTGGGGCAACCTAGCCAGCCCACAGAAGAAGAGGATCCAGGCATTCTTGATGGGACCTGATTGACTAGGGTCAGATAGTAGGGAAGGACGACCTCCCTTATCAGTGTAGTAAGGAAGAAGGGTAGGGTAAGAAGAGGAGGGAGGGTGGGACCAGGAGAAGATGAGGGAGGGGGCTACAACTGGGATATGAAAAGCTGTTAATAATAATAATGTAAAGAATGAAGGAAATAATTTTAAAAGAACATTAATGAAAGGCTATGATTGAGAGGAAACAAGGAGAATGGAAGTATTCATCAACAGAAATGTTTCTGTTTCAAATGAGAAGCAACACATAATAACTGTTGCTAATTTTAATGTTGAGTTTGGCTCTTTAAGTCACCCTGTAAAAAATCCATTGGGAAGTAGACCCTAATGTGAAGGAGTTGAGTTAAGGTCTTTTAATTAAATTTAAAGATTTTCTTACCCATGGGAAAGGGCATAATTAGCTGTTTTCTAATGCATCTGACCTAAAGATGCTTGAATCAGCAGATAATTGAATGTATTAAAAGAAGTAGCAAATTCTAATTATGAGTCTAAGTTGTTGGGGTAAGGAAAAAAAGAGGCTACTCATTAGTTATTCAAGAGAGTTCTCACAAATGGACAAGGGAGAAGGGGGGAACAAGCAATTACCAAGTGTCTCAGGCCAGCAAACGTGCACGCTCACATGCTAGCTCTTAGAAGAACTGGGCAGCGAAGGACATGAGTCATTGTGTTGTTCCCATGAAAGCTCTTCATCTGCATGCCAAATAAATTAGGACTAAAAATAGAGTTCATCACTCATAGCAGCAGAGTGTACCAGCTGGACTGCAGCCTGCATTACAGATTAACTTCGATGTGTTGGGCTTGGCCATGTTGCTGTGATGTTTCTGAAGGCATATACACCCAAATCTCCACACCAACCAAGTGTTCTCAAATAAAGTTCTACCGAATAAGTACTTGGGTCATATGGTACTCATACACTTCCAAGTAATGCATTGCTTTTTTTAGACAAGAAAACATGTGTCATGAAATCCTGGTCCAAAGTTATTTTTTTTTCTTTTTTAAAAATTATTTTGTTAATTACAGTTTATTCCCTTTGTATCCCAGCTGTATCCTCCTCCCTCAACTCCTCCCAATCTCACCCTTCCTTGTTATTCTCCTCCCATGGCCCTCCCCAAGTACACTGATAGGGGAGGCCCTCCTCTCCTTCCATCTGACCCCAGCCTATTATGTCTCATCAGGAATGGCTACATTGTCTCCCTATGTGGTCTTAGCCGGAGATGATCAAAGAGCCAGCCACTGAGTTCATGTCAGAGACAGTCCCTGTTCCCCTTACTAGGGAACCCACTTGGAGACAGAGTTATTTTATTGTCATTGTTCTTAAATATTTGTACATGTGAACTCAATGTTCAGTATATATTGTTATGCTTATTATCTTGTGTACAACTCCTAAAAGTGATTCACAAAATAAATTCAAATGATAAATTAAAATAATTCAAATCAGCAAAAGCGAATGTGATGGATTCTGTGTGTGTTGAAAATTCATCTCCACTCAAAACAAGATGGTGTTAGTTACTGTGGCAGCCTGTTGAGTCCCATACCCCTTATCTAGTGTGTGCATTGGGGTGATTTACTTACACATTACTCTTCTTTATGTGAACTAATAGAAAATTAAATGTGCCTACTACATGCCATGAGAACATTGGTTTTCGTTTGCATGAATACATCATTAAGAATTAAACAATCTTCTCACTCTTATTAGTCTTACGTAATTAATATGCAGTAATATTGATATGAATCAAAAAACCATGCTCAGATATTGAGTACATTGATTGATGTGTTATTTTTTTTCTCTTTTTGAATATGTAGAAAATATTTGTTTCACTTCTGATTTGTGCATTTATTTAACAAATAGAATTTACAATATGTTACCCAGGATAATAATGATGGTGAGAGTGGAAATGATCTCGGGTAGTGATGACAGAGATGATGGTAGCAGTTATGATGATAAAGATGATAGTAATGTTTAAAGGCGCATATTCAAGAACATTTAAAACCATTAAGACCGAGAATAACTTACTCACAGAATTTCAGTCTTAAGCTGTGTCAAAGAACATATAGAAGTATATGAATCCAGCTAATAAAGCTATAAAGTTAGGGCAGGAGAGATGGCTCAACAGTTAGAAGTACATACTGCTCTTGTAGTTCAGGTAGCTCATAACAACTTGTAACTCCAGCTCATTGGGCACATGGAACACTTTTCTGGCTTCCATAAGCACCTGAACTCATATGTTATGCTTATCTATTGTATCCCTTGGGGTTATTCACTTACATATAAATTGCTCATTTTATTCAAATGTATGGCAAATTGTAGCATATTTCTACAACGTACCACAAGAACATTTGGCTTTAATTTGCACTAATACAACATTAAGCATTAAACAATCTTCTTTCTCTTATTAATCTTAGGTAACACACAATTAAAAATAAAAAAATTAAATCTTTAAAAAAAGAAAGTAGGAAAGTAGCAGAAACATTTCCGTAGAAGAAGAAATTAGACCCTGAATTTAAATAATCATGACAGAATTATTTTAATATAATTATTATTGTACTTTAAAATACTACAACTTCTCTATTCATCACAACAATCTAATATACTTATTTTCTTTGTTGTATAGATAAAGCAGTTGTTAAGTGCCAATAGTACACAGCCATTAGTGGTGGAGATCAAACTAATCTAGAAAGAAAAACAAGTGTGAATTGATCATATATATATTCTAAGGTTTTGAGTACCACGTCATTCATGTAATATTAAAATGTGTGTATAATAGCTCGCATGCATTACACACGTGTATGTGAATATCATATATCAAATAACACGTATCGTTATAAATCTATAAACAATATGGCTACTTTCATTTGTCATTTGTCTGAACCACATAATGCTAAAATATATGACTGAATTTGGTTTTGAGTGTTTGTACAGGTAGTTTTCGATGGCATTAACATTGAAATTGATATACTGAATGCAGAATATTCCCTCTTAAGTATGAAAAGACTTCAGACATTTGAAGTGCAAAATACAACAACTCTGACCTCCACACAAGAAGACGGCCTTCTTGGGTCCTTTCTAACTGAGTTGTCGAGTTTTACAAGCTTTGGTCTCAGGACTGAAAACTCTGCCTTTTCCACTTCCCAATCTTCCTGACCTTCAGACTTCACACTACACTTTCGCTCTCCAGCTTCTTGACTGATTCATTTACCCATATAAAACTGCTGTATTCACTGTAGAATGCTGAGTAATAACACAAACAGATAATATTTGCTAGTGTTGACTAACCGGCAGGTGTATATTGCAAGCATTCTGTCTGTCTATATCACTTAATGGATTACCAAGACCCAATGAGCTAAGCTTTGATGATCACTTCTTTACAAGAAACTGAAACAACAAGATTAGCAACTTTTCCAAAGTTATGCAACTCAAAAGTGATAGACTTGGGACTCAAGCAAAGGCAATTTGGCGTCAGTGTTTTTCCTATAAACCCTGTATTCCAGCACATCTTTATGTCCAGAAGATTCTGACTCACAAGCAGTCCTCCCAATTTCTTGTTCTAACAAACTTTCTGTCACTTCTTCTACTGTGTTGTTTGAAACCCAGACAGGGACTCATGGTTAGGGAGGTCAGAAGCTCTAGTAAGGAACCTATTGCTATTAGTTTGCTAAATGTACATAGAGTTAAATTGCCTTCAATTTTGTCTTTATCCCATAGATTAGTACAGACCTCAGTTTCCATCCTAGAAACTCTTTGTGCGGAAGGCATCAGTAAATACAGAGACTCACAAGTGATCAAAGAACACAGAGTATCATTGTAGAGTGGTTGGGTTTCCAGTTAGTTTATACTTTTCCACAATTAGTGAATTTAAGCTAGGGCATCTTCATAGATTTTTCCCCTCAGAGAAACAAGAAGACACAAGAACTGAATATTAAGAAATCTTTGAAGTATTAAACTTTGTCTTCACAGAGTGGCTTTTTACTCTAGGAATTTTTGAGAATTAATTATTTCACCAAATATAAGAAGTAAAGCCAGAATCATCTTAAGCAGTGATTATTAACATTAATAATACAAAAAAAGCTCATTCTATTATACTTAAGAGGATATTTCTTCTAGCTTGGTCTAACAGTCAATATTGTTGTTCATTACTGATTGGTTCTTGATTACATATGGACATGCAATTTTTATTGTTTTACTTGTAGAATTTATAAATGGAGAAAAGTTTATGCTCCTGCAATTGTCTCAGTCAACTACGGCTATAATCATACCCATTCGTCTGGACCATTAGATCATTGTATAGGTATCGCTATTCAGTGTTGACAATTTATCTCAATTGCAGGCATAGCCTGTGGGAAGAAAGAAATTGTATTTATTTCCTTGGCAGACCCACAACCCTGAAGAAATCAAACTTGTCCTCCATGGTACCACAGATACTATGCCTGGGTTGTAGCAGAGTATAGAGTGACACAAGCAGAGAGGTAATTAACAGTGGCTCCCAAAGGCAAGAGGAATGTGGGAGATTTGTAGCAGTAAGATACGCACAGCTGCCTCGAGCCTCTTCTGAACATTTAGTATGCATCGTTGTGAGGGAAGGCAGGGCAGCCACTGCAGAAGAGCTGACACTTCCACATTAAGCACTTGACTTTCTTCAGATCTACCTTTCTTTGATACTAATTGCCAAATGCCTCAAATGTTTAACAAGTTAAACACAGCTACTTTAGAGAGTAGTTTTTAAATAATCTTTAAGCTTCAGATTTATTTATAAATGCACATAAATAGCTTGCTTCTGCAGAAAACGTCTTGACTCTGAATCTAAGAGTCAGAAATCCTCTGGACTTGTAAAAAGACTTCAGGTTTGAAATAAAATAGTTAATGAAATTTACACAGACAATGATCTCTAAATCGCATAGCCATCCAATCATGAAATCCAACACTAATGATGTTTCTGAGAACTTTAAAGACAGTATACCATTAGATAGTCACAGAGACTCTAAAATGACATTAGCAAATGATATAGATAATTTGTTATATAGCCTCAGGTAAATGAACAATTAAGTCACAATTTCACTCAACAAAAGCACTGTCCTAAATTTCTCTCACATATAACTTTCCCACTTATGTGGCCTTTATAAAGATGTGTGAAATGAGTATGAAGAAGTAAAAAAAAAAAAATCTTCTGTAAAGTATCTTGTGCCATTAGGGAAATGCAAATCAAAACAACCCTGAGATTTCACCTTACACCCATCAGAATGGCCAAGATGAAAAACTCAAGGGACAACACATGCTGGAGAGGTTGTGGAGAAAGGGGAACCCTCCTCCATTGCTGGCGGGAATGTAAACTTGTACAACCACTCTGGAAATCAATCTGGCACTTTCTCAGACAACTAGGAATAGTGCTTCCTCAAGATCCAGCCATACCACTCCTAGGTATATATCCAAAAGAGGCTCAAGTACACAAAAAGGACATTTGCTCAACCATGTTTGTAGCAGCTTTATTTGTAATAGCCAGAAGCTGGAAACAGCCCAGATGCCCCTCAACTGAAGAATGGATGCAGAAACTGTGGTACATCTATACAATGGAGTATTACTCAGCAATGAAAAATAAGGAAATCATGAAATGTGCAGGCAAATGGTGGACTTGGAAAGGATCATCCTGAGTGAGTTGTCCCAGAAGCAAAAAGACACACACGGTAAATACTCACTTATATAAACATACAACATTGGATAAACCTGCTAAAATCTGTACATCTAAACAAACTAAGCAAAAGAGAGGACCCTAACTAAAATGTTCAATCCCCATCCTGAAAGGCAAAGAGGATGAATATCAGAAGAAGTAGAAAACAGGAAATAACGTAGGAACCTGCCACAGAGGGCCTCTGCAAGCCTCTGCCCTGCAGACTATCAAAGCAGATGCTGAGCCTGATGGTCAACTGTTGGGCAGAGTGAATGGAATTTTATGTAAGAAGGAAAGAGCAAGAGCTGGAGAGGACAGCAACTCCATAAGGTGAGCAACAGAACAAGAAAATTTGAACACAGGGAACTTCCCAAAGACTCATACTCCAACCAAGGACTATTCATGGAGATATACATGGGCACAGATGTAGCCCATGGCAGTTCAGTGTCCAAGTGGGTTACATAGTAATGGGAAGAGAGACTGTCTCTGACATAATCTGGTTGGCCTGCTCTTTGATCACCTCCCCCTGAGGGGGGAGCAGCCTTACTAGACCACAGAAGATGACAATGCAGCCACTTCTGATGAGAACTGATAGACTAAGATCAGAAAGAAGGAGAGGAGGACCTCCCCTATCAGTGGACTTGGGGAGGGGCATGCATGCAGAAAGGGGAGGGAGGGTGGGATCGGGAGGGGAGGAGGGAGGTGCTTATGGGGGGATACAAAATGAATAAAGTGTAATTAATAAAAGTTAAAAAAAATCTTGTGGCAGACCAATTAGCTCAGTTTCCCCAACATGAATGTTCTAAGAAAATAAATAAAACCATTATGCTGATATCCCACTTTTTAAAAAAAAATCCACAATAAATATTAGTAAACTTATGTGCTATTTTAAGATACCAGATTAATAATTCGAAGTCCAAATGAACTGAGCAACCGAAATCTATCTATCTATCTATCTATCTATCTATCTATCTATCTATCTATCTATCTATCTAAGGATTTATTTATTTTTGCTTTATATGTGTGAATATTTGCTGGCATTTTGTTGGGGTACTATGTGCCTAGGGAAGCCAGAAAAGGGCATTGGCTCCCTTGGAACTGGAGTTACAAGTGATTGTGAACTCCCATGTAGGTGTTGGAAATTAAACCCTGGGTCCTCTGGAAGAGCAGCCAGTGGTCTTAACCTCTGAGCCACCTTTCTAAGTCCCATGCTATCGGGCTAATTATAATATCAACAACAAGTTCCGCATTTTACATACTTACAAATTTAGTACATAGCAAAGATATCAACTTTAAATGTCCTGCAAATTGTTACAGAACTGACTTTCCAGAAGTCAACCAGTAGTTCCTGAATGTACTGTGCAAAGTGTTTGCAGGTAAGTGTGGTTCAACCATCTGGGGAACTTGCAGTAAAGACAGAATTACAGTGGCTTTTATAGGTTTGCCGTTGGCTCTGCTGGAGCTCAAAATTAGACAGATCCACTTGTCAGCCTTATGGAGGTATGACCAAGGAGAACATGCAGCTGCCCCCGGCCTGATTAACCAACAGGGTGTCCAGCCATGAGCTGAGAGTAGCATGACAGCCATGAAATCCATAAAGCATAAATGCACACTCATGGCCTTGTGATTTCTGGCCTTCCATTAGAAACTTCCTAATAGTCTCCACTTGGCATTTGCTCACCTCTGTATTTAATCACCAGGGTAGGCAAATATTTAGAAGATATGAAAGAATAATTTTGTGGAAACAATGAAACCTACAAATAGAGGCTTTGGATATGCTTAACACCTTGAGTGAGAGAGGGAAAAGAAGGTGATAGAATGTAGAATAATGACAAGTTCATCCATGTCTGTTCATGTTTGCTGAGTGTAACCAAAAATAACTCTCAGGACTGTCCTTTTTAACTCCTAGACTATATAATAGAAGATATGCTCTAGTGATTATGTAACTGGATGAAACTGACTCGGTCTCTAGGCTGCACCTCTTTCCACTTCATTGTCAAGACAAGTCTACCACATAAGCAGCACAATACATGGCTAGAGTTGAAGCAAGGAAACTTCAAGGTTGAATGCAGCCCATAAGGGCCACTGAAGAGAAAGTTTTTAGAGACTATAACAGTGAAAGCCAAAGAAAAACTCAATATAATTATCTTCAAATATAGACTATTGTTACAGTTTGTAGTGGAACAATCATTACACGGTATTTGTGCAAGATACATATTATCACATAACTAAACCCAGAAGATATCTTAAAATTAACAAGTAGTTTAATAGTAATGCCTGTTTTCTTTGAAAGGCTGTTACTAAATCAATGAAGCGTCTTGATTCACTGTGAAATCTATGGATACAAGAAGCCACACCTTTCCATTCATCATTATTTTTTTTTTATTTCAGATAATCTGTTGTATTCCATCACACACAAAGTTTGCAACATAGCACATGCTTAACAAATATTTATTAAAGAAAATAACAGTGTGACAGAGTTGAAAAAAAAGATGTTCGCATTTTAAAACTCAGCTGTTTTCTTAGAAATGCTTAGTTTTAATGTATGTCAAGCATGGTGGATCTGCTGTGTTATATCATATAATGTGTCCAGTGCCAGTACATCATTTTTTTTCTTATTTCACAGCTTGTAAAATAGTTTCATAAAGTTTAAGAAAGAGGGAGGGAGGGAGGGAGGAAGGTAAGGAAACTCAAACATGGGAGAGGAAGAGGAAGGCAGACAGACAGGCAAGTACATTTTAGAGAGCGAAAGCATAAATTATTGCACTAGGCTGCCTCAGGAGAACAATTCATGAAAAAAACTTATGTCAAACTTTGAAACAGTAAAGAAATAGAAGTGAAATCCAAGAATGGATTGGAATGAAGAAATTTGGTTGGAGTTAGCAGCAAGAAAACTTAGCTGTATTGTGCCTGTCCTGACTGAAGAAAGCAGGTATTTTCATCATCATTATTTTATCCATATATTAAAAAAACCCAAATTTACTAGAAATAAATGTTATTATTACAATATTCATTTCTCTATTGCCAGCCAACTTGAAGATATAGTATAATATCTGTCAGGATGTTAATTTTCCAAATAGTAACTACTTGATCCAATGATGAAAAAGATCCCCAAGTACTCACCACACATGAAAAAGCAACATATTACAATAAAGTAAGAATACTTTCCCATTCGTTGGTGTAACCACCTTCCATTAGCTGAAGTTGCTGAGCCAACTTCATGGATTCCATCTTCAGAAGTTCAGTAGAGTGTCTCCATTCACTCCCAATAGTGTGCAGTAACAAAAAGCAAATGACTTGGGCACCAGCACAGAATAACAGAAAGGGCAATAATCTATATGTTATATCTCTCATATGAATTATAAGGGGATCAAGTAAGGGGTATGAGGCTGAGTGTCAGGAAATTTATTTGGCTTGCATAGCTGGCATCCTCATTGTTGTCTGTGGTACCAATTAAAATGCGTAGCTGCAATATAGAGATCACTGTCTGCACACTGGTAATTATTTGGTTCCATCTATTTCAGGGGCCTTTGCTAGCAATCTATGTGGCTTTTCTCTCTTGGCTATGGTCCATCCCAGAAGTGGTAACAAATTACAAGTATAGCATAAACTATTGTATGCTCTTAATGACTGAGTCAAGATACATTGACAAGTGTCCCTTTTCCTTGGTGAAGCTGACATGAGCTAAACATAGATAACTGCCCCATAATTTTATATATACAGATCAGAATTTTCATTAGGTCTCTCTTCAGGCTCTCCCTCACTCAAAAGCCCCCATAAGGACAATTCTCCCTTTACAGCCCTCTGATCACATTGTTCTTATTCTCTCATTTCTTCTGGAGAACACCCAGATTCTCTGTTTCGTAGTTCAATACTGTTCTTAAAATGATAAGATCAGAACCTCATGAACTATATTGAAAAAAATTCCAGGCATTCTAAAGCCTTCCTCTCCGTGCTTTGATTTGGAAGACTGGGCATGTGTTATTAATTACATTACCCTGTGTTCTAGGGCATTCAGTCATATTATTCAGAAACTGCCCCACCCAAAAAAAATCACATCAGCTCATATTCAAGTTCTGTTGATGTGTTCTAAAATGAACTTTGTTAGTAAATCAACAGCTATCTAATTAAACATAAGATCCACTCAATAAGACGGGAATATATGCCTACTACTGTCAACCTAGCCCACAGCCTAGGCCATGAGAACTATGGTAAAACCTAATACTGCTGCTGCCCTTAGCAAGAATAATTTCTAACTTCACTCTAAATGTTTATCACTATGCCCACCAATGTGTGCTTTCCATCCTTCATCAAAGAAGCTCCTTCTGTGCAGCAGGAACCCATCGAAGAAAGCCACAACTGGTCAAAATTCAGAGAACAACTCACCACAGCCTTCCCCGCCCCAGTCGATACATTTACAACACAAACCTTGCATTTGAGGCTCAGGTAACATCTTGGAAAGTGGGGAGAAAAACTGAAAGAGCCTGTCTGCTACAAGATTATGTGTTCTAGATATGACAGGGAGGCTTCATCCTTCAAATTGTAAGTGTGGCCATCTAAACAAGATATGAGTGATGACATCAGTTGCCATACTAATGTGGATGATGGAAATCTCACAAGGCCCTGCCTCTACATGAAGAACTAAATGCAATGAATGACTACCTAGGAGAAGGAATCAACCTTCCCTGGGGATGATCCCCCAAATTGTCTCTCTATCTAATGCCAAATAGTCAGCCCTAAATCCACATACATATGAGCAGTCCTCAATGGTTCACTCGTAAGCATGGAAAACAAAGCCCAAATCTGAAGAATGGACTTGGTTCTGTTGCTCTCCTTGTGGAGTTCCTGTCCTCTCCAGCTCTTACTGTTTCCCACTTCTTTCCTAAGATTCCCTGCACTCTGCCCAAAGGTTGCCCATAAGTCTCAGCATCTGCATTGATAGTCTGCAGGGCAGAGCCTTTTAGAGGTCCTCTGTGTCAGGGTCCTGACTTGTTCCCTCTTTTCTCCTTCTGATGTCCATTCTCTTTGCCTTTCTGGATAGGAATTGAGCATTTTAGCAAGAGTCCTCCCTCTTGATCAGTTTCTTTAGGTGTACAGATTTTAGTAGGTTTATCCTATATTATATGTCTATATGAATAGCTGAGCACAGGGGTCTTTCCTGAGACTGATACTCCAACCAAGGACTATGCATGGAAATAACCTAAAACCCCTGCACAGATGTAGCCCATGGCAGTTCAGTATCCAAGTGGGTTCCACTGTAATAAGAAGAGGGACTGTCTCTGACATGATCTGATTAGCCTGATCTTTAATTACCTCCCAATGAGGGGAGAGCAGCATTACCAGGCCACAGAAGAAGACAATGCAGCCTGTCCTGATGATACTTAATTGACTAGGTTCAGAAGGAAGGAAAAGAAGACCTCCCCTATCAGTAGACTTGGGGAGGGGCATACATGTAGAGTGTGGAAGAAGGGAGGGATTGGGATGGGAAGAGGGAGGGAACCACGGGGGGGGGGGGATACAAAGTGAATAAAGTGTAATCAATAAAAATTAAAAAAAAAGAATGGACTTGGAGACAACGGGGTGCAGCAGGAGTGGAACCTTCAGTGACAGCCTGGTAATCAGGCACACACAGAGCAGGAGCAATACGCACGTGTTCCGTGGCACACCAAGACCTGCCCCAGGTCCTCATTGGCTCATGGGCTGAGTACAGAGACACAGACAACATCAGGTCCTGCTCCTTTTGGTTTCCTGGCTACCCCTGCTTTCAACCAGAAGGTAGAAGAAAATGTCTACATGATCCATTTGCTCATGAATGCATTAAAAACATCAGTGGACTACAGTGTGTGGGTGCGGGAGTGGGTAGGACTGAAAACAAAACCTCACTGAGGCAGGTAAAGTAAACACCAGCAGTAAGTCAGGATAGAACATGCCCTTGACTTATGCCAATAGCCTTTTACCTCCAGCATCTTCTTACCCCAGACCCATAACCTCAGTCTAATAACCATTCAAACATACAAATACCAGTTGAGAGGCATTCACTAAAATATCTAAACAGTATTCTCAAAACTGTCATAATCATTCAAATCAAGGAAGTCCCAGCCAAACTGAGCCAGAAAAGACGTGACAACTAATGTAGCCTTGGGATACCAGAACAGAAGAAACGAAAGAGATGTGGTGAAGATAATTAAGTACTTGGCTATATGAACTTTAGTTGATAATAATAATATGCCGGTATTGATTTATTAATAGTAATACTCACCCTAATAACGTAATACATTCAGAAAACCAGGTGGGGGTCCCCTGGGCTAACCTCAGCATCATAATGCAAGATTGATGTTGGAGGAATGTTAGGGCACTTGTAAGCCTAAGAGCCATTCTTACAATTAAATTTAATGCTCCTCTAAATTGAACATTTATTTTAAACGAAACACATGCCTGAATGTACACAGAAACCCCATACATTCTACTGTGTGTAAAGATTGACACCATCACCCCTTCTAAGTTACAAATTTCATCCATTCATTTTTTTTACAGATGTGTGGGACTGTCCTGCTTCATAATTACTAAAGGATAAATGTTCTCGGAATTGAAGGAAGTGGTATAGCACCCACAGGGCAGCAAACTGTGCGGTAAGGAAACAAAAGTCCTGTTAAGATTACCTGGGCGAGGGGGGTAGGCATGGTGGAGCACTGTGAAGCTTGAGACAAGGCCAGCTTTTTCCACTCTTAGGTGTTATTGCAAGACTTGACCTTCTGGTGAAAGAATGGCCCAAAATGCTGGACCCAAACTGACGGAAAGAAAAGTGAACAGGACTGTGCTAGCTGGCGCTGACGGCAGCCTCATGTTGCAGTCTCTCAGAACCATTGCTTGAATTTACAGAATCTGCCTTAGACACTGTTGCTCAGAGTCAAAACAGGGAGAACATACGTCTGAGCTCTGAAGGTTGCAATGAGACGCGGAAGAAAAAAGTCTAGAAGGATATTCCCTGGAGATCATCACACCATCAAGCAGCAGTCTGTCTGCCGGGTGTGGGACACAGGAAATTCCGATGTCCCTCCGAGATGACAGTGCACATGACACAGCTGCCTTACAGTACCTGCTGAACAACAGAAGTGTAACGGTGCAAAAAGCAGCTCACAAAATGCCACAAATAAAATAATTACTAAATGCTACTCAATTGCATTTTTGTAAGATTTTTTTCCATGGTTGTTTATGTGTAGGGTTTATTTTCATGTTAATTGCAAATCTCTTTGACTAAACTGTAAGAAAGTATGTGTGTCGTCTTGGCAGTTTGAGGGACATAATAGGTTTTGGCACACAATAGACATGTACTTATTTAGCACAGATTTCTGAGCATTACTGGTAAACTGTGAAAACAGTGAGAGACTGACTTTTTTGTTCTCATAGAATTTACATTCTAATTACGGTGGATTAGAATGGCATGAGATGAGAGCAGAGCCGGAAAAGAAGAGCAGCGTCAGAAAGGAGGGGGGGTTGAAAGGGGAAACAGGATTCAATGTTAATCAAGGTGGTTGTATGAAGAGAGGTTTGGCCATAAACCTCAGACATCTGCCTGCAGAGAAACAGGTTGCTGACCCTATGGTTCAAGCTCACCTGACATGTCCGTCTTAATCTCAATCTAGGGATAAGGGTCACTACAGCAATGAAACAAAGAAACGCAGCAGCAACAGCCGTGCTGCATGGATCCTCCGGTGAGCCTTTACAGAGAGCTTCCTCTAGTGAAATGCAGAGTCCCAGCCGACCCTTGAGCCAGAGTTGTTTGTTGGGCTTCAATTTTTTGAGCTCACATTGGCTGCCCTATGGGCACCAGGCCTTGTGGTTGCTGAAGAGGATGCAGAGATCCTTGAGGAGTGGCTGTCACGATTTCCGGGCATACACATTACCACGATGAAAATTAGTTAGATGCCAGATGTATTAAAGTGAAGCCAACAAGAGTAGATAATAGACTCAACAAATAGTTTAAATGTATAAATATTGGCCATCATTCACTCGTAGGCAGGCAGCATGGTGTGCCAAAAGTTTAATAAGCATTTCTGAGCAAAGAAGTTCACAATAAAATGGCATCCATGTTTGTTATGTTAATGTTGTGTGTCTCTGTGTGTGTGTGTGCATGTGCAGCTCGGTGTATAGTGTGCATCTGTGTGTGTATGTGTGCACCCATGTGAAAGCGTGTGATCTGTGTTGTATGTATGTATATTTTAATGTATGTTTTTTCATGTGTGCATGTGTGCGGGGGGGTCGGTGTGTGCATGTCTGTGTGTGTATGTGTGTTTCTGTGCATAGGGTATGGGTATGTGTGTTTATCTGTACGTTTACACGGTTACTGATATTGATGGCTGTGTGTGAATGTGTCTGACTTCGTGTGTATGTATATGCATTTGTGTCTGTGTGAGTGTGTGTGTGCACCTGCATGAGCTGTATGTGTCTCTGTTTGTGTATGTATGTCTGTGTGAGTGTGTGTGTGTGTGTGTGTGTGTGTGCATTTGTGTGTGTGCATGTGTGGGTTACATTCCTATGATGGCTACAGTGAGACTGTTTTGGCCTTAGGGTACCATATCAGCACACAGCCTATAACCTCGTAGAGCTTTGGAAGGGGGCAAACTCTGCAAAGCAATAACTGATACACATGAGGAAAAAAACATGATGCTGAAATGTCTCATCACAGATGCTGGGAAGGTCACCTCACCTGATCATAAAGCACATTGTCTTCTGATTTCAACCAAATTCCAGGGTCTGTCTCTGGGGCAGGCATGAGGATTTGTTTCTCCTTATATTGCTATAATTCCCCTGTTATTTTGAGAGAGAGATTAGCGAAGTGTCAGCAAAACTATAATCATCCACAGTCCTGGCAACCACCATTTGCCAGCCCCCTGACTCTTACTGCTGCTTTACCAGTGCATTAATGAACCGAGTAGTGGATGGTATGAATGAGGCTAGTGTCTCCATGGAGTATGGCTTCGTCTTACCAGTACAAGGAAGTGGTACTAGGAAATAGGTGAGATACCATGCATTTCTTTTCTTCATTGTTAGAGTGGGAATGTATTCAAGGGTACACCTGCAGAGGCCAGAGGACAATGCTGGGGAGGCATCTCTCTCCTTCCACTTTTACATAAGTTCTAAAGGATTGAATTTGGTGACCAGACTTGTATGACCAGCACCTTTTATTTTCTGTGCCATCCTTCTTACACTTCTTCTACCTTCTTTCAATGGGCCCAAGTCCTCTCATAGGAAATAACTGAGATTAGCTATTTACTTTTCAAACTGAGTTTGTATTTTCACCATGTAACCACAGGTCTTGGGCATGAGCTTAACTCATAAAGTCTAAAACACCATACTTCTCCTGACCTTTCAGGAAGGGTGCTGTTTTATTTACTTGAGGAATATTGGGAGCAGGGTATATTTCCTAACCCGAGAAGAGCAAGGTTTTGGCAGTCAAGACATGTCCAGGTTTCCCCAATTAGCTCTCTAAGCAGCAGCAACAGCCCCTACCTAATTCTAGATTATGCTGAAATTACAAGACCACAAGGGCCATGATGGAGCTGAATCAGGAGTCATGAGAGTGGGAATGTTTGCCTCAGCCTCGAATTTTATTTTTATATCTGCTATCCACCCTGAGTTACCATGCCTTTCTGAAGACAAATGAAATAATTTTGTCTACTTGATGCAATCTTATGCCCCTCCAACTCAATGAAGGTGCTATGCATTGTGAGCAGACTCTCTCCTCCGCTGAATATAGAAACTGCCCATGACAGTGCTTCCTATGTCTATTCACAGTGCTGCCTTGCTGTGGAACAGAGTGGAGGCCTGGGCATTTGCATTTCTCATAGGGGTTCTGCTCTCATGGCCAAGAAACACATGAAGAGGGGTCTCACTGGCATAGAGCCCTGATAGGATCCCATTCATGCCTGCCACTCATTGCCGGAGAAAGCCCAACAGCACGCCCTGCTCTCATAAAGAGCTCTGCCGGACTCAGGAAGACATGGCTTTTTGTTCAGCACCATGGGACCCTGTGTGACACTCCACAGCCTGGGCTAGAGGCTGTCACAGTGGCCTTTCACAATTCAAAGAGTAAAGCAAAATAGCCTGCCTTTGAGCATCAGAAATGTGGGCAAGGCAGGAATGAAATCATGAATAAATAAATACAAACACCAACAGCTGTGGTATTTAAAACAGACAATCGCTATAACCACAGATGACAGCCCTGCAGCCTTCGGAATCTACTAATAAACTGTCTGCTGGGACTGGGAGCAGAGATAAACTTATGAGCCATGATTATTCAACCATTAGACCTAAGTGGAAATCAGAGGAAGGTCTGTGGCGGATGATATTTTTTGGTGCCACATGGCCTAGGAAAATTACTCATAAAATCCAAATCATGAGGTATCTGTCCTCTCTGGAACAGTCCCTTGAAACTTTGGTGCTATTTACACAGAAGCTGTTTGCAATTTTAATTATAATTTCAGTTGGCCAATGTAAATATTTTTTTGTTTTCAATAATGAGATGTGATAAGTGTATTTTATTAGTCATTTTGTTAGGGTAAAGGCACAACACTGGAGAACCATCTTGAAGAAGGAAAGAAAAGAATTTCCCTAGGGCTGCCTGCTGGCCTGGGCATATTCCAGAATTGTCACTGTGGAAAAGTTTGGCCAAATGCTACTCTATTTAGACTGACAAGAATCTCCTTTCTCTCCTTTCTGTCCGCTTCAGCCTGTTCTCAATCGGTTATAGACCCCACCTTCTGCAACAGGACTAATATGAAGAGTGGCTTGTGATGGCAGAAACATTACAGAGCAAGGTTACTGTGTGTGGATCCTGCAGTGAAGGCGTGCAGGACAGCCCGGATTGAAACGTCCTTCTGATGCTGCCTACAGTGATACCCTATGACGTGCAGGATGCACAAGGTTAAGAACTTCTCAACCCCGCTGGGCTTTTAAAGTTTTGGTTTATCATTCCTTGTGTGCTCTGAATTAGGATTTTTGAAGTAACCCTTACTAATGAAAGTGACAGCTACATTTTTATAAGAAACCAAACTTTTAACTATTAAATTTTTGTGCAAACTATAGTGATGCAAACACATGTAAGGTATAAAGTTTATAAAACTTTACAGGGATGAAGTTTATAGGCCTACTTTTTTAAAATTGTTTGCTTGGTGTGTGTGTGTGTGTGTGTGTGTGTGTGTGTGTGTGTGTGTGCGTGCGTGTGCATGCATAGGCAAGCACACATACACACCCAAACACACACACACACACACACACACACACACACACACACACACACACACACATTTGTAGGCCAGAAGTCTACTTCAAATGTCTTCCTCAATTGTTTCACCTTATTTTTTTGAGTAAGAGCCTTTGCTGAATTGGCTAGACTGGCTGATCAGTGAGATCCAGAGTCCTCCTGTCTCTGGCTCCCAACTTTGGGATTACAGACACATGGCACCACATTTTGCTCTTTACACGGAATCTGGGAGTTGAACTCAGGTCCTCATGCCTTCACTTCAAGCACTTCTAAGGAGTCATCACTGCTGCTTCGGCTTTTGTTTCTTCAGGTCCTTACTGTGCAACCCAGTCTGGCCTTGAATCTGCAGCCTCTGTGCTTGCGCTTCCTTCATAATGGCACGGCAGGTGTATGCCATCATGCCTGGCTTTCATTCTTCAGCTTTGATTTTGGTTTTGATATTTGGCTTTCGGGGATTTTATTTTTCCATTTTCTGCGCTGTCCACTTCTATGTCTGTACCTCGCTTGCTTCTTGGAAGAGATTCTCTGAGATCCCTTCATCTGTGTGTGCATGGGTATTCTAAACCTTTCTAATAGACAATGTTCTACACTCCACAGTATGAACTAAGATATGGTCTAAATACTTGGATGCTGGACTCAATGTCAAATTATTCCAGCCATGTCTACAAACAGTAAAACTAAACACACACATGCATGGTGTTGGTATCACGAACAAAATAGAAGCCAAGAGGCCATGCACCGTCTTCACACACCCTGAGTAGGAATGTGTCCACAGGGAGCATGAACTTCAGATTTAAAATATCAGTGCTGGAATACCGTATAAGGTAGAGTCATATGGAGTTTGTTTTCAGTGACAAGGAGTAGACCCAGACCCTCACATACAAAGATGGGGCCCAGGGACATTCATCATAATCCAGGGATGCAGGGAATGAAAACACTAATTATGACACATAGTAGGACATCATAAAACCTGCAGTTTTTCTGTTAAACTCAAACTCTGAGAGTTGTCATTGTATTTTAAATGGCTGACTGTCATCTACTCTGTAAGTCGCTTTTTTTTTTTTTTTTTGGTTTTGTTTTGGTGGGGTTATTCTTGAAGCAGTTTTGCTACCATGTTTTAGGTGAGACCAAAGTTAGCCACAACTTCCACCTAGCAACCCAGCGAAAGGATATGCAGAGTAGCAGAATCTTGCTCAAATCTGATTACCGTGAAATGAAAGTGTATAGAAATAAACCTCTTTGGCTTCAGTAGGTAATTGCTACTGTACAATTGCAGAAATAAGCACAGGCTTTTCTTTCACACACTAGGTATCTTTATAATAAAGGTTTACTTGGAAGAGTCAAAGCCACATGCTGAATGCAAAGCCCCCTTCCTGTTCCTGAGGACCTGGCCAGCAATCTGAAATGTTTTCATGTCATGACTGGAGAGCAAAGCATGCATGCCTTGTCTTTATGACAGATGTGTTCTTTACAATTGTACAAACCCAGGAGTTTTTAGATGGTTGAAATAATTAGATTTCTATTTAAAGAATACATGGAACAGTTTATTTTTGAAACAACAACAACAACAACAAAAAAAAAAACATGGAGCTACTAAAACTTCCATTGAACGTATATATTTTATCAGTTTTTTTTCTATTAATTTGTGTATGTCAGGGGGAGCTCTTGCATGCCAAGGTACATAAGCACCAAGGTGCATATGTGAAGGTCAGAGGACAACTGAAGGAGTCATCCAGTTCTCTCATTCTTTATATGCGTTCTGAGAGTTGAACTCAGGCCACTTGGTGGCAAGGACATTTGCCCACTGAGGGGTCACATCAGGGGCCCTGCATCTGGTTTTTATACTACAGACTTGCCTAGTAGAAATCATGTTTTTATGTTGGTTTAGTTATCATGTTATCTCCTAAAGCAGAAAACCATCCAGAGCAAGGTGGCCCATAACCTGGAAACAAGTAAGATACTAGCCGTGGGTATCAATATTTCAGAAATTCAGACACATCTTCCTTATGAAGAAACTACATGACTAGTAAAGGGGCTGGAGATGAGTATCACATGCTAGAGCCAATGGTTCTTAACATGGACAGATGTTAAAAATGGAAATAAGATGGCTTGTTATTTATTTATTTTTTACCCCACGCTTATAAATGTTCCTTAAAGTGTTTAGTCCCTCTGAAATTTGAGTTTACATAAAGCATTTATCAAATTTCTACGCACTAGCCATCTTTTTTGGAGCCTTCTCCCTGATTAGAGATTGTTTAAAGTGTGAGCAGCAAATTAACACACTCTTTTCCCCTACTTCACAGGTGGAGAATGTAAGCTCAGAAAAATTTAAATCATTTCCCAAGTGGAATAAATGATAGAAAGGGGAACTCTTCTCACATCTCCTAGCTTCTGAGTCATTTTCATCAGACCATGAATTAAAAAAAAAAAAAAAGAAAGAAAGAAAACAGCTTGCAAATACTAAGGACAATTCTTTTGGCTCCATATAAAATGAACCGAAAAGTGTCACTTTTGTAGGCCCGGAAATGAATTCTCAGCTCGAAATAGAATTGTCATCAATTTCCATTCAAAATCTAGAATATATTTAGATCCAAAAGTCAGCAATAACGCTTCTTTCCCTACATGGTTTTATAAAAGAGAAAGTTGCAACAAAGCTGCTTTTGCTTTGAAGAACTCGTCATTCAATGGTCTGTCCTGGGCTAAGAAATGAGGAACTCATCACCTCAGATGTCCTTGTGAAAGACCCTAAGAAAAATATGACAATATCTTGTCTGCAGTAAATCCTCCCCTGATGTTGTAGGTAAATAATGTGGGTGCCAGGTAGCTGCTGCATAACTGGGCTGCATGAGATAGGAAAGCAGGTGAACAGAAGGAAAACCTACCCCTGAGCCCGGCCCTTGGCTGGGGAAACCCATTCATAGTTTGAGAAAGGCTTTCTTTCCCTGTGATGCTCCATTTTATACAAATGCCTTCAAGATCATATCCTTAGCACTGTACTCTCTCCCTCCACACTTAATTCACTTCAGTCTCAATACTAAATCTTGTAAAAGAAACAGTGAGATAAGCAAGCCTTTTTCCTCTCTCTTATGAATAAGATGGCCTGTTCACAGAGAGCAAGAGCTCCTGATATTGCTCCACCGTCGTGAGTTCCCTGTCCTGAGAAGCCTGCCCACTCACTGAAGGTGTCTCAGGCTGATTCTCAGGAGAAATTATGTGGGATTTTAATAGGAGTCTCCCTTCTTGATTTGGACACAGGACAAAATTTATTTATGTTGATTTCTAATATCCTAAAAGTTAAACCCAAGAAATTCTTTCATGGGTTTCTGTAAACATTTCCCTGGAAAAGATATTTAATTTCAATTCATAGTTATTTTATGTGTCTGTGTGAGTGTGTCTATTACTGATGTGCTCGTTGCTCATAGATTCCAGAAATCGACATTAGACCCACTAGAAGTGGAGTTTCAGGTTGTTTCTAGTCACCATATGGATGCTGAGAAGCAAACCTGAGTTGTCTTTCAGAGACAACTCTTAACCACTGAGTCATTGCTCCTGAACTAATACCAATCTTTATGAAAGAATTTAGTGAAGAGCAACCACATGCCCAAGACTAGTTTTTTGTTTGTTTGTTTGTTTGTTTTTTCCTGTTGCTGTAATAAAATATCCTGAAAAAAGCAACTAAAGAAAGGAAAGGCGAATTTTGACTCAACCATTTGAAGGTATGCTACACCACAAAAGGGAAGTCATAACAGAAGGGGCTTGATGTAGCTGCTCAGACTTGTATTCACAGTCAGGAAGCCAACAGAGATGAAAATGAGTTCTCAGCCCACTTTCTCCTCTCCACTCAGTCCAAGACCACAACCCACGGAAGGATATCAGCTGAGGTGAGATTTCCTTCCTCCATTCCTCCGTAACATAGCTCATGCTCAAAGGCTTGTCTCCAGCACACTGAGACAGTCTTCCTAGGTGAACAAACATCAGTTCGCCACAGACGCGGAAGCAACAACAGACATCCCTCCTCCACTCAAAGCACTCTCTAGCTGCCACTTCCTGTTTTATAAAAGGAACATGTTTTTAGGTTGCAGGCGTAAGTGAGATGACAGTACTTATCATCAGTACTTGGCTTATTTCACTCAGCATAATGCCCTCCAGCCCTACAACTGCCGTTATGAAAGACAGAACTTTCTTCTTTTTAAAGGACAAATGGCATTCCTCTTTATATCTATATCGCATCATATATTTTTCTCTAGCCAACGGCCATGTGTTATCTTTGCTGCTCTGAAGAGTGCATTAATTATTATGAAAGTGGATTTCATTTTTCTTCTTCTTTGTTTGTTTGTTTGTTTGTTTGTTTATGAGATGAAGTCTCACTACGTATTCGTGGCTCACCTAGAAATCTCTGGCAGACTTTAACTTTGTGGTGATCTTCCTGCCTCCAATGCTGGGAGGGCAGGTGTGTGCCTCCATTCCCAGACTGATTTGCAAGCTTTGGATACATACTTACAAGTTTCATGTTGAAGTATTTAAAGATCTCCAAACTGCTTCCCACACTGTCACTACTTTACACTTTTATTAACAGTGTCCAGAACTCTTTCCTCTCCATCTTGGACAAATGGTGCTTTGGAGACTCACCATTCCAACACATGTGATAAGACATGTGATTACAGTTTTCATTTGCATTTCCTGGATAATAAGCAATGTTGAGTATTTCCTCCTTATGAAAAATGTCTGCTCAGGTATTTGTCTAGGTTTAACTGCATCATTTTTTCTTTTTGGTATGGAGTTTAGCTACTTACTTGGTTTTAAATATCATCTTTTATCAAGTATATAATTTTCCACTATTTTCCCCCAAGCTACTAGGTTGTTACACAGAGATTTGCTGATTAATAGGCTGACATTTTCTAGTTTCTGAACTTTTTTTTATTCTTTTAAAATCAGTATTTATTTTACTTTTGAGATTAGGATATAGTTATATAAATTCTTTCCATTTCCTCCCTCCAAATTCATGACCTTTTTTCACTAATTGTTATTTTTATTACATTTTTAAATTTAATTAAATATTGACTTTACATCTCTCGTCCCTACTCTCTCTACATCTGATCCCCACCCTCAGTTCCCTCACTGTTTCTTCTCCTATCCTGTTCCCTGTCTTTAACCACTTCTGCGGACTATTCTATTCCCCTTCTGAGTGAGATTTGAGCATCTTCCTTTTCGCCTTTGTTTTTTAGCTTCTTTAGGTCTGTTAATTGTAGTATAGTTATCCTATATTGTAGTCAATATCTGCTTATATTTCAGTCCATACCCTGTATGGCTCTGAGTTACCTCACTCAGGATGAACTTTTTCAGTTCCATCCATTTGACTACAAATTTCATGATTTTCTTTTTTTTTTAATAGCTGAGTAGTATTCCATTGTGTAAATGTACAAGAATTTCTTTATCCATTTGTCAGTTGAGGGACATCTGGGTTGTCTCCAGCTTCTGGCTATTTTGAATAGAGCTGCTATGAACATAGTTGAGAAAATATCTTTGTGTGGTGGGGCATCTTTTAGGTATATGCTCACGAGTGGTAAAGCTGGGTCTTGAGCTATTACCAATTTTCTAAGATACTATCAGACTGATTTCCAAAGTGGTTGTACAAGTTTGCACTACCACCAAAAATGGAAGAGTGTTCTTCTTTCACTTCATCCTCACTAGCATGTGCTGTCTCTTGAGTTTTTTATCTTAGCCATTCTGATGGGTGTAAGATGGAATCTCAGTGATGTGCATTCCCCTGATGACTAAGGACGTTGAACATTTTTTTTAAGTGTTTCTCTGCTATTTGATATTCCTCTGTTGAGAATTCTATGTTTAACTCTGTACCCCATTTTTAATTGGATTATATGGTTGGTTGGTGTTTAATTTATTGATTTTTTGTTGTAGGTTATTAATATTTATTGTTGATTTATCTTTTACTTAAATAGTGGTTACTCCTAAACTATCTGTATACCCAAATCACCACACAGAGATTGAGATTTATTTAATTAACCTAGAGCACAAAGCTGGGCAATAGTTACTCCATCCTAAACCTCCAAGCCTGCATAGCTTGCTCCTATTCAGAATTTCCAACATTTTACTTGTTTTTAGTCATATCTTAGGTCTGATTCAACTCTCCTCATGATTCCAAGTCCTCTTCTGCTGATCCCTGCTCTCCCACCCCTCCCATTCACTTACTTTTCCTCCCCTCTGGACCAGGATATCCCACCCTATTCTCTCCATTGCATAACATTAGCTGGTTCTATTATTGAAAATAAAAAAGAACAAATGGTGTCATGCTTACACAGACTTGAGACAGGCCTATGTTCAGAATAAACATCACAATGCAATGTCCAGATTGAAACCAGATAGTGCGGTAGAGAAATCAGCATTTGAATGAATGAGGGTAACTTGTATTCATTCCACAAGAATATTATACCAATATTTTTTATTCATTTTAGATATTAGTCCTCTGTGGGATGTCAGGTTGGTGAAAATCTTTTCCCAATCTGTGGGTTGTTATTTTGTTATATTTTCAGTGCCCTTTTCCTTGAAGATGTTTTTAGTTTCATGAGGTATCATTTATTAAATGTTGATTTTAGAGCTTGAGCTGTTCGTATTCTATTGAGAAAGTTGTCTCCTGTGCCAATGAGCTCAAGGCTCTTCCCCACTTTCTCTTCTAATAGATTTAATTTTTCTGATTTTATGTTGAGTGGTTTGATCTACTTGGACTTGAGTTTTGTGCAAAATATGGATGAAAAATATGGATCAATTTGCATTTTTCTACATGTAAACATCCAGTTAGACTGGCACCATTTGTTGGAGATGCTGTCTTTTTCCATTTTATAATTTTGTCTTCTTTATCAAAAATCAAGTGTCCACAGGTGTATGGGTTTATGTCTGGGTATTTGAATTGATTCCATTGATCTACCAGTCTGTTTATATGTCAGTACTATGTAGTTTTTATTATTATCACTCTGTAGTATAGCTTGAAGTCAAGGATGAAGATTCCTCCATTTCTTTTATTGTATGGGATTGTTTTAGCTATTCTTGGTTTCTTGTTTTTGTCATATGAAGATGAGAATTGTTCTTTCAAGGTCTATAAAGAACTATGTTAGTGTTTTGATAGGAATTGCATTGAATCTATAGATTGTTTTTGGTAAGATGGCTGTTTCTACTATATTAATCCTACTGATCCATAAGCATGGGAGATTTTTCTATCTTCTGATATCTTCTTCAATTTATTTCTTCAGGGCTTAAAATTATTGTCATAGATGTCTTTCATTTGCTTAGTTAGAGTTACACCAAAGTACTTTATATTATTTGTGGCTATTGTGAAGGGTGTTGTTTCCCTGATTTCTTTATCAACCTGTTTGTTGTTTGTATACAGGAGGGGTTCTGATTTTTTTGAGTTAATTTTGTATTCAGCCACTTTGCTGAAGTTGTTTATCAGCTGTAGGAGATCTTTGATAGAATTTTGGCAGTCACTTATGTATACTATCATATCATCTGCTAATATGGTATTTTGACATCTTCCCTTTCTATTTGTATCTCCTTGATCTTATTTAGTTGTCTTATTGCTGGAGTTAGAACTTCAACTTCTTTATTGAAACGATATGGAGAGAGTAGGCAGCCTTGTCTTTGAATTTGGTGGAACTGCTTTGAGTTTCTCTCCATTTAATGTGATGTTGGCTATCAGCTTGCTGTATATTGCTTTTATTATGTTTAGGTATGGGCCTTGTAACCCTTATCTCTCTAAGACTTTTATCGTAAAAGGGTGTTGGATTTGTCAAAGGCGTCAGTATTTTTTTTTTTTTTTAGTTTGCTTATATGGTAGATTAAGTTGATGGATTGTCGTATACTGAACCAACCCTGCATCCCTGCAATGAAGCCTACTTGATCATGGTGGGTGATCATGATCTTGGATTTGGTTTGTGAATATTTTATTGAGAATTTTTGCATCAATGTTCATGAGGAAAATTGGTTTGAAATTTTCTGTCTTTGTTGGATATCAGAGTGATTGTGGCCTCATAGAATGAGTTTGGCAATATTCCTTTAGTTTCTATTTTATGGAATAGTTTGAGGAGTATTGATATTAGCTTTTTTTTTTGAAAGTCTAGTACACTTTCTGTGCTAAAATCATAAGGCCCTGAAATTTTTTTGAACTTCCTTTCTGAACTTTTAATACACATATAAAGCATTACATTTGAATACCCTCATTGGAAAAAAACAAAAATCTGATATGCCTACCTCCCCCTTCACAATGAATATCCTTGACCCAAGCAACACACATATCACATGCCTGCTGCTACCTTCTTGTGTGGGCTATGATTTTAATCCTAAACATGAAAAGCCAATTGAAAAACATGATGCAAATGTTTTGTACATTAACATATTTTAGAGCATTTTAAGTGAGAAGAACTTTCCAGACAATAAAAACTTCTTTAAATTTCTGAAATTTAAGTTCCTTTCAGTTATTTAGAAATTAACATTTTACCAAATTTTCCAAATAGGTTACCTGCTTGTTAGAAATATCTTGACTTCTAAGTTTCCCTTCTACTGAGAAATTTATCAAAATCTTTCTGCATTAAGAGTAAATAAGACTCAGAAAAGACCCTGTGCCCGGATATATTTGGTCCTCGTAGAGCTCCTATCCTTTCCATATCATACTAACTTCCCTTCTTTCATATGATTCCCTGCATTCTGCCGAGGGTTTGGTTATGAGTCTTAGTGTCTGCTTTGAAACACTGCTAGGTAGAGTCTTTCAGATGCCTTTTGTGGTAGACTCCTGTCATACATTCAATGCATATCACATTTGTCTTTCTCAATGAGGAGTAATCACCTTCGCCTGTGTCCACTTTCTTGATTATCTTCTTTAGGTGTGTAGATTTCATTATGTTTATCATGTCTTGTAGGTCTATATAAGCGAGTATATACCAAGTTTGTTTTTCTCCTTCTGGGATACTTCACTCAGAATGATCTTTTCTAGATCCCACCACGTGGCCCGTGGTAGCTCAGTAACCAAGTAGTTTTCCAAAGTAAGGGGAACACAGACTATTTCTAACAGGATCTCAAGGGCAGGCTGTTTGACACCCCCCCCCCCAGGGGAGGAGCAGTCTGTTAGGCTACAGAGGAGGACTTTGCAGCCAGCCCTGAAGGTACCTGATAAAACAGGGTCAAATGAAAGGGGAGGAGGTCCTCCCCTATCAGTAGACTTGGAAAGGGGCAGGGAGGAGACCAGGGAGGGAGTGCGGGGTTGGGGAGGGAATGAGGGAGCGGGATACAGCTGGGACACAGAGTTAACAAAATGTAACTAAAAAGAAAAATAAAATTAAAAAAAAAAAGAGTAAATAAGACATCAGTCTTGATGAGACCTGATATGCTAGGGTCAGATAGAAGGGGAGGAGGACCTCCCTTATCAGCAGACTAAGGGAGGGGCATAGAAGGAAAGGAGGGAGGGAGGGAAGGATTGTGAAGAAAAGAGGGAGGGAGCCGCAGCCAGGATACAAAGTTAATACATTATAATAAATAATAAAAAGAGTAAATAAGAACAAGGTTTTATGTATATTTTATGTGTTTATACATATATGTAGCAATAGCAATTAAGGAAAAGAAAACACTGTATTTGAGAGGAAGCAAGGATATGATAAAGGAGGGCTTGGAGGAAGAAAGATGAAGGAGGAAACTATGTAATTACATGTCAATTTTAAAAATTAAAATTAAAAAAAGCAAGACCTCTGTTAATCACTCATCATATAACCAACTCGGAGACAATGAAGCATACACTCTTGAACTGAGGCCAGTGAGCGCACCTCAATCCTCTGCTTCCATATTCCATTGATCCAGTTGTTGTGCAGTTTCCTCAGTGATTAAACACTTTTATAAACTCCTTCCATCCCGAAGGGGAAATTTCTTAAGAGTCAATGTTTACAGGGAGGTGAAACAACCGGAAGTTATACCAGGGTACTGCTGCCAGAACCTCCTTAAGACGTGACATGAACAACTCAAATTAGCTTCAAGAATTCCCAGAAACTGACCAGCTTGACCAAACCCCTTCCTCCTCAAGATTACGTAAACTGTAGAGACTTCTGAGATTCTCAGACTAGCACAGCCTCCTAGAATGTGCAGAGACCCACAACGTTGCCTAGAAGATCAGCCATGCTGCCTGCAGAAGGCTCAGCCCGGCTGAACTACCTGGAGAGGACACTCTCTATCTGTTCAACGGCCTGCAGACTGTGTTATGTGCTCTGTCTGTGAGCTGTCACCCACGCAGTGTGAAACCTTCAGACAGCTGTCTTTGAGTCAGTTCCCCTCCGCTATATTCCTGTAGGCAACCCAGCACTCACTCCTCTAAGTAGCCAAAACAGAGCACACTGTTTCACGATTGGACATGGGTGCCTTTGTCATCAGTTTCCCGTGTGATAGGAGTAGATGTTTGTGCTCATCTGCCTTGGAACAGTGTCACACACTGTGCTGTGTCCAGTGGCAGGGACTATGCCTCCTGCTCCCCTCTGTCAGTTAGAGTGAGCTTTCATGTGTGCAAGTCACTGGTTCCTGCTGGCTTTTTTCATTATACAAAGGAGCCGAATTGGTCATTAAAAAGGAAAGCTCTTCATTTCTAAAAGTTGAATATAACAGCAGATTAAAAAAATCAAATAAAAATCCAGCTGGTCAGACAATTGACCATTGAAAAGGAACCTAATTTAGTAACTTTTGGCTAAAAGCCTGTTGTATTTTCATATACAGTCTCTATAGTCTCATTCCCTTGCAGCTCTTGTCTACATACCCTGTAAGTAAGTGATAATACCCAGGATAGGCTAGTCTAGACTGTTTCTATGACATCAATTCCGTACTTTGATTGTAATTTGTAAAGTTGGCTTGCTGACGTATTTACTGAGTGAGTATGCTAGCAATGCTGATCCCTCTCCGTGATTTCTACTGCCTTGAACCCTTAGTACCTGTCACTTCTATTACCTGGATATTTTTTCAGACATTTTAATCATCCATCCATCAATGCCTACCCCCTTCTTCTCCTGTAAAATAAAACGACTGCATCTTTCAGGCGTCTTTCCAGAGAATGTCACCTCTTTTTTTCAATGGGATAAAAGCCAGAGGATGTTCAGATTGCTTCATGATATAGAGAGAACTGTCTTCTTTCTTTGACATATGTTGTTCTGTTTTGGTACAAATAGGTGAAGGCAAAATAGCGGAGGTTAGAGGATGTTCAAAAGCAATAAAGGACCACTGTAGGAAATCTGCCTTCTCTAAGCTTCGTGCTCTGCAAATAAAGGAAAGCCACTCTAAAGTAATGTCAACAAGTAAGCCTGACTTTCATGCTACATTTCCTTCCCTGATTCTCAATTGTATTCTACTGGTGTTTATGACCTTAAACCCCACTTACAATTATATTCCTGCATTTATTGAGTGTGCATTCATATAAAATATTCACGTGGCTAATATATCTGCCATGTAATATGAGAAGAACAATGTGGACACACAGTTCTGAAAATACTGGAGATATTGTCAACAGGAGAATCAAATAGAATATAGCTTAACAATGAGCCAGGTCATGCCTTCAGCCATGTCAGTTTGAGGGCCCTCTTTGGTATTAAATGAGGATAGCCAAAATGCAGATAAACTCACATATAATTCTTTTAGGGAAAAAGTCCTGGTAGAAATGCAGGAACTTAGCATTATTTTGAGCAAATTGTTTATGCTGGGTAGTATTCTAAATGGCTTATATCATTAGTTCATTTAATCTGCATATTATCTCCAATAGCTTAACTGACATGTTTCTACCTTCAGATTTGGCAGCTAAAGTAATGCTTGCTTAAAGCCACACGTTGGTATTCAAAGAGAGGTGATCTCTCCTCCATTGCTGGTGGGAATGTAAACTGGTACAACCACTTTGGAAATCAATATGGTGCTTTCTCAGACAATTAGGAATAGTGCTTCATCAAGATCCAGCTATACCACTCCTAGGCATATATCCAAAAGATGCTCAAGTACACAACAAGGACACTTGCTCAACCATGTTTGTAGCAGCTTTATTTGTAATAGCCAGAACCTGGAAATAACCCAGATGTCCATCAACAGAGGAATGGATATGGAAATTGTTGTACTTTTACACAATGGAATACTACTCAGCAAATAAAAACAAGGAAATCATGAACTTTGCAGGCAAATGGTGGGATCTAGAAAAGATCATCCTGAGTGAGGTATCACAGGAGCAGAACACACGGCACATACTCACTTATAAGTGGGTACTAGACCTGTAAGTTAGGATAAACATACTAAAATCTGTACACCTAAAGAAGATAAACAAGAAAGAAAACCAGGGGTAAGATGATCAATCCTCACCTAGAAAGACAAAGGGGATAGACATTGAAAGTAGGAGAAAACAAGAAACAGGACAGGAGCCTACCACAGAGGGCATCTGGAAGACTCTGCCTAGCATTGGATCAAAGCAGATGCTGAGACTCATAAGCAAACCTTTGGCAGAGTGCAGGGAATCATATGAAAGAAGGGGGTATGACCTAGAGGGGACAGGAGCTCCACAAGCACCAAATATATGAGGGCACAGGGGTCTTCTATGAGACTGTTTCTCCAACAAAGGAGAAACAACAAAGGACCATGCATTGATATAACCTAAAATCCCTGCTTGCATGTAGCCCATGGTAGCTCAGTATCCAAGTGGGTTCCCTAGTATAGGGGACAAGGATTATTTCTGACATGAACTCAGTGACTGGCTCATTGATCTCCCCCTCTCCCCCATTGAGGGAGGAACAGCCTTGCTAGGCCACAGATAAGTACATTGCAGCAGTCCTGAAGATACCTGATAGGCTAGATTAGATGGAAGGGAAGAAGGACCTCCCCTATCAGTGGACTTGTAAGAGAGCAGGGAGGAGATGAGGGAGGGAGAGTGGCATTGAGAGGGAAAGAGGAAGGGGTCTAAGGCTGGGATACAGGTGAATCACCTGTGATTAAAATAAAATAAAAAAATAAAAAATGAAATTACCCCATCTCTTTTTCTGAGAGGCTGCCTCCTCTCCCCACATTTCCTGTGCATGAAATTACCTCCATGCTTCCTGCAACATGTACCTAACTTTTTACACACCCATTTTGCATGAGCCCTTACTTAGCTGCTTCCATCTCCCTCCCATTAGAACTCATGGTGATTACTCAATATGCATAAGTGATTCTTGTGCAGATGTTTCTGGAAGCAAATGTTTATCTGTTACCCTAATTTTATTTACAAATAATCAGAAGATGGTGTATGGTAGCTCATCACAGTTCCTTACTAGCAATATATAATGTATATCATGTTTTAATGTTCAATTGTCTAGGCTTAAAATGCAATAATAACCTCAAACCTAAACTACACTGAAAATAATTTAATCATCCATCGATGGTTCATAAAGGGTTTTGCAGCCTCGAGGTTACCATTATTGTTGTCCTGTATGGGTGGGAAGTAATAAACCTTTCCAGTCCATAGGCTCTCAGACTGGCCAGCTTTCACTGCATTCCTTAGGCTTGCCTCACCTCCTCCTTTACACTCTCAGTTAGGAGACACAGTCACAGCTTCTGTGAGTATGGGGCTTTGCAGAGGATTCTACATCGATGAATGCAAAAATCTTGTTTTTGTTTTCTCACTGAGAGACCAGAGTTTGCAGGAAGTCTTGTTTTCATTCCCCATCTTACTCCTTTACTGTACTTGTCAGGACTTAAGTTATTTGAGGAACACACAAGGAGTTACCACTAATGTTGATTTCTTCACTGGTGATCCAGGGTCCTTCCTGGATTTCTGTAGTATGCAGCTCATGACAGGACCTGGCAGTTTTTACCAGCACCCACTTGTTCTTAGCTCATAGTCATACAGGATAGAGGAGTCCTAATATGAATCCAAGCATGGCTATGCAAGTTGCTTAAGAGTAACATCATATCCGTTACTGGGATCCATACTGATGCTCCCATGCCCAATTCCTCTTGCTACCACAAAGCTTCTGAAATCTCCTGCTAATATTGGATTGTCCCAGAACTGAAGAAGATAGATTTACGACCTAACATATGGGGTACACCTGCCTTTTAGCAGCACTTAGACCTGAACAGTAGCACATGTGCAAATAATAAAGAGTTAAAAATGTTTTTCTTCAGTTTATTGAGATGAGACTACCTGAAGCCTTCTATAATGCTCTTAGATATTCGTAAGTAATGTTTCACCACTGCGGATCTCAGCATAGTCCAACACAGTTCTCATTTTACAGGCATCTTATGATAGATTGCTACACCAACAGTATATTCAGAAGTCAGGGACTGTTGGGAGCTATTCCTTGTGCTCTAGTCTTAGAGAGGTTGTTATGAATCAGTTACTACTTTAAGGGTAAGAAATGAAAGGTTGTCAACACTTATGTCCATAGGAAGCACATGCTTCTCTCCATGTGAATAAATCCTTCATTCTACTTTTCAGAATGTATTTAGTCTCAGAGCTATGAACCCTTACTACACTTTTGTCAGTCTGGGGTTTCCTTAAATCAGTAGTTATCCCTTAGTAATGACTTCTTAATGAAACCTGAAATGTCTCCTCAATCTTAGATGAACTCAGCTCATCTGCTCCTTCATGTTTTGTTGCTAAGTTTAATTTTTCTTCTCCTGTTTAGAGCTGTCATTTGTGCTACAGTTTCACTTATAAACCTCCACATTACCTTCACAGTAGGATGCCATTTCTTCAGCCCATTCAGCTATCTTCATCGATTAACCAAGCCTGCTAGGAAGATTCCATACTGTTCTGTGTGGAAACAGACTTAAGACAATGAGCTCAAGTTACAGTTGTTACCTATCTTTCTCATGTCTGCTGGTGTCACTCTTATTTCCCTCATCAAATGATTCTGTGAGGGATGGGATCCTGCCAAAGGCTAGTATTAATAAACTTGTAGTATAATGTACACTTGATCTTGTCATTACTCCTACTTAGCTGAAAGCATATAGCATTCAGAAGGAATTTGGACAAAGCCAATGAAATGGGTCCAAACCAAATGATTCAGCTGCATATTTCACCCAACAAGTTATAAGTAGGCAATATTTAGGAATAAGAGGGAGATATATAAAGGAAGTATCATACACTAGAGATAACATAGGTCTATGAATCTGACAAACCTGTGTCCAGATTTCAAAGCCATTATACACCTGCCACATAAGAGTGGGGATATTTCTATGAGAATGTGGTTGAATTTGGTATAAGGTTTTGGACTTTGGAATTTGGGCTAGAAAAGCCATCAAGTGTTGAGAATTTGACGAGCTGTTCTGTAGGAACTAAGAAGATAAGAATACTGGGAGCAATGCAGACAATGGGGGCTTAGCTTGGGAAGTCAAAGAGGGGAGCTTAAGGACTTTATGAGGCCACTATTGGGTGGTCCTTAGAGAAAAGAAGGTTGAACAAGCCATGTGAAGCAAGCCAGCGAGCAGCACTCTTCCATAGCCTCTGCATCATTTCCTGCCTCCAGGTTCCTGCCCTGTTTGAGTTCCTGCCCTGACTTCCTTCAAAGATGAACAGCAATTTTGAAGAGAAACAAAATAAACCCTTTCCTCAAAAAGCTGTTTTGTCCAAAGTGTTTCATCAAAGGAATAGTAACTCTAACTTCAACAATGAGGTAAAAAAATTCCCACTTCAAAATTGTTTGCTTTAAGTACACACACACACTCACATGCATACATAGAAATGCACCTGATTTAGGCTGAATTATATTAGATGCACATCTACATTTTTCTATTTATTTCCATACTTGTGTTTTTCTCAATAACAGCTTATAGCTCTTATATTACAGACTTCACTTTACAATCATACCTATTTTCTTTATTTTTTTTACTTTAGGTTTGTAAATGGTATTATTACTTTAATTGTCACATTAAACGTTGAAATTAAGAGACAAGTATCCTTACTGTGTTTTGCCGACATTAAAGAAATGTGCTTTAAATTCAAAGATGAAATAAGTTCAAAACTAAAACAGAAGACAGTTACAGTAAAGACAACATTGGACCTAGCTGTTCGTAATAGACAAAACAATGAAAGGAAAATCTTTTCAACAAGATATTTAATTAAAACACCTCTAGTAACCGCTGCACTTCCAGAAGAAGGACGATTCACCAAGAACATGAGCTGCACGATCTGATGGGCCCCATGGTTCTCAGACTAATACATGAGGCATAGAGCTGAGCCCCAGCATTCCTCTCTCTGCTTTCTAAGTACAGATGCCACGTGTGAAGACACTTCACACTCCTGCTGCTATGCTTGCCCTGGCATAATGGATGGACTGCCTTCCCTTGAACTGTGAGCCAAGATAAACCTTTCCTACCTTAAGTAACTTTTGTTGGCTATTTTCCCCCCAGCCACAAGATATATAACTACTATAATGATCACATTTTCAGAAAAAAAATAAATCAAATGCAAATCTTTGCCTCACAGTAGACATAAATGTTTTCTAAGAGAAAAAAAATAATACAAAACAGAAATTATAACACTTTGGGAGAGTAGAGGAGTCCTTGCAGTATCAGAATAGGAAAATTAGTTAAATAAGCAATAATTAGATAACAAATTTGATAACTTCAGCAACCTTGAAAACTTATAATCTTCTGCATTTCATACTTTTCAAATTAAGAAATCCAAAAATTGGGGAAATAATTAATATATATATATATATATATATATATATATATATATATATATACACACACACACATATCAAAAGGCTCATAAATAAAATGAATGGTCTTTTTACCTCAGTAAGAAAGCAAACAAACTTAAAATGGGCAAAATAGTTAAACTGATACTTAAAAAGGGAAATATGCAAATAACAAGTATAAGGAGATATAGTCAATATGATCAATCACTAGAAACATGTAAAATTCAACCATGATGGCTGTATATTGTTTACCCATTAAGATGGTAAAACTAGGAAGACTAATAACAAGTCCGGTGAAGATAAAGAACAGCAGAGATGCTCTTTACTTTTGCAAGAATATAAAAATAACAGTTCTTATTATAGAAATTGGCAGTTTCTCATAAAACCAAATGAACACATGACTCAGAATTCCCAACCCTAGATACTTACTTATGATAGGAAATCAAAACTTTTCTTGCAATGAGATGTAGGATAAGTACATTCACAGAGGAGAAAAAAAGACAAATGTACTCTGTGTGAGTACAGAGAAATACTGAAATGAAAATGGACTTTAGATGTAGCATAAAGACCATGAACTATTAGCTTGGATAAATGATCCTTAGTGGGAAAGGCCAGATACAAAACAATAAATAATCTATGACTTATTTCTAACAGATTACAGAAAATGCAGCTGTAATCTATGTTGACATAAAGTTGATTGGTGCTCTGGGTCAAGGGTCAAAGGAGTTGGCAGGTAAAATGCATGAGAGAACGTCTCTGGAAATGAAAGGGGTAGGTACATGGCTTGGACGAAGGAAGTGTGTACATCTGTAAAATTCCATCAAAATATCCACTAAGGCCAATTTACCTTAACATATGTCAGTTTTAAATCCATCATGCTAAACAGCAAAATGTTGACAGCCATTCCATTATTCCTAAGGAAACTGAGGGTTAAAATGAAGTGGCTCCTCTCATCCTTAGAGATGAGGAAACAAAACGTCTTCCCCAAACCTCCTACTCTTCGTCCCCTGACAGACCGTAGTGCTTGAAGACAGACTGCTCCTACAGAACACACACACATTTCCATTAAAACTGGAATCTGATATTGCCCTAAGGCTACTCTGGGCCCCTCTCACCAATGAATCAGTAATCTAAGATAGGGGTTACCCTGTCAGAAAACCTGATTGATGTTGACGTTGAAGGGCAACGTTAGACTGTTGCCTTTGGCAATGAACCATAGACCATTGTGATAACATATATCCTGTGATAAAAGGTAGCACTGAACTACAACAATCCCTCCACAGTTAGACTGGAACGGCCTATACTTTGCTGGAATGAAAGCTCAGGTCACCTAGACAGAAAAACAACCACTGTGTGCTGTGGTACTTGCTGAGAATAAAAGGAACACGGAAAGGATACTAGAAGATATTTTCAAATACTACCATCGTGTCACAGTGGCAGAAATAACAACTGCTACCTAATAGCTTCCTCTTTGTTTTCACATCAACAAATCTGTACATGGGTTAACTACTTTCTTCCTCCTTTTCTATTTCCTGTAAGGTATTTTAATAGTAGCTAAGTTAATATCTCAGGAATTAAGTACTAGACTGCTAGCAGAGGATAGAACATCTCCAAACATATTACAAAGACTTTGTATCCTGTCTGTCTGGGAAAATGGCTAGTGAAACTGAGTATGAATAACAGCAGAGGTGCACACAGAAGCCACACTGACAGTGGGAAGATTGTGTTAACGCAGAGAAGAATCGGGTCTGTCGCCCCCTTGCCCTCTGTACAGGGTGTGGAAATAGAAGTGAAGTGGTGTTTCTGGGCTCTGCTGGCTACTGAAGCACAGTGGGCATACTGCTGCACACACACACACACACACACACACACACACACACACGTGAGCTGAACAGTAGGCCCACTTGATTGAGCAGAGCACGGAAACCTCAAGTCCCCCACACATTTCCCCACAGGGAGACTCACTTCAGCCACATGTTTAACAGTTTATCAACAGGCCTGTTTCCTCCATAGGTTATGGACATCACTGGGGCTGGGTGTGAGGAGAAGATTCAGGTTCCAGCTTATTCTTTGTAATATATACACATATGTGTGTGTATACATTGTTAAATGCTATTAACTACATAAACACAGTAAATACATACTAGTTTGCGTAGACATACATATATACATGTATCTATAATATCTATATAATTTGTGTATATATACAAATTAGTATTGCGTTTACTGTGTTTATGTAGTTAATGGCATTAAACAACACCCTCACCCGATCACTACACTACTGGAAGCGATGTGTATGTCAAGAAACAACTCAAACCAATGTCCAAGAAGAAAAAAATAAAAGTGCTTCTTCTTAGAAAGTAACATGGTGTTTTTCTGCCCTCTGAATAAAAGTTACATGATCATAAGGTCATCTTTCTTGTGTAGCCACTTAGAAAACCCTAAATCACTCACTCACTCACTCACTCACTCACCTAGCTAGTTAGTTGGTAAGCAGTGAAGAGGCACACACACGTTAGAGTGAGTCTGTGGCAGTCAGAGCACAACCTACAGAGCCTAGTTTTCTCCCACCATGGTAAAGTCCTTAGAGCTTGAATTCCGGTCAACAGGCTTCACCATAGGCACCGTGCCCTGGCACCCAAATCACTTTTTAAAATTTTAATTCCAGAAACATTTCCTCTGCTTCATATTTCACTGGTTGTATTTTTTTGAATAAATTATAATTTCTCAAATTGTAATATATTTTTACATCAACTAGCTGAAATATTCATTAAACGATTTGAAAAAAATAAATTAATGCATATGTAAATGAATATATGCATGAAAAGCAAACCTATTTGATAGATATTTTTAATGAATATCCCTTTGTAACTGGACTTGTACTTAAATACTAAACATTTATCTCCCCAATTTACTTTTTTATTTGTAAGATGTCTTGCTCATTAGAGGAAATCTCTCTTAATCTATTTCATCTAAAATGTATTATAAAATGCACGACCAAATTACACTTGCTGATAGATATATTTAACACTCAACCTTTCTCCCTGGGTCTTTTTATCATAAGCATATAATTACCACAATCCAAGAACTATTCCTGAATGTCAGTTCCGGTAGTTAACTGTTGACTTAAAATTATACAGCTTATGTTTCATTTGCAGACACTTTGGAATATATGAAATGTTGTATTTCATAAGTGTGTTGACGGTTTCATTGTATGATCTAGAACAACAGCTCAGAGAAACTCTGGGTGGATAGGATAGGTCTTGTGGTCTGTTCGACCCACCTATCACGGCTGTCTGCTCTCTTGGGGACACATTCTTGGCATTTTCTAAATCTTTAGCATTTTCTAAAGCTATAGGACATGCCCTCTGCCAAGGGCAGTGCTACAGTCATTCCTTATTCTGCCTGTCCTGGTGTCATCATCACCCCGACTAGATGATGTCATTTATTTTAAAGAGAACTGCTTTGCCTATTTCCAGTTCTTTCAACAGCCTTCCTTCCTAAACCTGCAGTCAAGTCTGTGGGAGTCAACAAACTGGGGACTTTAAGAGATTTTCATTTCATATGTCTTGGACTGAATTACTCTTTATTGGCGTCTAAGGCAGAGGGATATGCGGCTCTGCCATGTTCTGCCTTCCTTCTTCCCATCCAGTGACTTCTATAATGGTGTTAACAAATTGTCTCTTCAGTGTTCTGATAACTCCTGTGTCAATTTCTCTGTTCCTTTTACATCTCGATAAACTGTTGGGATGTTTTTAAAACATCAGGGTCCCACTGCTTTGGTTGAAAGAAACCACAGTACCTTACATCTGAGGGAGATGGTATTTGGCAAGGGTTTGAATGCCGTTGATATTTAAATGATTGAAGTTCGCAATAAGAAAGCACAAATTCTAAGAAATTGTGCCACTGTTGGAATGGAGCTGCCATTTGCTAAAGCATAACACCCATTTCTTGTCAGAAAATTTTATTCAAGATGCTGAACTACAAACCACAGAGGATGAGATATTGGCACCGAGGCTATAGAAAGAACAACAACAAAGAAAATTCTGATGGATTCCTTAATCATGTAAGTCACTGGTGAACAATAAAACACTCTTAAGATTGCTTTAGAAATTAGGTCTTGACCTGACTTTTTGAAAAATAGCACAAAGTAAATTGAAAACATAAATGGATACGTGTTTTTGAGAGCAGTTGGAAGAACTGCCTTTCAGCATAATGAAGATGGAGGATGTTTGTTCTGTCAGAGACAAACATTAAAATTAATGACACCAATCCAAAAGAGAATGAATTATTCAATTTTTAAAGAACATATGATATGTTCGCTCCATTGGTATGTGTATGAAGGGTGTGACTCCACTCAAAAACAATTTGCCTAAAGCTAGGGGCACAGAGACCAAACAGCAGGTCCAGGGGTGCCTGTCCACTCTACCAATCAGAGGAGACAAAGATGTAGGAACCCTGTACACACAGCAGTACTGTCCTCCTGGGTCCCACAGGCCAGCGTCTTTCCTCCCAAGAGTCTTGGCTGCTCTCCTTATTCTTCACACAGTTTCCCAACCTGCTCCTGCCCTCCCCTTTCTGGCCCTTTTCACCACTTGTCCGGTTACAGATATATGGGTGTTTCCATCTAGCAACAGCTAGGGAATGCTGAGCTAGCACAATGCATTAATCAGAGGTGACACTACCGGTCCTTAAAATTCAGCTCCGCTTGCTGCAGGGCCAACTGCTGCGTTGCTCATTATTGTTTGAGCCCGTTGAAAACTCCAACGTCCCAGAAGCCTAACCAAAACCAGATCCCTTGGGTGTTTCTGTCCTCCAGCGCAAAGAGCAGCCTAGTGACGTGACTGTTTACGTGAACTAGACTCAGATGAAGAGCAAAAGTTAAACATAGTATAGTTACAGACAACATGTGCAATTTAGGCACAATCAATCAATAGCCCAACCCACACAATGGTAATTAAACGTAAATGTTCAAGAAAAGTATCTCTGAATATATGACAGCAGTAAAGTTCACATGGTTTCAATCTGCTAGATGCTCTCAGGGACTGCAAAATGCCATCAAAGTGATCTCAGAAATCTGCCCAGGTCTGTGCCGCTCAGGACTGGCCTATTTAAGATACCAAACCACCCCGAGCTACAGTTTCTGTATCAAAATAACACCTACTTTGTAAAGTGCTTTAGGTATGTAAGATTACTATGAAATGAAAGTTACATATGTATATATGCACATATGTGTATAAATAATATGTGAACATATGTGTATAAATAGCTTATACACACATATGTCACATACATGTATACACATATATCACAGCGATAATATATATGCATATATCATATATTATAATAAAACAACCTCTCATGTTCATCACATGGCCACTGCCTGTACCATTACGCCATTGTGCCCATTTCTCTCTTCTCTCAGCTCCCTAGTCCCTCTGTTCTCTTTGCTGAGGAAGCTGAGAGTCCTTCTGGTCCTCCATTTCCTACAGGAGAAAAGTAATGAAATCTGCATTTTGTTCAATATGTCCAGCAAGGAATAAATGCTTTTCAAAGTCTGCTGCTGTCCCTTCCAATCTGTTTACTCAAGTGGCAGTAACATGGACAGATCAGAGAGAGGTGTGATTTTGTGGTAAAAATAGTCTTTACTTGAAATGCAACTCCAATCTTCCCTGTGCCTTTTCAGCTCCAGGCAGCTCTGCTAGCTGGGAGGGCTCTGTTCCTCAATTTGCACCTTGCTGCTGGATCCCTTTGATGACACAGCTCGCATGATAAAGCTGGCATAATCAGGTAAAAATTATCCTTATTTTCTTGTGCTGGTAAATGTATCTATTTCACAGCCTGCTCTTAACTGGTGTTCTTTCTTTATCTGTCTTAGGAAGCACCCTTTCCTCAATTCCTTGCATGTGTTAAAATTGCTTCCTTACTTAACATGTTTTCAAGGCTGCTTTAACATAATATTTTGTGGGGATTTTGTTGTTGGATTAGAGAGAGACAGGAATTCCCTGTGTAGCCACAGCTGACCTCAAACTTGACATCCTTGCACCTGAATCTCCTAAGTGTCGGGAGGATATATTGCCACATCAAGTTTATCTTAATATTTTTAATTTATTTCAGATACTATATATATATATATTCTTTTCAAACTATGTATATATAGTTTGAAAGTAATCAGATGCAAATAACTTGCAATTATAAAATGATAATGATGAAAACGTATTTGTTTTCAAGATGATCCGAAGGCAAGGTAATTCATGGGAACCTGGGAAGGGAAAGAGTCCTTCCCCCGGGGTCTGGGTGACATCTATCACCAGCTGAGGAACAAGAAGTCCAGTTCAAGCAGCAACATTTGTGGAAAGGATGCTGGCACAGAAATGCCATTGCTTTTAAATACAGCTGTTTTGTTTTAAAATCCAAATGAGCTAGGCTTCATGTCTGAATATATATGACCTTGGGCAGGGCATTCTTCATTCCTTCAGATCATTTCTAAGTAACTCAAGCAAAACTGTTAACTTTGTTTGCACTGGGGAGCCTGCCTCTTTGAATCTAGAGATTTACCGTTCTGTCAACAGCCCCTCTGAGCTACCTGGTGGTCTCATTGGGATCCTTAGCCAAACTTCAAAGATAATAGATTCAAACCCATTAAAATCCTAGACAAGAGTACTGTAGAGAAAAGTCCACACCCATACTCTCAGCCATCTTACTTCCTTCTGAGGTCCTGTCTTTCTCTTAACCCTCATGCTTAAGCCTGTATTAAAATGTGAGGCTGTGAGGTGATTCACTGAGTTTAAATGTGTAGGGATGGAAAGGCTACATATCTTACCTCAGGCCAGATATGATACAAGCCAACCTCTGAACCCTGGTCTGTTTAAGACAAAGCCCAACTTCATTCCACGCATAGAATTTCTTCAGGTAAGATCATGAAAATGCTAGTTAATGTCACATCAGGAAGTCGTGATAGGAAAGCGAATTTCAAAATGATGTGTTGTAGACATTTACAGATGGAGAAAGACCATATTTAAAGATGCCCACAAAGAATATGGACACAGAAGTAGCCAGGGGGATATATGAGCCGTAAGTGGAGAAGGTCAATCCTTCCATTTGACTGCCTCAGCTAATGAAAGAGACACATTCGTAGGATGATGCTGAGGACAGCCCAAGGCCATCGAATCCTGAGCCAAGAAGTGGGGATTTTATTCCATCGATGTTGGGGAACACTTCAGACACTTGAGAAGAGGAATGTGTTTCAAGAAAAGTTAAATGAAAAGATACTCCAGGCAATCAATTTCTGCTGAGAGAGGAAGGATGCTTTTCTCCTATCTCTTGATAGGCTAACCAATCCTACATGGTCAGCCCTAAACATATGACATGTATACACAGCCAATGACAATCACTGAAGGGCACACGCCTAGACACACAACCACACACAGGCACATGCTATGTCTATGCACCCACACATGCACAAAAACAACCACACAGAGACACACACATGCATACCTTTGGAACTATAATAATTGAAGATGAGACCATGAGCCGGAGACTGGGTGTGTCAGGGGGTAAGGGGGACTCAAGCACAGACACTTCAGCTGGGGTGAAGAATTACTACATTACCTCAGTGCACTGAGGATGACAGTGAGGTTTATCTCAAAGCAGAGCCCCTTGGAAAGGGCTGAAGAACACTCAAGAAGTCAGAGGACTATCAAACGTGGCCGGGGAGGGGGGAACAGTATTTTACCTGTTTTTCTCCTGTGCTTTGTATGAAAGTCCTAGTCAATAGTTAGCAGCTTAAAAAAAAAAAAGAAGAAGATACTGTAAAATTTAATCAGGATGCTGTTAAAAAGTTTGAGCTATACTGCAGGAGATAGGACCGTTCTGACTCAAAGTGACCTGTATTAGAAATAAATATTATACTAGAGAAAGGGTAAAATAAGAGAAAATGAAGCTAACAGATGAAGCTATTTAAGTAACTAGATATTTTTAAATTGAAATTTTTTGGGGGGAGAACAAGTATACAGTGAAAAACTTGAAGGATATTTAATGATAAGTTCAAAAGAACAAAGAACCCAGTTGTTGGTTCCGGGCTCACTCAGCCACTGCCCTCAGCTGCCCAGCCTTTCTCTTGCCAGTAAAGACAAAGTACATATAAAAGTGAAATCCACATACAAAGCAAATCCATACAATTTAGATAAAAGGCGATAACATGCTACAAAATCAACAAGATGAAAGAGCAAACTAAAAATTCAGACTAGATAAGATAGAGTAGAAAAGATAATGAAACAGAAAAGATTAAAGAAGTTTAAAGTACATAAGCCAACTTAAAGGGGATTCTAGGAAGATAGATCAAGGCTGGTGGATTCACTCAAAAGGACACCTTTCAGAAAAAGAAACAATGCACAGTCCTTGGGGTTAACCCTTGGGGCAGTCTGGCCTGTCAGCTTGGAGCATTCCCTCTGCCAGATTTCCTCCTAGGGTTTCTAGGCTCCAGTTCATCATCCACCACCAAGAATGAAAACCCTGGCAAATACCCGAGGGTGTAGAACTCTGAAGCCTTTGTCCTTGGGAAGAATAGCATCATTTCTAGTAACTGGGTTTCTTCAGCTACTTGACATAGTAGCATCATAATGCCAGCCAGTAGTTCTAACTTCAAGTTCACAAAGTCTTTCCAACACAAACAAGGAGACTCCAGTTGGAAACACAAAGACTAGTTCTTAAATATGTGCGTAGGGGTGGAGCAGCCAGGGAAGGCTCTGCCATGATAGTCTCCAACTATCCAGGATATTCAAATATCCTAGAATATTCCAGGCTCCAACAGAAACTTAAACATGTCAGATTTATTCTCTTCTAGGAGTGAAACCGTTGATGTTAAAAAGAGGCAACTGACAGGTACGTCACAGAGAGGCCAATCAGCAAGAGCCAATACTAGAGAAGCAATTTGTGACCACAGCTAAGTAGACTATTGAAAAAAAAAATTGTACTTTGCACAGTAAATCTTATCAAGTTGTTGAGAAGCCAGTGACAACATTTCTTACGAGTTCCCAGTCTTGTGTTGGGGTGGGAGCTCCCATCTCCTAAAGGAAAGCAAAGGTCGTGGTGAGTTGTTAGTGTAGCAGGAGATGTTAACAACCAGCTTGAAGGCCAGTCCCCTCATCCTGCCCTGACTCAGCCATTGGTAAGTGGAGGGCCAAAATACCAACATGCTCCTTCAAGCTTTTCATCTGTCAAGTGCTCATAATTCTACTAACGTCTCGATGTCCTTTCGGTCAGCGTAGCTCAATTGCTTTAAATTTCCTTAATCTTTTGTTTTACTCCGTCCTTATCATTTTTATTATCTCTCATTTTGTCTGAATTTTTAACTTGTCTTATCATACTTAATTTGTTCCAAGCCAGCACGGTTAATCCAAATGGCATGTTTTTATCTTATAGGTCATATTCCTTGAGGAGTAGATGCAAAAGTCCGTGTCAATTATTAATCCGCAGAAATCATGATGCTTCAAATGTGGTAAATGTTTACCATCATTGTTTCTCTAATAGCAAGGGCTTGTTTGAAGTTTGGAAAAATACCATACTTGGAATAGCTGAAAATCACACAGGAGATCTCAAAATGGGAAGCAAGACCCGGAGAGCAGCCTAAACCCAGGGCAGATGGGAGGCGAATGACACGATGCAGCTGTGAGAGAAAATTCCTAATACCAACAGCTGACCTTTCTAAAGAAAGTTTTGACAAAATGTCAGTTAAAGATAAAGGGCACAAAAGTAATAAGAGCTAACATTTATTGCATGTGACGCGTCAGGCATGGTTCTAAGCTCTTTGCATTTATTAGCTTATTGATTCTTTTAACAGTGTTTGAGGAAGCGCCTGCTGCACACCAGGCTGCCCGTGGAAGATGCAGAGCCTTCTGCAAAGGTCATGTGGAGAAGCCAACACCCAGCACCAAACACAAGCATGGAGCTGATTGTCTTCCTAAACCCTAAACCCAACAATTCTCTTCTCCTGACGAAGAAACCCTAAATCGACTCCCTCCCTGAAGAGCACATTGGGTGGATAGTCTTTCCTTTAACCCGTATTCCCTCAGGATTTCTGAGCTCCCACTTGTTTCTGTGAGCTTCAGGGCTGTACCAGTTGCTTTGTTTTTCTTGAGCTGTCTGAGCTCTTCCTGAGCTGTCTAGGTGAGAACAGCTACATCCAAAGCTCTAGAGCTGTGGTTCTCAACCTTGTTCACACTGCGACCCTTTAATACAGTTCCTCCTGTTGTGCTGAGCCCCAACCGTAAAATTATTTTTGTTGCTACTTCATAACTGTAATTTTTTACTGTTATGAATCATAATGTAAACATTTGTGTTTCCCTGTGGTCTCAGGTAACCCCTGTGAAAGGGTTGTTCAACCCCCTAGAGAGGTTGTGGACCTCAGGTTAAGAACCACTGCTCTAGAGAAACAAAGCAAAAGCATGGATCAGGATCTACTCAGCAGGGCATATCCTTAATGTAGCACGTGAGATATAAAGGCATGAAGGTGAAGAACTTTAAGGAAGCCTGGTTACACAGTGAGAATCTACTTAAAGTACACACACAGTCAACCAGTCTGTCTCTGCCTTTGTCTATCTGTCTCTCTCCCTCTCCCTTTCTCTGTACACAAGGGGACTGTCTTTATTTCATATTTATTACACTGAAACTTTTATTTACTTTTGGAATGATTTAGAATAGATATGTACTTGTATGCATGTATACACACACACACACACACACACACACACATATATATATGAAACACTATGAATAAAAGATTATTTTGAAATAGGTTTTTTTTTTTTTCAAAAAAAATCAGGCTCAATAGATAGAAAACTTGCATTTTAATTGGCATTTCTAAGAATTCAACCATCTACAGCCATAACACACTGACTATACCCAATCAGGCCAGTTGCTTTTCAACCATCTCCACCCTCTCCTGCCATTTTTATGACATAGGCATAAAAACATAAGATTTGCAACAATCTCAAGGGAGGAAATGACCTCATGGCTGAGAAAGACACCTTTGAGAAATGTAAGAAAAAAATCAGATGAGCAGTGAATTCACCAGTTGGTGTGGAATGGTCGCTCCCTCTCACAGAGCGCTATAGCACAAAAAATAGCAAAAGAATATTGTCATCGCCGTCCCTACTCACTGATTTATGAAGCAGGGCTCCAGGGGTCCATCACAACTGGAATCCCAAAGTCACAATGCTGCATTGCCTAATCAATTCATAGGGTAACCCTTCTACATCAGTCAATGAAAACCAGCACTCATTTAAATTTCATTGTGAAAGAATAGCTTTTAAGGAAGCCCTTAATCAAATGTAATCAATCTAAAGGGTGGTAAAGGATCCATTTAGCCATTTATGCACATTAATACATGGTAACCTTAATTGGGGCTGGCCATGGGGCATCTTATTTACCGAATCAAGTTCTCTTTAATCCAACAAACTTCTTGTTAATACCTATCTGATCCTGACCCATTGCAATGATCAAGAAGGCCCTGAACTTTGTCTTTCCACATTCTTCCCTACAGTTATAGAGAAGAATGACACAATACTTTGATGTCATACATGGATTCTTTCTTACCTGGTTCCTTGCTAACAAGACATTTGAAAACTACAGAGTCACACTCAAGAATCACGAAGCAGCAATACCAGGCCACCGAAGAGGACAAGGCAGCCATTCCTGATGAGACCTAATTGACTAGGATCAGAAGGAAGGAAAAGAAGTCCTCCCCTATCAGTGGACTTGGGGAGGGGCATGTATGCAGAGGGTGGAGGAAGGGAGGGATTGGGATGGGAGGAGGGAGGGAACCATGGGGGGGGATACAAAGTGAGTAAAGTGTAATTAATAAAGAAAAATAAAAAATAAAAAAAAAAGAATTACGTAGCTAAGCTAGCATTAATATTCTAAAATTTGGTCCTCCTTGTATTTCTGTAGATTGGTAATATATTGAGATTTTATTTTCTGTGTTGTTGTTATCTTTTGGGGCTTCTCTTACATAGGGGAATGTACAAGGCCTCCTAGAGAATTCAGAGTTCTAAAGCAAGGAGAAGAAATGGAAACTAGCAAACTCTACTGGCATTGACCTACAAAGCAGGCAATTAACATGAAAGCAAAAGGGCTAAGAAGATGCTGGAATAGTTTGTGACAAGATTAGAGACCATGGCGAGAGTACAGAACTACATGTTCCTCCTTTAAGGTACTGATTATGGGTCACCTGGGAGTTGGGACAAGTTGTAGGAGGGGTGAGGTGGTCAGGGGATGGCCACACTAAAAGGGACACATTCAGAGTATTTATGTGGGAATGGAGGCCCATATCCCCCTTCCTCCTCCTCATACATCAGCCCTGCATGTTTAACCAAGGTCTATAGAGCCCAGTGCCAACAAGCCATCACGGTTTTCATCTGTGCGAGGAGAGGCCAGACAGCTTTCTTCCTGAAAATAGGCCTTCCAATGAAAGTAGGAAGCAGGCTAAATAGCCAACACCCTTCCCCAAAATTAAAAATAAAAAATAAATAGATAGATAGATAGATAGATAGATAGATAGATAGATAGATAGATAGATAGATAGATAGACAGATAAATAACAAAATAAATAAATAAATAAATAAATAAATAAATAAATAAATAAATAAATAAATGAATAAATAAATAAATAAATAAATAGCAAAATGGGGGAGCCTGCAATGTCTACCCCGGACAAAGGTAAATAACTTGCATTTTCATATCTTCCTAATGATTTTGAGAAGCTAACCGGATGTCTTTTTGTTGTTGTGAAAAGATGTTTAATTTCCATTTAGCTTAGAAAAACAAGCCCTAAGGAATTGCTTTATATCTGAAGTATTTTGAAATATATATATTTATATATATATTCCTCATTTAAGCTTGAGACGACAGGATTATGACTTTAATTAACATAAGAAAGATGACTCAGAGCTTTACAGCTTTTTGTCACCGTGATCATATTGTACCAAAGCATTTTATTCTGAGAGCTGCAAAGAAATGATTTTGAATGAGCTTGACATGCAGTAGCGAGCATCAAATTGACAGACATATGGACAAAAATATGTATGGGGTACGTATGGAGAGAGTTAATGGCATCATTTGCTCAGCCTCAAACCCTTTGGGGAACAGACAGTTCAGCTCTTCCAGCTCTGGCAAATTGGTGCTCCATGTGTGAGAAGTGCTCCTTTCACCCTGTCTCCAGTCCCATCCATCAACTTCAATGCATCTCCCTGGAGGATGCCCGAAGGAGCACAGGGAACTGGCTCGCTGCCTCTCTGCTGCTTCCCAAAGGGCTTGGCTGGTCATGGGTTACCATGTGACCGCGGGAGAGCTTCCCTCTAGGGAAACTAGCAGACCTCTAGCCTGAAAACCAGAGTGTCTGAATCTCTATTTTTTTTTTAATCTGCACATGTGCACAATGCTATTTCTGCTTTATCAATAATGGATTGATAGCACTAGGCTTATAACCCTCCTCTGTAACTTGCAGATCATTTGTGACTGAATTCGGGAAACCTGGCTTCCAGTGTAAATATTAGTGTACCTTCCTCTTAAGTCCGTGCTCACCGTTCTTGATTTCCTCCTTTCTCCTGTTGCTCCATTTTATAACCTTGGTGCATGGTAACTGATCTAGGAATTTTCATTGATTAAATAATAAGTCAAATTGTGGCTCTGGGCCTACTGCTATTGTCTTTTGAAATTTAATCAGTCATGTAAGTAAACAAGAGTGGGCCAGATCACTTCTGAGTTGTCTTTCAAGATACAAAATGTCCCATAGTTATACCATTAGCACCTCACCTACCTGTGGGGAGGTGTGCAAGAGATTGCAGTGCTCCCAGAAGCCAGAAAATGAGGCTGGGTGCTCTGGAGCTGGGTTGGCAGGCAGTGTGTGCTGCCTGAAGTGGGTCCAGCCCCAAATATGTACTCTTTTAATCAGTGGGAAAACATATTTTATAATTTGCTAATGAACATTACGGTTTAAAGCTCCTGATTGTCTAAACAATGGCTACCAGATGGTAACTGGGCCCTTATCTTTGGAACCTGTGAAAGTCGTTTTATACGGAAAAAGTGGCTTTGCCAAATGTGACTGAACTAAGCTTTTGAAATAATCAGCATTCAGTATGTGGGCTCACTTCACGTACGAACACAGATATTCTTATAGACAAGGGGGTATTTGACATTGCGTGTCTGAGTAAAGGTCCCAAGCAACTGACCAAGAGCCATGAAAGGCGCAGTGATGCTAGCCACAGCCCACCAAAGGCAAAGAGATGCAGAGCAGGTCTCCCCCGCAACACTCCACAAAGGCCTGCTGACATCACCACTGTCGTCCAGTGAAATTGATTTTGGACCTCCAAAGTTATAGGAAAAATAACATTACGCTGCTCTAAGCATTCTGGTTGAATTGATGAATTACATTTAAACACTGTCAAGAAACTAACACAAGCATAAACTGTTTTGTGATAGAGGTTCCAATGAGTTCTAAGAGTCTATTGCATTCATCTAGTATCTTAGCTGTGTTTCTCTTCATTGTGACAAAAACAAAAACAACTTCACAAGATGGGATGGGAGTGTTTACTTCAGCCTACAGTTCGAGGAGGAGACATAGTCATCACGGCAGGCAAAGCCTCGCAGCAAGGTCAGGAAGTCAGGTGGTGCCATTGCTCCCACTGGCAGGAAGCAAAGATTGAGTAGGAAATGGTACTCGGCTACAGACTTCAAAACCCACCCCCACGTACTCACTTCTTCAAGCAAGGTTCCACCTCCTTGAGGTTCTCCACCCTTCCCAGAAGAACATCGGCTGAGGACCAAATACACACAAGCACCAAACACATGAGTCTAGGAGGGGCGTTTTATTTTATTTTTTTAAGAAAGAGAGGTAGGATGTGAATTTGGATGGGTGGGGAGATGGTGAGGATCTGGGAGGAGTTGAGGGAGGGAGAAAACTTTATCAGAACACATTGTACTCAAGTTTTTTCATTTAAAGAAAAAAGAAGAAATGGAAACAAACAGCCTGCTTTTGGGAGATATGAGTCAGAGCACAGAAGTGACAACCTTTTGAAGAGTCTTGTATTTTTTTTTTTTTAAATAATGTTGATTTTGATCCACATGCTTCTTCAAACTGAAATAGGACACAGCTTTCCCTAATACAGGTCTCTGGAAAAAAAAAAAAAAAAAGACACCAGCTCATTGATTTTGTACCTAACTATGAGAAATCAAATAGGATATAACAAAATATACATATAACAAATATACATATTAGTAACATAGCCACTTAGTGTCGCTCAAATGCATCTATCCCTCTTCAGTTCCGTGTTCCAAAGTGTCCTTATTAATCCTCCGGAACCTCAGTGGCATCAGATCCTATCTGGACTGGATGTTAGCCTCGAATTTTGAAACTTTAATATGCATATATGCATATGAATCACCTGGGGATCTTGTTAAAATGCAAATTCTGATTCTGTAGGTCTGAGGCAGGACCCAAGGATCAACGCTGTAATAAGCTCCCCAGTGGTGTGGAGGCTCAGGTCTGCACCCACACCTGAAGCAGCAAGAGGCCAGAGAACGTTCTGGAAATGTCAGTCGAAAGCGGCATCAAATCAGCACTACCAACCCAAAGCAGTCTGGAATTCTCAAACTTTTGCCAACTTACCTTGAGACCTTACTGTCTCCGGGTGTGGTGCTACCTGCGAAGTTTCTGGTCCTGTGTTTACCTGCGAAGGACTTCCTGTATTCCTCAACCCACACGCCATCCATGTGTCTGCCCTGGCCTTCTAAGACCTGTTCCTGAAGCCTTGTGGTGATGTCAGCAGCTCCCAGTACCCTTGTTTCTCCCCTGTTCCCCCCTGTATACTGTTCACGTGTTTCTCTAGGTTGAAGTACTTGCTCAGCTCTTAGATAAAGACTTTTCCTCTTGATTTGGGTTTGAATCTAGGCAAAAGACTCTCCGGAGTATGGGTCCCGTGAGTAGTTATAAGACCCAGCTTCACCCCACAAACTGGCTTGCTGTTGGAGATTTCCACCCGCATCTAAGAGCGCCATGTCCATTGCTCCTGTTTAAAACTGAGCCTCCTTGTCTAGTCCCCAGTGGATCACAATTTCTCTTTTGAGCAGTGACTCCGATTTTGTTTATTTGCGGAGCAAGACGACTAGAACATTTCCTCCATCAGCTTCTGCCACGGATTGTCCAGCCCCGCCAGATTTCTCTGCCCAGCGGAGAAAAGCTTGCCAGCTCTCTGCTGCCCTCTCATGGCAGCTGTCAGTACAGTGTTCACATCTGCCCTTGGCTGATGCTGATGACCCCAGGGGTGAAGCACCTTTGGGGAGGCAGCAGATCAAACAGGCACGGCCAACTGGACGTCTGCCACCCTCTTACCGTTTCCTTTCAAATCCAGAAAGTGAACAGCCCTAACAGAGTTTTGCTTCTAACCTTGAAATTCACAAAAGCTCCAAGGTGGGAAACTCTGGGGGCATGTTTTAAAGATGAAAGAAAAGCCCATTTGGCTAACCGGTGCCTGCAGCCCAGCCGGAAGAATTTCAAGAGAGCTTGTTCCCTCGGCCCCACTCTAGTTGAGCCGAATATAACTGTCTGAGGATGGTCCTAATGGCTTGTATTTCAGCAGCATCCCTGGTGATCGCACTGAATACGAAGAGTGCCTTTGCTGGACTGTAAAGCATATGCAAGCAGTGAACTAAAAGGCAGTCATATTACAGGCAATATTAAAGGATACGTTGTAATTTGTAAAATAATAATAATAATAATAATAATAATAATAATAATAATAATAATAATAATAATAATCAGTTCTCACAAAACGTCCCCAGAAAATCTCAGTCAAAAAGAGATCTGCTTTGTGCCTAACGTCCTTTGATCAATTCTTCAAGCTCAGGCCACCCTCTTCCCCTGCGCTGTTCAGACCACCTCTGTGCTTGGCGTTGAATCTTCATGTGGGGACACAGAGGACAAATGGCCCTGTCTGTTGTCCTGCACCGAGTCCACTCAAGGAAGAAATCTCCCTCAACTTCATGCTCTGCAAGTTTCACACTCCCGTTTTCAGTCAGCTGCTTCTGTGAAGCAGACGCAGATGTTGGATGTTTGGATGGGTGAGACCAGCAGAGCCAAGGGCACACGTAATACAGCTGTGTTTCTCAATTGCCTTGTCTATACAGCTCTCTTCTCCAATTGGCTTGTCCTGCTAATGCAGAGTAGGCCATGCCCAGATTCCATGAAAATTGTGTCTCTCTCCTCAACTCTAATCTTTTTCATCCCATTCTTCAGTGGCAATCCTCTACTCCCCTACTTGGTTCTTTCTCTTGGGTACCAGTAGGTCGCATTGGGCATACGTCATTTTCTTTGCTTCAACACATTATGTTAAATCTCCACCTTGCTGACCTAGATTGCCTCTCATCTTTCTTCTGTTTCGGTGTGGATGATACTTCATACGCTTGTGCAAAGTGGGTATTCCGTAAATATTTGCCAAGTGTATTTCCTCTAATTAGCAACAGTCCGGTCCTTGGGAATAAAATCCAAGTCCTGCTAGATATCCCTTGAGTGCTCCCATGATTGCACTTCCGCCCTATCACAGATCCCTTCCGCCCTTGGAGCCAGACTCCTCCATGCTTCCTATAGCACACAGGAGCCTTTCAGTTCTCTATGTGACTTCACCCTACCTTTTCTCCCCTCTTCTGCTTACTCTGCTCAGCTGGGAGAGCTCTAGCAACTTCGAATTTGTATTTTTAATTAGTCATTGCATTGGATTTTAACTCTATTATTCCGAGTTCTTCTTGCATTTAAGCTACCAAGGACTATATGAACAGCTGTATGCATATGAATAAGAAAGTGAGTTTTTTTTTTAATCTCTTAAGCCTTAACATTGTATATGAAGCAGTCATATTTTTTTTTCTTTTTCACATGAAAAGGTTGCTTATTATTTTTAAGGTGAAAACAAAGGTTCTCCCCAGGCAAAAACCTTCCTTATTCTAGACCCCCTTCCAGCAATACACATTATTTAAAGTAACATTGCCTGGATGTCCTTTCCAGAGAAAGTACAACATGGCATTCTGTTTTGCTCAGTCCTATGCTTCAGGGCTTAACTCCAAGTCTTGCCTGCTGTGACCTCCCCTTCTCCCACATGGGCTGTTCTTTCTGGGCAGGAATAAATCTCATTCTGGTGACTGTTTACTGAACACCCCACTGTGCGCAAGTGCTCGATTTTGTCCACAGCCTTTCCTGGACCACACAAAAAGAGAAGCAAGATGAGTGACAGTCTAGGTCAGCCAGCTGGAGAACTTAAAAAGAAAACGATAGTATGCTGACTATCAGCTTCTGGTAACACAAAAGAAGGGACCAAGCAGAGAAAATGCTGCTGTTGTTGCCGCTGCTGCTGGTAGTAGAGGTGTTGGTGGTGGTGGTGGTGGTGGTGGTGATGAAAAGAGTAAGAGACATGAGCTCTCAGAATCTGGACATAGCAGATACAGCATTAGCAGAACAAGCCATTTGGAGAACCCCAGTGCCTTGGTTCCTCTGCCATCTAACTAAGCATCTTTCACAGCTTCCTTCCCTGCATTTGGTCACTGTCCTATCCCCACCTGCTTTCCTTCGACAGAATTAGCAGTCTGGGAACTGTTGAAAGCCTTTTTACCTTCCTCCTCCAGACTAGACTATACTGTACTACTCCAAGTCTAATGGTGATGATGAACACAAGATGAGCCTGAGAATGACGTAGCAGGAAATGTGATTTATCACTCTTGCTCAAATGAACAGAAAATGTAGAATAGCCACCAACCAGGAACAGAAGGTGGGGTAAACCCAGCTATGTGGGCAGGTGATAGAAGGGAAATTGTGTTTTAAGTATTCTTAACTACCAGCTCTATCAGTAAGCCTACAGGCCACTAGTGGTATTTCTCGTGCCAAGTCATTTAGCTATTTATGTTAAGTGTTCATATTCACTAAATGTGACTAATATTATTTCCATGCTATTTTCGTCAGCAGTTCTACTAGGAACTCTGCAAAGGCACTTACATATATATTTTTTTTCTTATTCCTCCTAATATTCACAGAAGATAAAAAGTATTGCAATCATGTTCTACAGATTAAAAAAAAGCTGACTATGGAGACATGTTAAAAATATCTCTGCATGCTGTGTTGACTGAACTATTAACAAAAGGAAGCTAAGTAGTTAGTGAATCTAGAGACAGGAGACTGGAGGGTGGTGACAGGCTGATGTAAAAGCCAGGTACAGAGGGACAACTCCAGAAGAGAGGACCTTGAGGTCATGTATGTATGGGAAGAACCAGGGTTGAGCACCAACTTCCCACGCTGACATTTTGTCCTGTGTTTACTAGCCGCTCCCATAAACTAACCGCTTTCTGATCTTTGTAAAATGAAGATTAAAAATAAAAGCTACCTCACAGATAAAATGCTTAGCAGAAAGCCTAGTAGAGAGTAAGTGTCAGCTGCTGCTATTGGCTTCATCATTTGAGAATCCACACACTTTCTCTCAGTAGATGAGAGATAAGACAAAGTCACAGCCCCAGAATGTTACTTAACATTCAAATAAAGCTGAATATGGTATTTTTAAGGGCATAAAGGAAATGGCAGTTGGATAGAGGCACAATTTGACATACTAAAGTATAGTGCTGGGTGGCCACAAGGGCAATCTGACTACCAAGAAGAAAAATGTGGGGAAACTGCAGTTTTCTTGCTCTGCCCTTACTAAACACACACACACACACACACACACACACACACACAGGTGTGCAGGCAGACACACACACACATACTGTACATGGGTCTCTTGCATGGCTGAGATCACTGACTCACAGCCTTCTCCTCAAACGTCTTCAGATCCTCGAAAGTTCAGACCTTTCTTTGACGTTGCAGCCCTGATGAAGGTCTTCAAACAAATACACCGCAAGCAAAACACCTGATGGGCAGGTAGGAGAGCCAATTCCCAATAGCTTCAGCAGTGCGTGGCACAGAAAAGGGCACAACAGATCCAATTCCTAAGACAAAAAAATCAAGCTTTATCTCTAATGGGTCAAGGCTGGCTAGCAACCTCCTTTCTACTTTAGGACTCCGTGAACCATTAACTTTGGCAGTGTGTTTTTCTCACTCCCTAGCTACTTCTCTGCAGTGTTTCCCCATAAACTCCTTGAAAAGAAAAAAGCAATGCACTTATTTCACGTATGTGGGGGAGAGGGAGATTTTGCTAGTAGTGAGCTTTGCCTACTTTGCAGTCTCTTCCTTAAAGGAATTCACTAGCCAAGACCTAGCTGCACAGGACAGCCAGCAGAGGATAAACTGGGTGGCTGTCAAGCATCATGATGTGTCTAGTAAGCAAAGCGTGAGACTCATGACTTAACCTGAAGTGAGAACAGTCAGCTGACCATCCTCTACCAATAGCTCAAGCTAGATACTAAAGACTTTTCTCTATCTTTCCTATGTAGATTATGTTTAACTCCCAGGTGGCTTGGGAGTTTCATGAATAGGAGGTGTGGCCTTGTTGAAGGAAGTGTGTCACTGGGCTTGGCTTGAGCACTTGAAACCTCAGAGCTCACCCCTAATGACACACTTCCTCCAACAAAGTCACATCTCTAGTAGTGCCACTCCCTATGAGCCTGTGGAGACCATTTTCATTCAATCCACCAGGGACAGGCCCTGAAGCCTTGAGTAAGCAGTTCCTTATTTTAGGTGACTGTGGAGCCTAAAATATTTTAGGTTGACCAGCGAGAGCGGAGAGAACATCTCTCACAGTTCTGTGAGCACTTCCTCACAAAATGCTTGCAGTCATGCCTACACCTCACCTCTTACATTTTGGATGCAGTGTGTGTGTGTGTGTGTGAGAGAGAGTGTCTTTGTAGTGGTGGGGGGGGTGATGGCGTTCCCTGATTCCCTTGCCTAGGTGACCTATAGTTGTTTGACAGGAAGCCTTCCTTTTTCATGCAACCGTATGAAATCATTAAGATAGACCTCAGAGTGAGACTCTCCCAGAGACTTTGAAAGGGTTTGTTTTGCTGGAAACCCTGAGCAAATTTTTTTTTTCTCCCTTTGGTTTTTTTATTCGTAAATGCTTTGATGGACCTGCAGTGTTTAAAGATTTATTTTATTGCTTCTGTTTTTTTTTTTTTTTCAATTGTGTGTGTATGTTCGTGGGGGGCAGGGGTGCACATGAGTGAGGCGCCGGAGGAATCCGGATGGGTGTCTTGGATCCCCTAGAGCCGGACTTACAGGCTGTTGTGAGTTGCTGATGTAGTTGCTGGAGATTGAACTCTTTCTCCTCGGAAGAGCAGTAAGTGCTCTAACCCCTGAGTGATCTCTCCAGCCTCTAAGTTTTGTAGTTTTATGACTGTTTTGGACTAAACGTGTAACCCAGGAAGTGAAATGTATTAAATATTAAGAACAAGCTGTTACTGCTCTGTAAAAGGAGACCTCCCAGCAAGACACTTACCTCTCTTTCCCGAGGCCCAGAGACCCCTATTTCCAAAAATAACTGTGACAGAGACCTACCTATGAGCCAGGTTAGGTGCCCAAGACCTTCAGGCCCTCTGTGAAAAACTCCCACAGACTAAATGGCTTATGAGGAAGAGAAGTTCACTCCCTATAATCGTGAGGCCAGCAGTGCAAGGTCAAGACACTGGCAAAAGCTGTGTCTGATGAAGGCTACTTGTCTAATTTATAAAGTGTAGCTGTGTCTTTACATGCCAGAAGAAACTGGTTAGTTCCCCGAGGTTCTCTCTTATTCATCGCACATACAAGGATTCTGTTCTTGTATTTGATCATTTCCAAAAAGCCCCGGCCATAGATACCATAGTTTGGGGGCTAACGATTTAAAAAGATTTGGATAGTCCTATACATTCAGACCACAGCACCAGGCTAGAGCTAGGATGAAATGTGAGAATAACACACAGGTATGGGAGCCTCTTGGGACAATCTGCCTGGATGGGTTATAGAGAAAAACCCAGAGGTAGAAATAAGAGTTGAAAGGCACAAATGAAAGGCAGTTCAAACATTTTCAAACATACCTTTTATATGGTAAATTTATTTAAATTCAGCCATTTTAATGGCTAAATGTTACAATGCCAGACTCTTACAAATAAAAATCTTAAATATTCAGTTACTTAAGAGTAGAAACTTTCACCCCTTCAGTGCCTAGGCTGATTGCATGACTTGGCAATTTAAAATTGTGTCAGGATGAACATGGGCACGCAGCTGTGTCAAGAGCAAGCTCTTGGCTACCCACGCAAGAGCTGGTTCGTATGTTAGTTCTATTTTTAGTTTTGTGAGGAACATCTATTCTGGTTTCTATGGCAGCTGAACTAATTTACATTACTATAACCAGGGCATAAGCATTCTTTCCTTCCCCCAAAAAGTCATTGTTATGATGTTTTCTTTTCTCTCTCTCTCTCTCTCTCTCTCTCTCTTTTTTTTTTTTTTTTTTTTTTTAGGAACATGTTCATCCTGTGTAGCCCAGGCCACCCTCAAACACATAGCAAGCTTCTTCCCAAACTTCGGCCTCCTAAAGTTGTGACTTTAAATTTTTGTTGGTTTTATTTTGTTTCCCTCTATTTTTAGTTTTGAGACAGTTGTGAGCAAGACGGTTTTTCTAACATCTGTTTTAGTGTGTTCATTGTTGGTGTACAGAAAAGCCACAGGTTTTTGTGTGTTGGGTTTATGTTTTGTTACTATGATTAAAGTGCTTATCAGATACAGTGGTCTTTTATAAGACATCGTCGTTTAAGCATAGAATTATGTCATTTTACAGCAGTGATAGTTTCACTTCTTCCTTTCACAATTGTATTCTCTGTATTTCTTTTTCTTGCCTTCTTGCTTTAACTAACACTTCAAGCGCTCCTCAGGGATATCTGACATTTTGATAGAGTGATACAACCTTGTCATTGACAAAGTATGTATCTTAGAGATTACACTACTAAGAGCATCCTTTCAATATCTCAGAATATTGTAAGTAAGTTTATGATCTGTGGTTAGGCCACATTTACTCCCATGTCCAGCCACGTGTCTGCAGGCTGCAAGTTGGACACACATGAGTATGTTGAGTAAGAGAGTGAACACTCTCATGTTGTTCCTGATTTTAAATTTGTGCTTTTCTTAGAAGGTCTTTGTGCATAAATTTTAAAGGATACTTTTTCTGCATTTAATAATTTTGGTCAGTGATTATTTATCCTTGAGTTTTGAAATATGTCTGCTCTTTACTGGCTTTTAAGAAACTAGGGCCTCCCATATCACTGGACTAAGGGAGGGACATAGGGAGAGAAGAAGGAGGGCGGGTGGGACTGAGAGGAGAAGAAGGAGGGGGCTACAGCTAGGATACAAAGTGAATAAATTGTAATAAATAATAAATAAACAAACAAAAAATAACCTCAAAAAAAGAAATTATATAAGCAAAAAACAGTCTATGGAAGCTTGATTTCCATGATAATGAACTGTATCATCTATTTTCTCTTATTTAATACTCTATTTTAGCATTCTTCTGTTGTTTTTAAAAATAAAAGTGGAAGAAAAAAAGAATCTCCCTTGCCACGCTCCAGCTTCTACTGCAGTCTGCGAGTCTGTCCTTTTAAGTCAGTTGGGTGCACACGTGTTCACGCACAGGCGCTACCCCCCTCTCCACAGGGCATGTGTTGCAGTCCCTATTTTCACATCCACAATTTCCCTCTTCATCAGTACCTGAAACTTTCCATCATTTAGACCACCGTCCCCAGTGGATGCCCACACCACATAAGATTCCTGAGCTCATGGTGATTCTCGGGATGATTGTTTGTTTAGCTATTGGAGATGGAAGAAGGCTGGAGTCTGGCGGGCACAAAAATCCACACAATTCTGCTTCCTGTGACTGAAAGGTTTGACCATAAGACCTCTTTCAAGATGGCTCACCGCCATAGCCCCGGTGAATGAGGTGGGAAGTGCAGGGCCTCTTCGGCAGGATCTCTTTCTGCACAGATGGTAGTTATCTCGTTTCAGGCTGTATTTTTTGCAGAGTACCAGACTGTGTGGCCATGGATAGCATTGGGGTTGTCTTTTCTCCTTTACTTATAACTCGACTGTAGGGTTTGCCATTCCCTCTCTTGCTGCTTTATCTAGCTTCCCATGTTAGAATCCACTTCTTTTCCAGATCTTAAGTTCAATGTTCTGTTTCTCCAACTTTTCAGCTACTGTCTACTGTTGCCCTCCACTGTCTTTCCACACCATCCACCTTTCCTGCAGCCACTCAGTATTTTGCGTGTCTTTCCTCAGACTAATGAAGAAGCAGTGAAAGTGTCAGGTGTCTCTATAATGTGACAGCTTAGGTTTCTCAGGCCTCAATATTCTAAGCACTAATGTGACTGTCACTACTACCACTAAGCCACCACTACATGCTCTTGCTGTACTCAGTTTACCAAATACATCTCCTCTAAGTAACCATTTTGCCCTAGAATCCCTTGTCTCTGCTTCCTGAGGGCTGAGATTACAGGCAGGCTACCATGCTTGGCTTTTACATAGGAGATAGGGACTCAAACTCTTGAAGTCATGCTTGTTCAGGAAGCACTTTGTCAAGTGAGCAACACACATTCATTCTGATTCATAGAAATAATATCCAATAATAAGTTTTTGAGGGATTATACACTTACAGCAACTTAAACTATGGCATTGTATTGTGCTGCCGGTATATGAACATGTTCACATGTTCTCATTCATTCTTATACATGAGCAGGCACGCATGTACACACACACACACACACACACACACACACACACACTCACTCACAATGGCCCAGACCATGCAGAAACTGAGACTTAGAAAAGACTTCCTATACACTCATCAGGTAAACGATGCAAACTTGAAGGCCTGGACTATGTCCTGGGAATAATTCTTGTGAGGAGGCTTTCCATAGGTGTTCTAGTGACACAGAGAAACAAAGCTTCTCTCTGTCCATCACAAGGCACAGTTCTTGCCCAACCTCAGGTTCTTTTCATTGTTGAGAGTTCACCTTGTGTCTCCATTCCCCACATGCCTATTCTTACCAGAAAAAAAGATCATCTTTTGTGGATAGCTTTGTATGTGGACCGGGGTTTTCCATGACATGAGTTCTGTTCCCTGCTAAGTGGACTTCTCATAGGAGACTAACCGAGCCCCATGTCAGCATACCCCTGTTCTTCCTCCTCACAGCACACCCATTAGAAACTGCCTGAGGAGAAATGTAAAAGAAAAGTGACAAGAACATTTTCCTGTCTGTCCTCTCCTGTAGTTTTCTTTTTGAATGATCATCCTAGAGAGTAGATATTACAAGGTAATTCATCACTTATGCTTTTATTTATTAGGTAGCAGTGTTACTTGACAATATCTCACATATCCTCTTTGTATCATGGCTACCTAGAGGTCCTCAAACAAGAGGTAGGATTCAGATATAGAATACCAGAAGAAACAGTAAGAAAATACGAGAAAAAAAAATGCTACCCAGTATAGGTGCTTTTTAATGTTCTGAAACTTTATTTTTGCTGAATGAGATGTTCTGGTCTTCTAATTTAAAGCAGGCATAGAGTTGTTATGTAAATTTATCTTTTAATATATAATGAATTACTCGCATATGTGGTGCTCCTAGTCAGTGCAGGGCATACTTTGAGGAGCTATGAGAAATACAAAGAAGAGAGGATATGTTCCTGGCTCACTGGGAAAAAGATGGTTCTATAGAAAGAACTAAGTGCGTCTCTGAGAAGAAAATGTGCAGCAGTTAAGGCTGAGAGCATTTCAAGTCATATAGAAAAGCAGTTCTTCACGGTGGGGAGGAAGAGGCAGGTACTGTAAATATGGTCTCTAGCGAGGGAGGCAAAGTTTGAGGCTGATCTGAAAAGTGGTAGTAAAGTGGAAATTTCTGGTCTCCTTGAAGACTCGTTTTTGTCATGTGATGCTTTGCTGCAATCTGGGCACCTGATGTTTTACTGGAGGCTGGCTTGTGAAAGTGCGTGCGATGTTTTGCTGTGAGCTCTCTCGTGCGAAGGGCGTGACTTTGGACAGCTGAGAATCTTCCGTGGGTGGACTCTGAGGAGAGGAGATATATAGAGGCCCACGCAGGGTGAGACATCACTTTTTGGATCAACATCACTGCACTGATCTTCATGCTGCCACCCTTGGCTTCAAAGAGAGAAAAGTTCCGGACAGCTCAGGGCAATCCAGCTGAGTTTGTGGCTTTTGCTGACTTATCCTGATCTTCTGAACCATGTTGCTGCTTGGTGTTGGTCTGTAGATTTGACGGCCTGTATCTTGATGACTGAGTTTGCTAATTCCCAAAGACTCATCTACCCTAATCAGTAGGAAGTAGGTAAGAGAGATTTATAGCCCTTTTCCCTACTAATCCCCTATCTAAGTTCAGGGAGGTTGGAAGGTAGGAAAAGGTGTTTAAGAATCCTAAGTAAAGTAGATTTGGTGAAAAACCTAAGCCTACATGTAACCCAGCTGTGGCTAAGGCAGAGTGGGTAATTTGGTTCATACAGTGGAGGAATCGCCAGGTTTTGATAGGTTGGCAATGTTGTTTAAAGAGGTTGGCAAACTAACAGCTTTTGCTGCTGGGTGGTCTCCTGCCTTGCTCCCAGAGGGGGGTTTCTGGTTTTTCTTTGTGGTCTTCATATATATCATTTTGAAAAAGATTGGAAGGAAAGCCAAAAACTCAGAAGGTTCACTCACTTGTCTGGTGTTGGAAAGGATTACAGAGCTGGCTATGCATCTAGAGAGTTGGAGAATAGAGGCCGGTGTGCTTGGAAAGCAAAAGGAGCCAATGAGAGGAGAACAGCAGGGTTCAGGCTTGGTGTCCAACACAGGGAATTTCCCACATGATGAAAGGGGAAAGCAAACTAGGCAGGAGGGCAGCTGCCCCCTGTTCTACGACCTGTTGCTACCAGGTGCCCAGAGCATCACTGTAAGATACGGGCCTAGAAAGGATAATCGGGTTGCTGTGAAGCCAAGGGCATCACCAGAGGAGTTGCCTAGGCCTATACAGGTGCCATTAGCCTTTCCAGTCTTTGTGCAGCATATACCTGCTAATGATGGTGATGGAGCTTATGATGAGACGAAGTGGCATCCAATAGACATACTAGATTTAAAACTTTTTAAAGACTCTATTAATGGGATGCATTCACCATTCGTTAAACAAGTTTTAAATAAGTGGGCTATGCAAAACAGACTTATTCCCCATGAATGGAAGAATTTGGTATCAGCTGTTCTAGAAGCTAACAACAATTGCAATGGTTGCTGGAAGGATGAAGCCATGAAAATGGAACAGCATAATAAAGTAAAGGAGATAAATGTTGTTACAGACCAACTGCTTGGTAAAGGACATTATGCTGATTTACAAGCGCAAATCCAGTCTGATAATGTCATACTTGAACAGCGTCCCTATTCAGCTTTTAAAAATTTATTTATTTATTTATTATTAATTACAGTTTATTCACTTTGTATCTGAGCTGTAGCCCCTTCCTCATCCCCTCCCAACCCCACCTTTCCTCCATGTTTTTCTCTCATGCCCCTCCCCAAGTCCACTGATAAAGGAGGTCCTCCTGCCCTTCCCTCTGATTCTAACCTATCAGCTCTCATCAGGCTGGCTGCATTGTCTTCCTCTGTGGCCAGGTAAGGCAGCTGTCCCCTCAGGAGAAGGTGATCAAAGAGCTAGCCACTGAATTCATGTCAGAGACAGTCCCTGTTCCCAGTACTCAGGAACCCACTTGGAGACTGAGTTACATCTGTGCATGGGTTATAGGTTATCTCCATGCATGGTCCTTGGTTAGAGTATCAGTTTCAGAAAAGACCACTGGGTCCAGATTTCTTGGTTCTATTGCTCTCCTTGTGGAGCTTCTGTCCCCTGCAGTTCTTCCTATCTCCCCCTTCTTTCATAAGATTACCTGCACTCTGCCCAAAGTTTGGCTATGAGTCTCAGCATCTGTTGTGATTCCCTGCTGGGTAGAGTCTTTCAGAGGCCCTCTGTGGTAGGCTTCTCTCCTGTTGCCTATTTTCTCCCTCTTCCAATGTCTATCCTGTTTGCCTTCTGAGTGAAGATTGATCATCTTACTTAGTTTTAAGAGCATGAGATAAGGTTGATGAACCCGGAGGAAAAACAAACCTACCTTTTTTACTAAAGTAATACAAGGCCCCGGAGAAGTCTTCACTGAATTCTTACAGAGATTGACTTTCACTATTAATAGAACCATACGAAATTCTGAAACCAGAGTCATTGATAGAGATCTTGGCATTTGAAAATTCAAATATTGAATTAAGAGAGCAATTAGACCATTAAAAGCAGAAGAAGCCCCAATAGACAAATGGATAAGAGAGACAACTGATATTGGCTCTCAGGAGCATAATGCCAATATCATTGGACAAGCTGTAGCTAGAAATCTCAGAAATCTCAAGTCCAGTGTTATAATTGCAGCGAATTTGAGCATTTTCAGAGAAACTGTAAGACTAGAAGCTTCAGAGTTCAAAATAGTAGGTGCATTGACTCTGAAGAAAATGGTATTCAGAGAAGAGAACAAACAGTTTCTGGCTGCAATGGAGTGCAAAAGCTTCCGGGGTTTTGTAGCCACTGTGGCAATGGAAAACATAGTAAGTCCAAAGAGGCATACAAGGTAACCTCTTGCCATCAGGAAACTAATGAAGGGGCCTGTCAGCTAGAGGCCCAGCAATGAACAATGCGGGTCATCTTCCCTTGGCCAGCCAGGAGGCACCAAGCAAGCAGAAAAATCAAAACTAAGTACTGATGATTTAATGCATTCTACTGAAGTTAGTGGAGCTTTGGATTTGGCCACAGATACATTTCTGGCACTATCCAAAAATGTTGAATGTTACAAAATAACCAGTGGTGTTTATGGTCCTTTACCTTCAGGGACCATAGGAATAATCTTGGGAAGAAGTGGATTAACTTCTCAAGGATTTATTTTGCATCCAGGCATCATAGATGGAATCCGGATTGCAAGGAAGAAATTAAAACCATGGCTTATCTGAAAAAGGAGATGAAAATTAATGCAGGGAATAGAATTGCTCAGCTGTTACTGTTTCCCTGCATCAAGGACAAGGCCAGTAGAAAGACCAGGAGCTTTGGGGAGTACTGAGAAAAGTGTTTTCTGGCAAATAGTGGCTAATTATCAGAGACCCAAATTGATGCTACAAATAAATGGTATTTAAATAGAAGGATTGATGGATACCAAAGCTGATGTCAGTATACTTTCCCAAAAGTCTTAAGTACACATTGGCCACCTTGGAAGGTTTATACACAGTTTATAGGAACTCATAAACTATCACAAATAAGTCAATCTAAGTTTACATGATAGTTAGTAGTCAAGCCATTGATGACTGGGAAAATGGCTCTTGAATGACCAATAAGGCAAATTGCAAAGAGGAAGTCTGGAATGCTTTGGGGAGCAATGAGTAAATTCTTCCGATGACAATAGGGTTCCCAACCCATCCTCTAGGTCAAGTTCTGGGCTGGACCAAAGGACTTGGTGTCACTACATGCTCAGGTCCTCAAGACAAGATACAAATAATTCCCTTAACTCTGTCGTTTGTCTCTTCCGCTGTCTTAGGATTTCTATTATAAACAGACACCATAACCAAGGTAACACTTATAAAGGAAAAAAGTTAATTGGGGTTGGCTTACAGTTTCAGATGTTTAGTCCATTATCATCATGGCAAGAAGCATGGAAACATACTGGCAGACATAGGGCTGGATAGAGTGCCACACTGGGCTTCGCTTGAGCCTATAAGACCTCAAAGCCTGCCACCACAGTAGCATAGATCTTCCAACAAGGCTATCCTATTAGTTCCACTCCCTGTGGCCAACCACATGAATCTCTGGGGAACACCTATTGAAACCACCACATTTACCATTTAAAGCTGTTGAATACAGTCTGTGAACAATTATTTCTAGAAGCGCTCCAGGAAGCTGTTTAGCTCAGCTTGGATTTGTACAAAACATGCCTTGGACTCTATAGCTAAGAAGTGACTGGAGAGCAGACGTGTCTAGGGATTGAATAGTAGTCACACGGAGGCTCACTTGATAATGCTTCAGGGACCCGCAGTGATGTTTTGAGATCCCTCAGCTTTTCCTTGATAAATTAGTTCCACTACTTATAATATGCCAATAGTCTAATTATAAGAGTGTTTATCTCTTGTGTGCGGGAGGTGTATGCACTGAAGTAGGGAACTGTAACAGTCCTCCGTGCTGCTGCTAACTCCTTGTGCAACCTTGAACAGTCACCTCCCTTCCGTACGCCAAATTGCCTTGTCTACAAAAAGACAAAAGGGATGAGTCTTTATCAGAATGACTGTGGGGATCAATTGGGGGAAAATATACAGAAAATTGCAAACTCTAAGGCATGGTGTCGTTTCCATCCTAATTTGTTAAGCTGCTGATTGATGATGTCACAGAAAGTAACCATTAACATCCTGCGTCATCAGACTCTAGAAAAACCAGCCTGAGCTTTATCTGCTTACAGGTGTAATGACAATGCTTACTGCTTGACTAGCAGAATTAGGAAGGATCCCATGACCATACCATTACCTCTGTTGTCATTCCTTCTCTGTTGATGGAAAGGACAGATGACTCAGCCAACTTGTCTAGTCAGGATCAGAGCTGGGTTTGCAACCCACCCAGTTTGACTCTATCACCCATAATTTAAGCAATTTACTTCTCTGAATAAATAGAGACACCCAAACCTCACAGTTTCTTTGAAGTTCTGTGGGCCCCAAATGTAAATGAACAACAGCTCACAATTACTCTTCTTCAGAATTCATAATTCAGCTGTACATCTTTCTGATACTGCTGCTCTACTCCAGAAAACACAAATAAAGTTCCAGAATAAAACTTTTTATTGCCTGCTTCCACTCTGTCTCTTTCCATCATGAACACCCATGAACATCTAAATTTGGAAGTATGAAGGCTTGAGTCCAGTGTGCTCCACTCTCCTTCAGTCCAGAGGCTTGTCTCTGTCTTCCAGCCCCAGGTAACTTCTTTCAAAGAATGGCATATATGCTGTCACCCAGAGCTGGTAACTCAGGACTCTAACCTTAAGGGAACTCACTGCTGAAAGAGACCACATGGAGAGACTGTAAAGAGCTGTTCATAGAACCATCCTAAACAGTTTTGTCCAGCTAACAAACCTTCTTTAGCACTTTAACTGACTACTTCTTGCTCTCTCCCAACATTTCTCCCTCTCTCCTTTCCTCCCTCTCTCCATTTCTTCATGAAATGAAACCTTATCAGGTAGACCCCTAGACTATCACAGCAAGCCCAAATGTGCTAGGGGACACATGTGGCTTGGGAAAATCCTACGGGCATCAGTGATGCTATACATCACTGAAATAATAACTCCCATTCTGTAAATTCTGTATTCTGTGAGATTTATTGTTAAATCATCTTTGTGGGATTAGAAAAGGACTGATTTCAACAACAACAACAACAACAAACAGCACCCATCTTCTTTTCCCTATGAAGGCATTAGAGCAAAGTTACCTACAGAGGGAAAAGTGGCCAGTGTTTCTCTCTGCAGCTGGCATTACAGTGACACAGCTGAGAACTTAACCTAGCTGTGCCATTCTCCCTCCTTCCTGTCTTGTCAAATGATCTCATCATTAGCATGAAAAGAATTTCCACTTTAGGGAGAGACCTTTCTGGTTGGAAGCTATAGTGTTAAAAGTCCCTTAAGGTTTCCTTTTGAAAAGTCAGGCTGGACTTTAGATTGACTTTCTAGGGAAGGAAACTTAAACCTTGTTCATTTGGGAGAACAAAGAAGGTTTGGGAATCCCAAGGCTTCAATTGCCAGCTGTTTCACATTTTTTACTCATTTTTTCCTTCTCCCCAGCAAGATTAAGATGAGTGAAATAATTCCTTTCTCTTTAGTTATCATTGAAACGTTCACGTTTTCCATTACTGTCAATTTTTTGAAACTTGTCTCATTAGCATTTTTAGAACAGTTTTCAAAAGGAGAGAGAGAAAGAAAGCTTTCACCAAGAAAGAGAGGGAAAAAATGTGCCTGATCTCTAAATGCAAGAGAGTCCTTACGCAAGAGAATCCTCAAGGGATGTCACTGACAGCAATTTGTCCCCTCCCTTCTTCACTTCTGCTTTCTCAGTTCTTTCTTGATATTGTGGAGACTGGGAACCAAACCCGAGGCACGTTGGTTGAAAAGATAGAAAAAAAGAGTGGTCTAGCTTATAAAGAAACCCATCAATAGGCTATAAGAAGGTACTGGGTGGGTTCCGACGGCATTCAAAGAGCTTTGAGAATGAAGAAAGCAATACCCAAGCATCATGGTCTTCAAGTCTGTAAGGGTGATAAGGAGAGAACTGGGTTAGAGAGCAAAGGATCCTTGTGCCTCCTTATGGCAGCATACCCAGCATGTAGGACTACCCAAGGAGAAGGAGCTAATGGACTCCTTATTTCTTATAATCTGAAGTAGTTTCCTGTAAATATGGATTAGCACCACTGAGCATCATTTTTTTTTTCCAGGAATGGAAAACCCAAAATCCAGAGCAGGCTCCCCTTTCACAGCATTTCCCATAGTCACCTCGGCTGACAGAGTGAATTTCTGGTGAAAGCTGGATATTGTGTGTCATTCACTGTGGGTCTCAGAGCTGGGATCAATCACAGGCAGAAGACAGGCACACGTCCTTGCAAACCAAAAAGGCAGGGTTGGCCCAATCTGCCAACCTTGCCTTAACTCTTCAGTCTCCATCACCTGCACCATATTATGCTGTCAGTCCTATTGTGTGTGCCACAGCAGTGTATAGAAGGTCACAATTTCTGTTGGCAGTTTCTACCTACAGGATAAAGGGTAAAACCTGACCTAGTCGCTACCCATAATCTGCGAAGAGCAGTTTGCTAGGGAGGCAGCGCTTACTGTGTAGGGCAAATGCCCCTTGGGCCCCTAGTCTTAGGCCTTAGTCATTTCACAAAGCCCTTACTGATGAATGTGCTTAAGCTTTTTCCATTAATTAATGTGTTTTCTTGTTGCTGTTGTTGTTTTAAATTCCTCGTGTGATTGTGATTTAGCTTGCTGTATAAAGGCATTGTTTTGTTGGACAGTGTAGGACATTCATCTGTCACTCCCATGCTTTATTAAGTCAGAGAATAACCATCCAACTCCTATGGTGCTTCAGACACGGCTCTCTAGACCTGGGGTCTTATTCGTTCACAAACTTACACAAGTGTCTGCCTCTACAGAGCTCCCAGGCAAGGACAAGCTTAAGATTTATTATTAAAATTATTATTGCCCTCTGAATCAGAAGGTGATAGACATCACAGGGGACATGAGCCTTGGAGGGAAAGCAGGGAGATGGCCCAGGAGGAAGGCTTGAGCTCATGGTGTGATCAGTGGTGGTCTGTAATGGTGCCATATTCGGGAGAAGGCGCCAACTCTGCAGCCACCTGCAGCCAGAATGACCCCAGCCGTGGGATGTTTAGAGGAATCTTGGCTATAAGGCAAAGTGCATGGTGAGGGTGGGAGAGATGAGTGAGAGAATTAGCAGGTACCCTGGTCATGTTGGCTTTTCCTGAGACCTTGACTTTTTATCTGAAGTACAAGAAAAATCCTTGGAGGATTTTAATGTGGGAGTAACAAGCTCTAATTTAATACTTTCAAAAGACCTTTCTGAGTCCAATAGTGAACCTAAACTCCGGAGAACAGAGGTAAAACTAGGAACTTGTATTTTTCTGACAATTAAGATAAAATGCATTTTTGAAAAATAAATGCCGAGGTAGAGGGCACAGGGTTGTAACTATATATTCTGTCTTCAAATGCTTCCTTTTGGTTTCATAGAAGCAGATAGTTTCACTGTCACCCCTTCAGCTTGCCAGCCTTTGAAGCTGAATCAGTTTTCATCAGAAATATTTTATGTGTGGTATCATTGCTTTTGAGGAAAAAAATTTGAGAAGAACTTATGACCTCAGGCCTTTTTCTTAATGTGAAAGTAGTATAAGTACGAAATACAAGTTTTCCAAATGCCTAAAAGGATAATAATTTAAGAATTGATTATCACAGAGGGCCTCTGAAAGACTCTACCCAGCAGGGTATCAAAAAATTTGCTGAGACCCATAGCCACACTTTGGGCAGGGTGTAGAGAATCTTATGAAAGAAGGGGGAGATAGAAAAACCTCCACAAGGAGAGCAACAGAATCAAAAAATCTGGGCACAGGGTTCTTTTCTGAGACTCATAGTCCAACCAAGGACCATGCATGGAGATAACTTAGCACCCCGCACAGATGTAGCCCCTGGAAGCTCAGTGTCCAAGTAGGTTCCCTAGTAATGGGAACATGTCATGTCATGTCTCTGACATGAACTCAGGGGCCTGCTCTTTGATCACCTCCTCCTGAGGGAGATGCAGCTTTACCAGGCCACAGAAGAAGACAATGCAGCCACTCCTGAAGAGACCTGATAGACTAGGATCAGAGAGAAGGGGAGGAGGACCTCCCCTATCAGTGGACTTGGGGAGGGGCATGGGAGGAGATGAGGGAGGGAAGGTGGAATTGGGAGGGGTCTAGGTAGGAAGCTACAGCTCAGATACAAAGTGACTAAACTGTAATTAATAAAACAATAAATAATTTTTAAAAAGAAAAAAGAAAGCAAGTATCTTAAATTATTCTCAGCATAGTTTCCTATGGACAGGCTCCTCCAATAAGTTTGACTGTGGCCATGCTTCTGTACATAGGTAAGTGATGGGTCTCTTGAGAGACCCCTATCAATTACAAAGGAAGAAACATTTCCAGATAACACAGCTACCAAGTGCCACATGTGAGATTTTGCTTTATTGAGCTAATCCTTTTTTCCATGGCTCTAAGTGGGGTATTCTATGGGCTTTCCTATAGGAAACATGTTAGAATCTATATTGCCATCTTCCATGTTGTATACTTCCCTAGAAAATATTCTTCAAGATTTAAATAAAAATTATGAAAAAGTGATGAAGAGGAAATGGAAATTAGCCGATATGAACCACTTTGGAAATCCACTTGTCCCTCTTAATGCATTTAGCTACAGCACAACTGTCAGAGCCACATGAGGAGTCCCATCACCCAGAGGCCAATTGCCACCTGAAGATCCTCTGGGTCTGTGCATTCTGATGCTGCAGTTTGCTATTGGGCCCTATCACGTTCCCAAGGTTGGATGTGAAGCAATAATCTTCATCCTGAACTGTGATACATTGTAATGGTCAAGACCCAGCCACAGATGAGCGTAAGGAGCAACAGGCTATCAGCAAATAAAACAAGATTCTACTAATGTTCAAACTCCACATTTTCCCTCTTGAGATGCAGACCTCCCAGATAGTAGTGTTTGACGTTTCAAAGGAGAATAACTGGCAGATTAATATCAGTTAGTGTTCCGGTTGCTATTGGGTTATTCCTTCTCTTGAGTTAAAGCACTCATTGTATAGAATAATGGGTTTATTTGGGATATATATATATATATATATATATATATATATATATATATATTTGGATATATACATTATGGATATATATATATATATATCCATAATGTATTTTGATAATGCTTTTGTATAATCATTGGTTTTTATTTTAATTTTTAAACTTTCATTTTATGTGTTCATGATATCAGGTAAGTAAGGATATTTCACACATGCATATATCATACAGTAAACACATTTCACTCTTAGTTTTCTGTCCTCTTCCTATTAGGTCCTCTGCTCCTCTACACATTTCCAACTCTGGTGTCATATACACATACATGTTGTTATATATCGTTTAAAAATTCAGGAATAACATAGAGTAACCATCTGCTTTTCATCTTTCTAAGGCTTGGATTAATTCACCTAACGTGATTATCTCCAGGTGCATTCATTTTCGTGAAAATTTATCAGCTTTTTTTTTTTTTGTCCACCTCAATGTGGAATAAATACTGTTCTGGAAAACAATTTAATATTTCTCTAAAGCATTTCAGTTGATCCTGAAGGACTTTCTTCTCTGTCTCCAGAGCATCTGCCACTTTAGGAGCACAGGTGACTCCAAATAGCCACATAGCATTGTAAATGCTGCCTCCCTCTCTCAAATGAAGGCCTGATGCAAGCTGCATCACCAGGGCCCACCTTCAGTCAACCCTCTACCTAAACGTGCCTCATTAAAATTTCATGTTAATTTGTCAGAATATCACAAAGAAACCATTTCAGGTATTCTGGGAACAAGAACAATTTAAATAGTGAATGGTGATGATTTCAAAGAGTGGTGATAGGCATCATGGCAGCTCTCTTGGTACCTGCTGCAAACTCGTGTATCATTCTTCAGACTGACTCTCCCACTGCAAAAGGGCACAAAGAAAGCAAACCCAGGCAGGCAGCTGCTAATTTGAAACCAGTCACTTTAGGGAAACCAAGAATCCAGAGCTTCAGGCAGGAGCTCTCTCAGAGGTCTTCATCAGAACCCCTCCCAACAAGACTGGGGTTTGGGTTGCTTTCCAAGATGCCAGTCATGTGGGAGATGGGCCAAGGATGGGCACTTAACCAGAAAACTAACTTTGAGTCTTAAGTAGACAGTTTTGGGGTGATGTAGGTGGGCCAGGCTGTTGGGAAGCTGAAACTACATGTGCTAATGGAGCAAACAGGACAGCAGCAACCTTGTCCTGCTTCCACATACACATCTGCCAGCAAAGGAATAAAGCTTATGTTTAAGCTTTATTTATCCTTAGGAAGGAGAAGCATAGCTATTCTTTTTTTTTTTAATTCTTTATTAATTACACTTTATTCACTTTGTATCCCCCCTGTGGTTCTCTCCCTCCTCCCCTCCCAATCCTGCCCTTCCTCCACCCTCTGCATGCATGCCCCTCCCCAAGTCCACTGATGAGGGAGTTCTTCTTTTCCTTCCTTCTAATCCTAGTCAATTAGGTCTCAACAGGAGTGGCTGCATTGTCTTCTGTGGCCTGGCAATGCTGCTTCCCCCTCAGGGGGAGGTAATTAAAGAGCAGGCTAATCAGTTCATGTCAGAGATAGTCCCTGTTCCTATTACAATAGAACCCACTTGGATACTGAACTGTCATGGGCTACATCTGTGCAGGGGTCTTAGGTTATCTCCATGCATAGTCCTTGGTTGGAGTGTCAGTCTCAGGAAAGACCCCTATGCTCAGATTTTTGGTTCTGTTGCTCTCCTTGTGGAGTTCCTGTTTTTTCCAGATCTTGCTGTTTCCCATTTCTTTCATAAGATTCCATGCACTCTGCCCAAAGGTTGCCCACAAGTCTCAGCATCTGATTTGATAGTCTGCAGGGCAGAGCCTTTCAGAGGTCCTCTGTGGAAGGCTCCTGACTTGTTCCGTTTTCTCCTTCTTCTGATGTCCATCTTTGCCTTTCTGGATAAGAATTGAGCATTTTGGCAAGAGTCCTCCCTCTTGATTAGTTTCTTTAGGTGTACAGATTTTAGTAGGTTTATCCTATATTATGTCTATATGAGTGAGTATATACCGTGTGCATCTTTCTACTTCTGGGACAGCTCACTCAGGAAGATATTTTCCAGATCCCACCATTTACCTGCAAGTTTCATGATTTCCTTGTTTTTTATTGCTGAGCAATATTCCATTGTGTAGGTATACCACAATTTGTGCATCCATTCCTCCACAGAGGGGCATCTGGGCTGTTTCCAGCTTCTGGCTATTACAAATAAGGCTGCTACAAACATGGTTGAGCAAATGTCCTTATTGTGTACTTGAGACTCTCTTGGGTATATGCCTAGGAGTGGTATAGCTGGATCTTGAGGAAGTGCTATTCCTAGTTGTCTGAGAAAGCGCCAGATTGATTTCCAGAGTGGTTGTACAAGTTTACATTCCCACCAGCAGTGAAGGAGGGTTCCCCTTTCTCCACAACCTCTCCAGCATGTGTTTCTCTTGAGTTTTTGATCTTGGCCATTCTGATGGCTTCAAGGCTGCCCACTCTCTCCATATCTCTTCAACATTGTTCTTGAAGTCTTTGCTAGAGCAATGAGACAATTAAAGGAGATCAAGGGGATACAAATTGGAAAGAAAGAAGTCAAAGTATCACTATTTGCAGATGATATGATTTGCAGATGATACTATTTGATGATACTATTTGCAGATGAGATGAGTGACCCCAAAAATTCTACCAGGGAACTCCTACAGCTGATTAACAGCTTCAGCGAAGTGGCTGGATTGAAAATTAACTCAAAAAAAAAAAAGCAGTAGCCCTCCTGTATACAAAAGACAAAAGGGCGGAGAAAGAAATTAGGGAAACAACACCCTTCATAATAGCTAAAAAGGACATAAAGTACCTTGGTGTGAACCTAACCAAGCAAGTCAAAGATTTGTATGAAAAAAATTTCCAGTCTCTGAAGAAAGAATTAGAAGAAGATATCAGAAGATGGAAAGATCTCCCATGTTCATAGCTATTCTAAAAACAACAACAACAAAAAACAATCAGGGTAGGGATTGATTGTCAGGTTTCTATACTCTGAGACTAGCATCTATGCACACTGTTTTGATTTTACAGATAACAGCAAAAACACCCCCCCACACACACACACCCAGTGGTACAAAAGAGCTTTTGAAAATGAGGGTTTTCCTTTTCTGTTAATGTGAAGAATTAAGAACTAAAGCAATTAATACATTGATTTATTCCCAGGATGAATAAACTAAAGGAAATTACCCAGGATTGATGTGGGGGTGTTGGGCAGCATGCCATGCCCCCGAAGATATTGTCAATGTAAGGTGTATCCCACAAATGGAAAGATTCCCTAAAATGATGGTGTGGGGTGGAGGGTTAGTCAGGGAGAGAAGAGGGACAGAGAAACTGTGAAGAACCAACTGTCAAGTTGACACTCAGTAGATGAACCTCCCTGTGTTTGCTGCTGTGTTGGTTTCAGTTCTGTTGCTGTGATCAAACACCCTAAAGGGCTAGAGATTAACCACTGGCTCAGTGGTTAAGAGCACTGGATTATTTTCCAGAAGACCCACGTTTAATGCCAAGCCCCTACATGACAGCTCTCACTGTAACTCCAGTACCAGGAGATCCGGCATCCTTTTTCTGGTCATCATGGACACCAGGCATACACGGTACACAGACACATGCGGTCAAAACACCCATAGCAAATAAATAATTAAAACTACTTTTAAAAAGAACAACCTGAATACAAACAAGGGAAATGGGGCTCATTTTGGCTGACAGTGAGGGGTACAGTTCATCACAGCAGGGTGATAAAGGCAGCAGGCACTCAAAGCATCGGGTTACCCCAGACCATATCATTTCCACAAACCAGAAAGCAGAGACTCATGAATGCAAACTTCTGCTCAGCTCTTGTCCCTCCTCCATTTCTGTCCAGTCCAGGATCTCCTGTCCAGGAATGGTCCTGCTCACAACCAAGGTGGTTCTTGGTTTTTCTTCAAGGTTGTGCCTCAGTATGTCAACTCTGTCCTAGTGGGTGGCCCTATGCCCATGTGTATACTGGCAGCACAAATCGGACTTGGTGAGTTATTAAGGAAAAAAAGAACTTATAATGGTGAGGGTAGGATTAATGAGAGCTAGGTAATGAGGAGTGAGGGAGAAAGGTGGCATGTGAACATGACAAAAATAAAACATTTCAAAAATATGTGTCTTCCTACATTATATAAACATAACCAAGTATCTCCTACAGGCATGTCCAAAGGCCCATTGTACCAGATGATTCTATAATCTGTCAGACTGAAAATGCAACCCTCAGGGCTTCCCACACCGTAATTATATGTATAAGCATGCCAACTTAGAAAACAGAATTTTTGAAACTTTACCATTTTATCACAACTAATTTTTAAGATACTCAGAGTTCTTTTTCCTTTAAAGACAACTCCACTTTCAAACTGAAAAATGCCTCTGACATAATCTGGTAGGCCTGTTCTTTGATCACCTCCCCCTGAGGGGAGAGCAGCCTTACCAGGCCACAGTAGAGGATAGTGCAGCCACTCCTGATGAGATCTGATAGACTAGATCAGAAGAAAGGAGAGGAGGACCTCCCCTATCAGTGGACTTGGGGAGGGGCATGCACAAAGAAGGGGGAGGGAGGGTGGGACCGGGAGGGGAGGAGGGATGGTCTTATGGGGGGATACAAAGTGAATAAACTGCAATTAATAAAAAAAATTTTAAAAATTAAAAAAAAAAAAACGTTGACAGTAACACCAGTATTGAGTAAACAAAGCATTGCTGTTCTCATTGATGATGTGTAAGTTAATGTGGTCCTTTTAACTTAACAAGTGCAAGGAATGTCTATAAAATATTTTAAGCTTTCAACATATGTTTATCTATTTATAGTGCGTAGATGTGTGCGTGGTGGTGTGGCATGTGGAGGCCACAAGCATGCCAGCATGCCATGGAAAACGTAAGAGGAGGTCAGAGAACGACGCTCAAAGTTGGTCCTCTCCTTCCAGGATCCAGCTCAGGTAGTTAATCTAGACATAAGTGGTCCTTGCTCAGCTGTCTTGGCAGCCCAGCCAAGAGCTTTAAATAAAATAGTAGACCAGTCGGGGTGGTAACTTCCGGTATCTGGCCCTGAAGGAACGGGTGGGTATTTTTATTTGCTACTGCAATAATCCTTGCAAGTATTAAACAGAGCTCTTTTGACGTAATGCGAAGTGACTCTAAGAGCTGGCTACGGATTTGACCTCTGACTCTGACAAGATGTGGGTTTCCTTAGCTCTTCTCGTAATCACCCCGCTGAAAGTATTGAAGTAGCTAAACGTTTGAGTTTATTTCTAATCATTCAGATACCAAAACAGAGTCAGCTGGCCAGCATTGCTTTCCACTGGCATCAAATCCTGGTGACCTTGAGATTCTGATTTGACAGCTGCCTAAGGCCGTCCCCCTGGGGAGAGAGAAAATAAAGCACAAATCCACCTGAGAAAAAATACAATGGAAATCCACACATTAAAGACGAGGCCCAAAGGTGCACGCTATCATCAGAGTACAAGAGTAAAAGAAGACCCCACTGTGTTCTGATGAGGAATAACAGGAGGCTGATAAACAGATTTTCCTTGAGAATGTGTAACCAAATATTCAAAAATATTTATGGTTAGAAAACCTCAAGCCGAGAAACCTAAGTTATTTGAGATCTAGGTTCGAAATGTCCTAGCCAGTATCAGAGGCAGAGGTTACCTCTCTCTGGAGACTCTCAACGGCAAACTCTTCCTTAAACAATTCCCCCAAATAAAGTTCCAGGAAATACACACCTGGAGTTAAATATCACAACACACCATGAGAAACTGCCAACCAGAAACTAGAAACAGAAAGCATCAGAATCCCTCTTTCCAAAAGGAGCGGGGTGGGGGTGTGGAGAGAGACTATAAAAATATAAGAAATATTGAGCAACTCCTCTAAAAAAGGAGGAAGTTTGGAATCAAGAATGGGAGACAAAGAATTCTAAGAATCAAGCAAATAGCTGCGAAGGGCCTAGTAAGTTGTCTCAGAGGGTAAAAGTGGTTGCCAACGATACTGACCATCAGGGTTTCATCATCAGAATCTAGAGAGAGAGAAAGAGAGAGGAGAGAATAGATTTCTGCAAGTTGTTCTCTGACCCTCCCACACACACATGCACACACACCAGAGAGAGGGAGGGGAGGTAAATTTTAAAAGTGTAAAAGTAAAGTGACATTACTAGAAATAAAAATATATTTGCTGAAATAAAACAGAAACAATGGGAATTCATTGATCAGGTACAAATGATTTTAAAAAAAAATTTGTGAGTCGCAGCATCTGCTTTGATACACTGCTAGGTAAAGTCTTTCAGAGGCCCTCTATAGTAGGTCCAGTTACTTGTTTTCTCCTACTTCCAGTGTCCATCCCACTCATCTTTCTAAGTGAGGATTGATCATCTTACCCCAGGTTCTCTTCTTGGTGAGCTTCTTTAGGTGTGCAGATTTTAGTATGTTTATCCTATCTTATAGGTCTGGTATCCACTTATAAGTGAGGATATACCATGTGTCTTTCTGCTTCTGGGATACCTCACTCAGAATGATCTTTTCTAGTTCCCACCATTTGCCTGAAATTTTCATGATTTCCTTGTTTTTAATTGCTGAGTAGTATTCCATTGTGTAAATGTACCACAATTTCTGTATTCATTCCTCTGTTGAGGGACATCTTCAAAGCAGATGCGTAGATGCATAATCAAACCTTGGGCAGAGTGTAGGGAATCATATGAAAGAAGGGGGAGTTAGTAAGACATGGAAAGAACAGGAGCTCCACAAGGACCAAATATATCTGGGCACAGGGGTCTTTTCTGAGACTGTTTCTCCAACCAAGGACCATGCATGGATATAATCTAGAACCCCTGCTCAAACATAGCCCATGGCAGCTCAGTATTCAAGTGGGTACCTTAGTAAGGGAAACAGGGATTATCTCTGACATGAACTCAGTGGCTGGCTCTTTGATACCCCTGACTCCCGAGAGAGGAGCAGCCTTGCTAGGCCACAGAGGAGGACATTGCAGCCAGTCCTGAAGAGACCTGATAAGCTAGGGTCAGATGGAAGGAGAGGAGGACCTCCCCTATCAGTGGACTTAGAGAGGGACAGGGAGGAGATGAGGGAGGAAAGGTAGGATTGGGAGGGAATGAAGGAGGGAGCTTCAGCTGGGATACAAAGTAAATAAATGGTAATTAATATTAAAAAATAAAAATTTAATTAAAAATTTTGTCAGTGCAATGAAATTTAGATCTGAATGAGTTATTCAGAATGAAAGACAATGCTTGCAGTACAAAATCTGAGGAAAGATTAACAAATACTGACGACAGAGTGAAATGTTCTGATATATACCAAGCTGAAGTTTCAGAAGAAACAAAGATGTTGACGAAGCAATAGTTTTGGAAATGACTAAAAGTTTGCAGAAAGTTTAGGCACACAGGGTTTGATGAGTCCAAATAATCTCAACAGTGTAAAGAAAGAAATCTCACTCAGGTTTAAGTCTTGATGAAGTGCTATAAAACCTCTTCAAGGCAGCTATGCAATGTTTCAAATTGATGATTTGTGGGTATTTTTATTATGGTTCTGAGTGAATGATATGTGTTTGGGGTGAGGATACGGCAGTGGCGGTCAGAGCAGCTTCATGGAGTCACCTTTATGTAGGTACCGAGGATTGAACTCAGGCTGTCACATTTGGGCAACAACGGCCTTCCCCCACTGAATCATCTCCTTTTTCCCTAATTAAAAAAAAAAAATACTCTATTGTTCTTCCAAATTTTTTCCACTTAGAAATACTCCGTTTGGGCATGCTGTATGAGTGTGGGTGCAGTTAATAATTCGGTGGATTTTTCTGATGGTGAATGGGCTGCTTGAGGCCAAGCTGCCACTTCTCCAAGGCGCCGCTGCTCGATCAATACGTCACACTGGAGGAGAGCAGACTGCAAGGGAGGAACACGCAGCATAGCTAAAAGGTGAGACGTCCTTTGTCAGTCACCTGAATCATTAATGCGGAAGTGCACCTGTGATTTCTGCGTGACCCCTTGCCCTGCCGGAAGTACCCTCCTTTCTTTCACTCTCCTGACATCTGATGGAAGCAGAGCCAAGGGTTCAATTTCTGTTAAGCCTCCGAAAGAACCTGAAGCGTGTCCAGCCGGCAGCCCTTTGCTGGGATGCCGCAGTGGACCCATCCGTGTCTTTGTCCATTCGAGATTACTCTACTCTCTGCCTTTTGTGTTACGTGTCTTAAAATTGTGACCCGAAATGTAGCCTTGCCAGACTGTTATGCGTGGGCTAGTTACCTTCAAAATTAGGGAGAGGGGAGGGAAAATACTTTGTATAGCCTTCCTAATTACCAAGCCTCTTCATGACACGGAATGTGCCTCTAAAAGCTCAGACTTACACTGACTTCACGCCTGGGTCACTGCAGAGGGCAAAGCATGCATGAATCAAAGGAGACTACCGGGCTGCCCTGGGCTCAGGTGTGAAAATCACACGGGTGTTCCTTTTTCACAACTTCTACTCCTCTCTAAAGCATCTTTATCAACAGCAGAGGAAGTTAACAGGTAGGGGAAGAGATGGGCGGTACTGTTCAGTGAGAAGATAAAGCTGTCACTTGCAGCCTCCGTGCCAAGGCACGTGTGTTTGCATTCTAAACTTGTGGAGTCTTTGTCATCTACTGTCTCCATTAGTCTGTAACCATCCTGGAAGTAGTTTCCATGTGTTCTTTCTTCATAGGCAAGACAAAATATTTCTTGCAAATAAACGCAAAACTGTTTTGAATGAAAGTAATTTTAGTACTGGAATATTCTGGTTCTTTATAATTTGGATTCCCTTTAGTTAGCACACATGAATTTGCCATTGGTGGGTTTATGCAAATCCTTTTATGGCAAGGGGACTTATGATAACATCAATCCGTTACAACTAAGTATGCCAGCCTGTGAAAATAGTTCCAAATAGAAAACAGGACTTCCTCATGGCCCTCCCTGGCTCCCCACTTTCCCATCCTCTACCCGCTCTTCTTTCGTTCATGCTCACTTAGGGAGGGTGTTGATATGTTGTTCAAGGGTGCTCCTGATGGCCGCTATTGCTCTGTTGTTTGAGAAATGAGTTGGCATTCACACACTCCACTTAAAAATGTTTAATTTTTAATCACATCTTTTTCAGTCTTTGACTATCCACTAGCTTTTTACTTAATTATGCCTTCTTGCATCTAGTCGGGCAGATGCTGCCTAGATTCCCAAAGCCTATGTGGCAGGTAACTGAGAGTGGTCCCTCTACTCTAAGAATATTAGAATCAAGTAGGCCAGGCTGAATACATGAGACTTCAATTTACTCTTCCCTGTACTTAGTTCCTTGACTCCTGTGTGTATGCATGAGCGTGTATGCATGCTTGTGTGTGTGTGTGCACGCAAGCGTGTTTTGTGTGTGTGTGTGTGTGTGTGTGTGTGTGTGTGTGTGTGTGATTTCCAGCTCCCTTCATAGGCATGTATGAACAGTTCATTCTATTTCTTATAGCACTTGGAACACTATCTTAAAAATACAGCATCTAAAAAGTAAGATGTTTGCAAAGAGGATAAGGCAATTCATTTGTTCTATGTTTTGGGCCATTTTAACATTGCTTTATCTAACACACTCCAGCCTCAGAGTGTGATGGCTTTTAGAAAATCTCAGCTATGACATGTTTGTAGGCATGGTTCAACCTTTCAGCATTCTCTAAGACCTTGTGTCTGGGCCTGGGTGAACACTGATGAACCCCTGGCTTACACAGGCTCCCTGTTGCTGGTTATCTCCCTGAATATAGTTAGTAGTCCATATGACCCACAAATAAGCCTTTTTAAAGAAGTATATCCTCATACTTTTCTCCCAGGACTCCCTTGCTATTTTTGTTTTCATTCCCATAGCTCAGAATGGTGTTCTTTTTAAATTTTTTTCCTATGGGAAGCATGAGCTCCTTCTACCTTGTAGCCCAAATATCCCGGAGTTATACGTCACTGATTAATTCAATGTCACGTATGAAAATACAAATTACATGCATTTCCTCCTGGATATAATCTATTACACCACTAACAAAGAATACATCCAGACTCCTGTTAATCTTAGGAGTCACTTTTCCATCAGAGGACACTCTGGCTCTCTCTTTGGCCTAAGACTTAGGGAATTGAGTTGGCTCTGACTGAGCTTTCAGAAAACAGTTAACTTTCCTCATTTACATTACTCAAATATATCCTGCCTGTCGTTTCCATCACGTTAATTAAAGGCTCTCATTTTGTTTCTTGACTTGAGTAAAAATGGTACTATTGACTTAGATTTGTAGAAAATTCTTCTCAAGTGCTCAAATCTAAATCTTCATGGAAGGGGATGTTTCTGATAATTGTTAGTGCCATTTTGACAGATGTTCAATACGTAATAATGATCTACTGTTCTGACTAATGCAGGGAAATCAGCACAGCTTCAGACAGAATCCAAAAGCCAGTTTGGGAACACTGCCAATACCTATTCCAAGAGATTTTAACAATATAAATCTTCAAACGAAATAAAAATGGGTGTGTATGAATCATCAGGCTATTTCCAATAACCAAGCAAGCATAACACCGCACAGCAAGAATACTAAGCAAAAAGCAAAACAAAAATATGGCCAGTATAATGTTCCCCAAGTCCAATATTTACCAGTTTGTTTACCATCTGAGCTATTTCCTTTCATCAAACATGCACATGGCTCTTTTACCCTCAGGAGACATTATCGCCATGACAACTTTATCAGACTAAACACTGAAATGCGGCATTTGGAGTGATCTCAATTTGGACAAGGATTAGAATACTATTTATAATGCTATTCTTTAACAGCGCTCCCAGTTTGCCCGACAGAGATGAGAACATTTTTAAATGATGATTACAATCACAATAAAAAATGTAAAAACTTTACAAAGAGAAAAGGAATAAGCCATTAGGCTGAAAAATGGGCAATCAAAGGAGTCATTGCACTCGGCAGCTGGAGAGCAGCAGGTGCTCTGGTGTGACGGGACCTTGCTTCCCATCATGCATGCTCTACAATGATGCAGGCTGACAGCGAAGGGAATTAATGTGTCGGAGCAGGTACTTCCTGCCCATTAGATGATTCCCTGTACATCCTCACAGACTGCTACCTGTGGCTTTTTTGATAAAATGGCTTACAGTACACAACTCCAAAAGTTGTGTGGGGAAACACAGCTGTCAGTGGTGCTGCCTACAATACCTTGGCTTAACAGAATGTGAATGACCAAGCAAATATTTCTTTACCCCACACTGGGATATGTGATTACAGTCCATGAATAAATTATTCGGCTACAGATGCTGTGAATACATTAAGATGACCAAGGGCCACAGGGTCTCAGTGTGGGGGATGGAAGAAGACACTGATGAAGATAATTCTCAAGGTAACAAATTAGCTCTCAAACAAATGAGACTCTCAGAAAGACCATGAGAACATAGTCCTCCCTCTGCTCTAGAAGGAAACATGCCAAATAGTGAATCGAAAGCCTGAATCAGTGGGCCAGCTTAGACAACATAGCATCCAGGATACCAAACACTTCTACTCCAGGCTTTTGTCACCTGTCAGCTGCTTCCTTTTCTAGCTCATCTCATGGCTTCTCTTTTCCTTTTTAGCTTTAGTTTTGTTTTTCTTTCTTCCTTTCTCCCATTACAATCTCCTTCCTCCTCTTCTTTGTCCTATTTTGTCATCCTTCTTATTTTACTCTTCTTCTTTTTCTTCTCCTCCTCCTTCACCTCCTTCTCTTTCCCCTTTCCCCCTCTTCTTCTTGTCTTATTTCTACTCTGCCTGTCCTCTTCTCTTATTTCTTCTCTGCCTCTTCCTTCTCCTTCCCCTCCTCCACCTTCTATGTCAAATTGTTTTGTATACCTGTTCTCTATTATTAACCTGTCTGTGTTGACTAACATTTTTTGTCAACTTTACACAACCTAAGGTCAGCTGGAAATTTAAAAAAAAATCTCAATTAAGAAAATTCCCCCCACCCCATCAAATTGGCATGTAGTCAAGTCTATGGGCTATTGTCTTGATTAATGATTGATGTGGGAGGGCCTCATCCATCATGGGCAGTACCACCTCTGGTCATGTTGTTCTTTGTTACATAAGAAAGTAGGTTGAGCAAGGCATGGAGAGAAATCCATTAGCAGTGTTCCTCCATGGTCTCCGCTTCAGTTCCTGACTCCAGATTCTTGCCTTGAGTTCCCACTCAGACTTCCATTCATGATAGAATGAGAACTATAAGAGGAAATAAACCCTTTCCAAGTTGCTTGTTGCCCATTGTCTTTATCACAGCAATGGAGAACCAAACCGGAACAGTGTGAAATCCTAAATTAGTTTCAAATAAAAGGAAAGTGTAAAATTATGTTATTGAAGCTGGAGAAATGCCTCAGCAGTTAATAGCACTGGCCGTTCTGGCAGAAAATGTGAATTCAGATCCAGCACGCATCTAGAGGAGCTTACAACTGTTCCATGTCCAGAGGATCTAATGTCCTCTTTTGACCTTTGTGGCACCTGCACCCAAATGTACCTGCTCAAATATACATAAACACAAACACACATAATTTAAAAATAAAAGAATATTTTTGAAGGCTTGTAAGATTGCTAAGATTTGCTCTTTTGAGATCTTTACATAATCAGTCAGACTATTGTATTGTTCACTAACTTTGGCTGTGATGAATAAATGGCTGGCTTGATTCTCTATTTTACACCTAAACTGGAAAAAAAATTAAGGCTAGCTCTCTCACTCATTATGTGTAATCATTAGAGAATGGGAGGTTAAGCTAAGCTGACATTTATATTAAAGCCTTGTGGTGTCAAGCTCATGTTCACACATGTTAACAGGTGTCAGGAGTCAAGCCTAGCTGTCTTCATCTTCTAATCTAGGCAAAGGACATGTTGTTCTCTCTCAAAAAATATCTTCATGTTTTTATGCACAGTGCTTTTCAAAAAAAGCACTCCTGAATAATTTTTATTTAGTGTATAAAATATTTACTAAACTGTAAAGGAACATAAAAGATGAGAAGAAGAAAAAAGGTAGGTATATCACGGTATATCTTCAGCATTCAGCAAATTGTCACATGGTGGCTCTGGACATCTTAGGAGCAAGAAGAATTTGAGAGATTGCTAAGTAGATAAAGCACTTGCCGTGGAAGCTAGGACCAGAGTTCAGATCTTCAGTATCCACGTAAGAGTCAAGCAGACATGGCAGCCATCGGTAATACCATCTCTAAGGAGACACAGACAGGTTCCCTCCATCAAGCTGTCTATTCAGAAAAAGAAAGTCTTAGAGCTCTGGGTTCATTAACCCAGAAGAGAGCCTGCTTCTGTAAATAAAATGGAGAGCAATCAAGGAAATCACCAGACATTGACTTCTAGCCTATGAACACATGTGCAAATACACAGAAACACATGCACATCTGCAGATACAAAACAAATGTATGGGGAAATAAAGATAGAGGAAGAAAGGAGACAAAATGTAAGAAGGGAAGAGGACTAAGAGAAAGATCCAAAATATAGAAAATAGCTTTCAGCATCTCTCCATATATATATATATATGTTCTTTAGAATTATGAAGTTTCAAAAGAAAACAAACAACAATAACCATGACCAAGAGAAGATAACAGTAGTGATACAAAGTAAATAAATTGTAATAAATTATTATTATTATTATTATTATTATTATTATTATTATTATTCAAGGCTAGTTGGTTGATAAAACTGTTAGTGTGGAGTATTGGTAAGCTGAACATTCTCTTGAGCTATCTTTAATACCCTTAATAGCTGTTCCTCACCTGCCTCTGTGTCTGACCTAACGTTCTTTCAATTAGCATGTAAAAGCTCCGGAAAATATTAACAGATTGTTAGGTTCTGCCAAACCAACATAGAAGAATGCCATCAATAATTTCTAAAACATTTAGCAGAATGTTTCTTGCTTTGCTGCAACACACCTACCTGGTGTTTCCACCAATATGCTGGAAAATGCCTCAATTTAACATTTTTGTGTGTACCTATAAAAATTCATGTGACCACATCTGTGTTGCAACATTTTATTCAGAAAAAAATATTCAGCATGACCAGGCTGTGGTCACTTTTTTTTTTCAGAATGATTGGACACGTTCCTTGTGATGTGAATTGGTTTTTCAATGGTAGAGCATTCTTTAGAAACATCATATTTTCTGTCATGCCTAAAAATTTCTACACTGGGTACATGAGATAGAGGATTAGTATCTAGAATATACAAAAACTCAAAAACTGAACATCAAGAGAATAACAAAATAATGAATAAATGGGATACAGAAACAAATTAGTCCCATAAGATGAAACACAAATGACTGAGTAACATTTTTAAAATGTTCAACATTTTTTAGTTGTCAGGGAAATTCAAATTAAAAATACATTGAGACTTTATCTCACTCCAGTCAGAGTGGCCAATGTTAATAAATCAGATGACAGCAGATGTTAATGAGTATGAAGGATAAAAGTAACACTTATTCACTGTTTGTGGGAGTACAAACTTGTCCAAGCATGATGGAAATCAATGTAGAGTCTCTTCAAAAAGCTGAAAGTAGATCTACTGTAAGATCTATCTATACCACTGCTGGGAATGTACCCAAAAAAAGACATTCCATCTTACCACAAAGATACTTGCTCACCCATGCTCATGGCTGCTGAAGTCATAACAGGCAGAAACTTGAAACAGCTTAAGTGTCCATCATCTGATGAATGGATAATGAAAATATAGTGCATTTAGAAAAAAGAAATTATGAAACTCACAGGGAAATGGATGGATCTAGAAATAATCATCCTGAGTTAGGTAGCCCAGACCCAGAAAGACAAATACTGCATGCACTCTCTTATGAGAATGTTAGCTTCTAAGCTTTAGATATATGTGTTGCATTCAGAATACCCATAAAGGTTAAGTAGATAGTAAGGGATAAGGCGGGAGGAAGAGATCTTCTGAGGAAGAGGAAATAGGACATTGTGTCATAAAGGAATAAAGGAGAAACTATTACTAAAGGATTAAATGGAGAGAGTGATGGGATGGCTGAGCACAAGAATGATGTGCTGTTAAGTTGCACCAAACAGCGACCATACATGGCTTTGACCTAGGAACCTTACACATATATAGCCAATGGGTAGCTTGACCATCATATAGGTCCTCTCAGAATGAGGAGACAGAGCTGTCTCTGACATGGACTCTGTTGCCTGCCTTCCTATCATTTCCCCCTGGCGGGGGGCTGCCTGAGCAGACCCACAGGGGAAGAAGATGAACTCAGTCCTGATTTGACTTGATGTTCTGGTGTGGGTTGGTGGGGAGTAGGAACTCCCCTTATCTGAGAAATAGAGGGGTAGAGAAAAGATGGAGGGAGGATGGGCACTGGAGGAGAGGAAGGAGGGGACTACAATCAGATGTAAAGTGAATAAATAAATAAATAAAGAAATAGATAGATAGATAGATAGATAGATAGATAGATAGATAGATAGATAGATAGATAGATAGAATGAGAGGAGGGAAAATTAAAACTAAAGGCCTTTTAAAAAACATATAGAAACCTACTATTCTATAAGCCTACTAACACACAGAGACACAAATATATATATTTATATATTGAGATTTCCATATAATGAAGGGAGAAAAAGCCCCAACTAGATACTAAATTCTATCAAATATGCTCCCAGCGAAAGCAATGGGTTATACCATTTTGAATCATATAGAATACTAGCTGCACATTTGCTAGTCACTGTGCTTTGGTTATTCAGTAGTGCATAGAGACACGGTTAGAAACACTTTACATCTTACCAAAAGCCCAGGAGTGTTAAATGATTCACATCTTGCTTAGACGGGAGTCCCCAGGGCTCTTCTCTGTGATTCAGAGACCACCACGCTTTGTGCTTGCTAAATTAACTGCAAGCTACCGTTAACTCTAAGACCTGAGCAACACCCTTCATCTGGGGAAATTTGGTGTACCAGAGCATCTACCCAGCAGAAGTGGGGTCCCTGAGCACCAGTCCTGCTGAGGAGGCAAGTCAATATTGCTACCTCCTGAAGCCTCCGGAGAAGCCGGCACTCTGGCTTTCTGTCATTTTAGTTTCTGTCAGTTTCAAAGGAGACAAGCTTCGGGGGCTGAAATTGTTGTGCTTATGTGACTGTTCCCATCAGCTGAAATTGACAGTCTGGAAGGGATGAAAGTAACCAATTTGTCAACTTCAGCAGAGAACAGCTTTGCAGGCGGAGCCTCGCTAACCCTGTGTCTTTCCATCTGATCAGAAAGTTTAATTTAATTTTCCTCTTGCTTCAAAAAAAAAAAAGTTTTGTGTTCACTTTTCAGAAATTATTTTGGACCTTTCTCTAGACACAACAGGAACTGGCCCAACATGGAAACAGATGGTCAGTGCTGTCAAAAATGCAACCCCATGTATTGTTCAGCAGAACTTTGCTCCACATTGGATTGACTGATCAATTTACTCAAAATGGGTTTCTGTTGTTGATGTTCTAAAACAGACACAAAATATGGAATCATGTTCAATCCTGCTGCCGATGAATTTTAATGTGTTCCACAGGTAATCTGCCTAGTTTTGATTAACCCGTCATAAGCCCAGTCAAATTACTCTGAAAGTCCCTAGTGCATCTTTCAAAGACCTGACTTTGACAAGTTTTTGGTTGATTAAATCAAAATGGTTTGTAGAGGATTGAAAGACTTTCCCAGGAAGCATTGGGGTTAGGAGTTCTAAGATCTACAGTGAACTAATTCTATGAACTCAGTCCATTCCCAGACTCCCCTCCTGTGAGATAAGGAAGTTGGACCATAGCAGCATTTTACAACTACATTCTTTATTAAAGAATTTTCATAATCTACATGTAGTTCTAACAAATGTTTCACATTTAAATAACTGTGGGAAACACTGAGCATGGTTATTTCAGGCAGTACTTGCCAGAGATTTGGTCATTTTAATATCAGGAAGTGATAAAAATCTTAGTCACAAATACTGATGTGAGGTAATATTAATGGGGCTAGAGAGACAGCCCAGTGCTTGAGAGCAACCCTTCCAGAGGAGTTGGTTTTAATTGCCAGTACCCAGATGGCAGTTCATAGCCATTTGTAACTCCAGTTCCAAGGGATCCAGTGCCCTCTTCTGGCCTCCACAGGCACGAGGCACACAGTTAATGCACAGACATACATGCAGACAAAACAAAAGTAATAAAATAATTTAAAATTTATATTTTTACTTTATACCCCAAGGGTATCCCTCCCCCTCCTTCTTTTTTTCCCTCTCCCTTTTCCCCTAGAAAAGGGGACCCCCCCATCAAGCCTCCCCAGTACATCAAGTCACATCAGGACTGAGCATATCCTCATCTGCTGAGGCCAGGCAAGGCAGCCCTGCCAGGGGAATGTAAAATGAATAACCCAAAAGCAGGCAATAGAGTCCAAGTTAGAAACAGTACCCCCCTCCACTCACCATGCACCCCATATGAAGACCAAGCCACCCATCAGCCACATATATGCAGGTGGCCTTAGGACCAGACCATGCCTGCTCCTTAGTTGCTGTCTCAGTCTCTGTGAGCACCTGTGGGTCTGGGTTAGTTGTCTCTGTTGGTCTTGTGGGGTTCCTGTCCCCTTCAGGTTCTTCCATCTTTCCCTCTAACACTTTCAGAAGAACCCCGCAGCTCTGTCCCATGCTTGGCTTCATCTGTCTCTATCTGCTGCTGGGTGGAGCTGCCTAGACAACAGTCATGTTAGGCTCCTGTCTGCAAGTGTAGCAGAGCATTTTTAAAAGATAAATTCATTATTCTTTCCAGACTCCATCTTAAATAAATGTGAGTACTCTGTGCAGTAATGCTGAGGCTGCAGTTCTAGGCTCTTTCAGGCTTACTGTAGGTGTTAGACCAGTTCATCCTCAGTCATAAACCCAGGATGTTTACCCCTAAGACTGTCAATATTAAAGAATAGTGTGTTTTATTTATCTGTAAGGGGTAAAGTAGAAAATAGTTTAGACTAGGGAGGCCACTTTGACTTTATTGTGACTTCTTTGCCAGTGTTCAGTGTTATCACTGCATTGCAATGGTACACATATCTGTAAGAGTTTTTGTATTTTGTATTTCTTTTTGAAAAACAATTTTTAAAGTGTTAAAGGGAACTTGGGGTGTGGACCTAAAAAGCAGAGTCGGCTGGATTGTCTTACTGGCTAGAGTTGTCCAACCTCTGGTCTTCATAAATACACCATTATGAAGCATAAATAGTTCAAAAATACTTGCACAGGAAACCTTGCAAGGTGGTTGATGGATGTTTTCATCTCCCTAGGCATGTCAAATCCATTCCTTATTTGAGATCTTAGCCTTTCATCATCTCTACATGGGAGGCCACGCACTGATTTGTTTTCTTCTGAGACCTCTCAACTCCGCAGTGCTTCACATGACTGAGTTTTATCATCTTTAATCTCCCACAATTCACAGGGAATTTAGTTTCCTATCACATTGTGACAAAAACTCTCAACTTCCCTCTCTAGGTTATTTCTCTTTTCGACCTTATTCAGTCCTTTCTGAGATGCTGAACATAGGATCTAGTCAATGAAGGACATGGGAAACCACAGGAGAGGATAACAGCAAATAAGTCTCCCGGCAGACATCTTTAGCATATGTACTTTGAGTTCCCAAATGGAAGACAGCATTGTCCAATGACCTTGGCCTTGGGACCCTTTGCATGAACGTCTTGTTTTCATTGGCTACACTTTGCATATTATTAACTAAGGGAATGTTGGAGGTTTCTTTTAGCATTCCTAAATACCCGTTAGCATCTGGTGCTCTGCAGAAAGAACCAGTCAGTATGTATGCTGTAAACCTAAGGGCTGCATTCCACTCATAGTTTCTCATATCTTCTTCCACTCATCTTTTTCTCATATAAAATTAACTTTTAACTTTTGTGTATTTAGGAGCATATTTGGTAGACTATAAGTAACAATATATTTATAGTCATGGTTATTCTATACCTTTTATATGTAATATTATAATTAAATTGTTGGCTAGTTGTGTGTATGAATGATGAATGAGTGGGATTTCTTCATGCTATTTAAACATTAGTCTCGAGTTTCTTGTACAAATCACTTCTTCATTTAGTTGGATTAGTGATCTGCATTTCTGAAAATTATCTCTAACTAGATATATCATATGACCATTGTGATTTCATAAACCATCCATCCATGCCCAAAACAATGCCCTTTAAATATTCCCTCAATCTTTGAATAAAGTAAGATAAATTTAGAAACAGCCTCATTTTGAGATCTCTGATCATTAGGCTCTCTCTTGGCAGTGTCCAGTCTCTCTACTCCCTGTAGACAGGAACAAAGCCTGGTGGCAGCTCTCATCCTTCATACATTCAAAAAACTCTCCTCATCCCACAAATTCAGTTTGGTATCGTGAGTACCAAATATGGTTGCTTTGACTCCCAGCACTTAGTTTGCTGCTTTGTTCATTATTCATTCTTTTAATACTTGCTGTATGTCTAGAAACTATCATACATAATAAGGTCCAGGATGTGCAATATGAGCAGAAAAGGATACAAAACCATCACCCCGTTTGGCTTAATAAGGGAGAGAGAGAGATTCCAGAAGCAAGCACACAAAAACACATGTAAATAGAATTCAAAGTTGGTAAGGTCTAGCAGTAGAGCAGATGACCGAAGTGCATCTATTACTGTTCAGGTTTCCACTCTGCAGGACTTCTCTTCCAGAAAAGCTCTTAGTCTAGGGCAAAGGAGGTTATGTGATAATTCTAGAGAACCAAAACCTGATTTCTCCAAGACCTAGAAGATAAAATCCTCTACTCAAGTGATCTGGGTGGATGTTTTTTGCAGGACATCTTCCCAGAAAGGGCCTTTTCGCTGACATCTCTCAACCATACTCACCACACCTAGAGCAGTAGAAAGGCTGCTTCTTATATACTCCAGGACCATAGACTATATTCCTGTAAGAAGGGAGGACATTTGTCTTACTTAGGTGTAGGCTTAGAATTTTTATTTTTTTACCAAACCGACTTTATTTAGGGTTCTTAAGCACTTTTACCTCCCTTCTAACCACTGCCCCCCACAACCTTAGGTAGGAGATTAGTAGGGAAGAGGGCTATGGTCTTCTTTTATCTATTTCCTGCTGATCAGGGTCCATGGGTCATTAGGGGGTTACCAGACTCAGTCATCAGGATACCAACAGTTAAGTCCAAAGGCCAACATGAAGCAGCAAAAGCCAAAAGATTCAGTTGGATTGGCCAGGGAAGATCTCCAGAACGTTTCTCTCTGCAAAGCCAAGTGTGGGAGCATGAAGATCAGCACAGCAATGTCTCCTGTGCATGGGGCCCTATTCACGTCCTCTCCTCAAAGTCCACCCACAGATGTTCTCAGCTGGCCAAAGTCACCCCCCTCACTTGTGATGGGTCACAGCAAAACATCACATGACAAAATTCAGTCTTAAAAGAAACCAGAAATTTCCACTTCACTTAGGTTTCTACTGCTGTGATAAATACCATAGTCAAAATTAATTTGAGAGGGAAAGGATCTGTTTCATCTTTCAGCTTATAAATCCACCACTGAGGATAGCTGGGGCAAGAACTCAGGGCAGGGATGTGGAGGCAGGACCCAAAGTGGAGACCACGGAGGAACACAGCCTATTTGCTTTTTCCCCCGATGGCTTGCTCATCCTGCTGTCTTATAGCACCCAGAGCTATCACCCTTGGGGCAGCAATGCTCTCAGTGAGATGAGCCACCACACATCAATCGTCAATCAAGAAAATGCCCTGTCAGGCCACAGAGGATGAGGATCCAGGCAGTCCTGATAGGAGACTTGATAAACTAAGGGCAGTTAGCAGGGGAGGAGAACTCCCCCTTTCAGTGGACTAAGAGAGATGGATAGGGAGGAAGGGGAAGGGAGGGTGGGACCAGGAGGAGTTGAGGAAGGGGATTACAATCAGGATATAAAATGAATAAATTGTATTCATAAATAAAATAATTTTTAAAAAGCAAATGCACCACAGGTTGACTACAGGCAGCTTTGATGGGAACAGTTTCTCAGTTGAGGTTTCCTTTTCCCAAATGTCTCTAGCACATGCCAAGCTGACATAAAAGTAGTCAGCACAACATTTCTTATTTAATAACTCAAAGCATCTACTTTTCATATGTGATGCAATCATACACTGTTTGAACCATTCAAGCATACGTCATAAAAACCTGTAAGACCTGGTACAGATTTTGTTGTTTGGCAAAGTCTGATCTATTATGACTAGGACACTTGATTAGCCTTCATTAACAAAGCCGGAAATGAGAAAGTATCTATTGACAGACATTTGTAATTCATGGGGTACATACACCATTATAATTAGGAGTATAGTTGGTAAGTAATGTGTCATTTGATAGGAAAATCAGAATTATATTTCATCATTTTCTTATGTGAAAAAGGACCCTCATTTAAATGTCCTGAGATCATTCCCAGCTGAGGCCAAAGAAGAGAACTGCTCTACAAATGTGCCTTTAGTTACTATGATAATACATCAACTGGACACCAAATAATTGTATTTATTAAAATTTATTATGAGAGGATAGAGTTCAGCAGTATCCAGGAGGTCTTCCAGCCATAACTTCTCATCCCATATTCACCACCTCTATATATTTAACTTTCAGAAACTACTGTTTAAATGCAGATGGCTTTATAAATTTGCACTCCTAGCCTGAAATGTTTCCAGCAAAATAAGACATGACTAATTTGTACTTTGGAGTGCCTATTTTTCCCGGAATGATAGGCTCTCCTCTGACAGTACATGTCCCTCAGCCTCTGTCGGAATAGCCTCTCACAGCAACACCGGACATTTCATCTTTATCTCCCAGCACACTGAGATTTTAAGTCACGTCCAAGAGTTAGCAAAGCTCTTGGTTGGGGAAGGTCATTCTCCTAAAGTTCAGAAATTCTCAGTCATTTATTTCTCCTTTTTATTGTCAAACAGTAAGCTCTGTGGCTCTGACTATGTTCATCACTGATGAGTGTTGACGAGCCTCAAAAACTGTCACTGACAGTAGTTAAAAATGTAGCTGGGTTAATGCTGACATATTGCTGCCTTCTGATGTGTGTTCATTTATAATCTAATTGCATGTCCACTTTTAAAAATCAGCTCCCAATGTGGAATGGATAAAAACACAATTACCAAATGATCTGTGTAATCATTCAGTCCTGTTCGTCCTGAAAGGTGATATTGCAGTGACATTGGGGAAATTAGATCCATTCTTCTCACAATTACACAGCTACATGTTCACACCACTGTCATTCTAACGAGGAAGGAGCACTGAAATGTGAAGCTGGGAGCACCCCAGTTGCTAATTATCACCGAGCAACTAGTTCTTCAGAAAGGTTCCTGGAGAAGAAGTCCACAGAATGCTCTGATAGTTCCTAATGCTCACTGTTGCTTTCACGGGACATAAAGCTTGGTTTCCTTCTGCAAAAGTGAGATTGCTGCTGAAAAATGACAAGGGAGAGACTGTGGTGATGTATACAATTTAATCTCTGTCTGTCTGTAAAGAGAAAACATTCTTGTAAACACAGGCCCCTCCTGAATGATCCCTCAGCATGTGAGTACTTTTCCCAAACTTTATACCAAAATATTCAAGCCACACAAACATTATTATTAGTTATTGTTGAGGAAGAGGAGGTGCGTGGTGAGGAGTAAGAAAAGAGAAAGAGGAGGAGGATAACTTAACAAGTGTCAGGACTCGGCTTTATCAGTTAGTTGCCTCTGTGGACAATGCCTGTAAAAATTCTGGTTAGACCAGTATCACCTGCTTTAATTCAGTTGCATTCCTTATTGTACAAGGCAAGACTGTTTTGATATGTGTGTATTTATTCAACCTTAGTCCCCAGTCTTGGAATCACATATTTATTTTACAGACAGTATAGCTTAAGTGGCATTATAGCTCATCAATTATTCTACAAACACTAAGAGGAACAAAACTCCATCTCTACACAGAAAACATCGACAAAATAGCCCCAGACAGTCTGGGCTGATACATTCCCATTACATAATTCTAATATGTATGAGTTTCTATTCCTTTACATCACTGAGCATAGCTATGGCTGTTTTAAAGTTTTGGTCAATAGATTCTAGAATCTCAGGTATTAGATATGATGGCCTAAGACTTTATTCTCTATTTTCTTGCTTTAAAATATATAATATTTTCTTTATTTTAAAGTTCTGTTTTATATCTAGATATCAGGATTGCTATTGTAGAGATGCTGGATTGTAGTGTGTTCCTGCAAAGATTATCTAGTTTTTGTTATTGTTTCTGCTACTCTAATAGGAACTTTGGCCTGGCTCACACTAAAATTCTCTTCTGATTAATAAGACATCATATCAGTTCTATTAGTGGCTGGCCCTTGCAAGCTGAGCGCAGTCTGTGCTGTCCACAGATCTCCTTGTTACCTCTTTGGGCTCTTTTTCAGAACTCTGCCCACCCTTTTTAATGACTGTGTTTGCTCCAATTCTGTCTTTTAGTTATTGATGCTAGAGAGACCACGTTTCCATAGACCTTTTAGCTTCAGGATATATGTTCATTACATCCTTGAGCTAAAATTAGCAAGACACAGGTATCTCACACCATGCAGTTCCTTCTTCCAGTGCCAATGCTACCTTAGAACCTGCCTTCCTTTTTCACACATCAGAGTGATGGTTTTCACAGTTCAAAATTTTTATCTGTAGGAAGGGTTTTCTTCTTCTTTTCTTTTTTTTTTTTTTTACATTATATTATATATAATAGAAATTAGGTTCAAAGGGGTTGTATGATTCATCTGAAGTTGTGGAGGTAGCTTTAATTCTCTAGTCACGGCCATACAGCCATGCCCTGAAATCCTGAAGATCTTATCAAAATATTCTTTTTAGCCAAGATTGCTCTCCTTTGAGTTGGAGGAGCCTGTGGTGAGAGTTCCATCTTAGTTTAGGCTTGTGTTAGGCTAAAGTTTAAAATGTCTCCCAGTGCGCTGCAGTGGCCTGAGGGATGCTTCCTCTTGTTACTGAAATTTAATTCAAAGTTTAATTTCATGACTACAAAGATGGTTTCCAAACACCCAACCAACAGTTTCTGACCACTTCAAATGAAGCTATGAAGCAGCCAAGTGATTAACCCAGACATTAACTCAAACAACAAAGCAATCATGCATGTACCTTACAAATTTAAAATGCACTAACCAGTATAATATAATAAATATAATATTTATATTTAGAATTACTAAATAGTCACAGTGAGAAAGTTTATGGATCTGATTTCCCTTTTAAAAGTAAAAAAGCTGGATTAAATAGTCTAACATTTTAGAGTTTTAATTTAATACTACACCAACCCTGTAAACTATTATTTAAATGATATCCTCTGGCTCTTGTAACCCGATACTTTTCTTCTATGGTATTCCCAAATACCATTAGTGTCAATATCCTCAACTCAGACTGCAGGTCTAGCAATTTAAGATGAAGGAGAAAGGACAAGAAAGCTAAAATTGTGTGGTGTGTTTTAGGAAAATCAGCAAATAACGTTCTAATTAAGTTTCCTGTTTTCAAAATGTGGGCAATTGTACAGATAGAACAATATCCCTTTTCTTAACATTTGATATTCCAGGAATAAGCTTATTCTTATCCTGGGGTTAGTGAGTGTATTATGTGAGAATTTAGCTATATTTTGTATGTTTCACTGAGAAGCAGCTTCTGACTTGTTTTTTTTACTGTTGTGTTTGAGATTTTGTTTTTGTTTTTTTATTTGTGTGTTTGTTTTGCATTCTTTGAGCTTCTAACATCGGTTATTGGAGAAGAACTAGTATCTATGATGCTAACCCTAGGATTAGACCAGCCCTCCTATAATTTATATCCCTCTATGAAGGAAGATGTTGTAAAGGCTCCTAGGACTTGTAGATAGTGTATCGCTCTCAGAGTAAAGCTGTAATCTAAACATTTAGTAAATGAGTCAGAATGCCCCTTAAGAAACAGAACCAGGATAAAAATCACAAAAAGTTATTTTTGACACAAATCTAGCATTAAAATAGACACTACTCCCTGCAGACACATTCTGTGTTCATGAAATATTCACATGGCAACTTCTCTGAATAGAGGATGCTGCCATTTTTTTTTCTTTTTTCTTTTTTTTACAAACAAACAAAAGCCAATCAAACCTTATGAAGATTTGTCATTTTGATCAAGGTCATTTGTCTGGTCGGTATCCAAACCAGGAGTCAAATCTCACTTTGTAGACTAGTAAGCCATCATACCTTCCAGCTCTGGTGATCATAAGGCCTCTGAGAATGCTAACATCAAAATGTCCCCAAAGGACAGGGGACAGCCACAACAAGTTGCTTTCTACAGATCAGAAAAGAAAGAGCAGAGGGGTCCAGGGACTGTTGATCAGGCTTTTAGAAGAGCTTAGCCTTGTCACAATGATCCTTTGTATCCCAAACAAACTCTCAGTGCCAAACTTCATCCCACAACGTGTTAGTGACTCTCTTGGTTGTAAGCAACGTCCCTTATCTTTTGATGTCCTCCAGCTTTGGGGCCTGTTTCCAGGAATATTGCTTATCTTAACTACTGGCTTACTTTGGCCTCTTTGCCAGGCTCCACCCCTTCAGTCTTAACTCAAAGATGGACTGAGTGATCTTGATGGCATGTCCTTAGGATCCTATGTGAAAACAACCCAGTGTGACCTAGCCTGCTCAGACCATCCATAAAACTGTAACCTCAATATCATGTCCACATTGAGGAATAATCCTTTTGTGCATCAATCACCACTTGACCTCTAGGCCTGTCTCTTCATCTGTGAAACGGGAAAACTGAACTACATGTTCTTGAGGATTACTTCTTTTCTCATGTTCTAGTATGTTGTAGAATGCAGTGAGTGAGGCTACAAAATGTATTCTTAAACACTATCTTTGAATAAAAGTTTGACAGAAAAATTATTCATTCAGGATATCAGTCAGACAAACATGTCACAGTTTGGTTTGAATACAAACTGTTTAATCACCAAAGTACTTGTAGGTGTCCTTGTCTTCCTTATTCCACTAATTTAAGTTATAATACACACTCTTTGTACTAGAAAAAAAAAAGAAGTGCTTTTTTTTTTTCTCTTTAAAGATCTTTCCTGAGCTAGGGGGCCCATGGGAAATGCAGAATTCTTTGTGAAATGCAAACACACCTCTTTTACCAGTGTTCAGTTTTGTTCTATTTTTAAGGTTACCTTATTGAAAGAATACCCTCAAATCTTGCTCTTGATTCAGGGACTAATCCAGAGCATGACATGAATTCAATATGAAATCTCCCAGAAAAGTCTCTTTTTCCTGGGGAGTCAGGTTATACTACACTGTCCTGTTTCTACAGCTAATAAAGATCTTCTCAGACTTGTGTCATTGTGGATAAACCATTTATTTAACTACTGACAGCAGATTGTTTCCCATGTGCTTATTTAAACCTCCCAAGTGGGTTATATTTTCAAATGTATTTTATATTCATGTCAGTGTTCTTCATTGAATTAGGTTATTGCACGTGATTTGTCTGTGTGTCACAGACAAATATCAATTACTTAATCTAACTAATGACCATACATCTATATAGTTGCCAATCTTGAAATTTGTGTTTTGATGATTAACACTGATTGCCACCCAGACAAGATCTAGAACAGTCTAGAGGATGGTTTTCTTTCTGTCTTTCTATGAGGGAGATTTCTATTAAGTTAAACAAAATCATCCAAAAACGTGGGTATCACTATTCGATGGTCTTTAGTTCCAAGCTGAATGAAAAGGAAAAAAAAAAAATGAGCTAAGCAAGAACAATCATTGCTCTCAAGCTGCATGCTGCTTTCTGACTTTGGCTGATGTGATGTGACTGGTTGCTTCATGCTACTGCCTTCATGCCTTCCTTTCTAAGACAGACTGTGCCACCAAGGGGAAGGGAAAGGGGGCAAGAAAAGGGAGATAAAGATGAAGATACTGAATGAAGTTGTCTTAACATTACCACACCAAACAGTCCTATCAGACACTTAACTCCAGGATCATCTCTTTTAAAATGAAAAGATTTATTGGTGGGATCTGTGAATAAAGGACAAGGTCAAGACTCAAAGTAGGGCATTCCTAATGTTCTCATTAAATATTCCAATGGCCCCATACAGGAAAGGTAGCTGATGGTCACTTTGGAATACAGCCACCGCACAGCATTCTTCTGTAATTTTTGCTTTGGTTCCTACCTCTACACTTATACCTTGAAATTCAGTCTTAGTTTCCCTTGATGGTAGGCTATCTCCTATAAGCTAAAATAAGCCCTTTCTTCCCCCAGTTGCTTTGGTCTGAGTTTTATTACAGTGATAGGGAAAACAAACGCTCAAGCTTCATTTTTTAATGCCTGCTATACATGGATGATACTGTCATGATCTATGCCATGACACATTAGCTTTATGTCTGTACTTTTTGGATCACATCTGCCTCTGTGTGCTGACCTTGGGCAAACACTTCCCTAGGCGGCTGCTTCCGAGAACAGAAAATCCCGTTAAGAGCATTCTCAAACAATGCTCTCTACTTTCAAATGAATTTGCCTTGATGGGTAGGTCCTTGCCCTCAGCACATCTTTCCCGTTGTTCCAGTGTAGAACAGCAGATGTTTCCTCAATGGTACTCATCTCTTTAACAGCCATCCCTGCTCTCATTGTCTACTCTGCTTTCAAACCTCCACCAAACAAAATGTCCATTATCTCTTCATTAAGCCTCACTCAACCTCTCTGGACACAGGCAGAATACAGCACAGAAAGACAAGTCTTGTGGGCTTTCAATCATCTGTGGAACATGACAGTATGTAGAAGTTGAGAGGAGAAAATGATGGTTTTCAGATGTAGGGGGCATAGGAAGGAGGGAGGATTAAGTAAGGATTGTTGTGAGAATAATAAACTACATAGTTTATGTAGAATATTTGATGTGGCACTGGATAGTTGTTAACTATTGATAACAACTACACACACACACACACACACACACACACACACATTTTTTTTTTTCTCAGAAAGGTGAGAAAATGCATCCAACATTAACACCATAAAGGCACGGTTGATATTTTGGATATGTGTAGCACAACTGAAACAGCACATATGCTTAACATACTGGGCTTGGGTATATCAAAATATTCATGAAAATCCATTCGTAAGAATAATTTTTATTTTTTTTTATGTATCAGTTTAAAATGTGAAACACAAAACAATAAGTTTTTAGAAGAGCAACTAAATATAAATAAATGTTTCCGAGAAAGCTGGCCAGATTTACTGGCTGCTTCAAAACTAGTTGTGTGCACACTGCAGCAAGGAGGCACTCCATAATGTGTCATTTCAGCCACGGGGACTGTTGCCATCAAATCTGTAGCCTGGATATAAGTGCATGGTAAATGGATTGCCATAGACCAAAACAACCTAAATGCATGGCGCGCAAGATGAAAAACTCTAACACCAAATGCTTGTGTTGCTGTGTAACAAATTGTAGAAGTATTCCAGGAAGAGTCATGCAAGGCAGCAAATGAAGGAACAACTTCTCCACAAGAGTCATGCCTAAAACAGATAGCAGCTACTCATCATGATGCAAGACTTCAAAATAGAGTTGATGGTCATAAAATCCAGGAACTGCTTACAAATTTTCTCCATGAGATTACCCGTAACCTAGCTCTGGGAATGATTTTCTGTCAATTTTTAAATTTTTACTTTTATTGACACTTTTTAAAAATGTCCCCTTCTTATCGCTCTTTTAGCTTGTTTGTACTCTAGTTTATCTGCTATATTTTTGTCTTGGAATCATCCCCCAAAGCAGAGAAATAAATCATGTAAGAACTTTAAAAGTATTCTAATGCATTTTATGTCAAAAATTAAACTCCACAAGGGTGAATTATAAAGAGTATAGGTGTGTGTTGTTTGTACATGTTAAGGATATTAAAATTTCCTCAGTAAGTGAATAGAGATCCTTTTGAATATCTGTGTCTGTGAAAGATGAAATTTCTTAAAATGTCAGTTACTAGGAATCAGCTTAATCAGATATGATCAGTTTTTTCACAAGGTAGGCTGTTCAGAGAGCTGCAGTTCTAACTTAGGAACCCACAATCACAAGCCACAGAAACACCTGTTTATCTATTGCATTTTGACCTATTTTTTTGTGAATGTATTTTTTTTCCTTTTCATTTTTGTTTTCTTTTCTCTTTCTCTCTCTATTTAAAAAAAAATTGTTCACTTCATGTCCAGGTCATAGCCCCATCCCTTGTCTCCTCCTGATCCCACCCTTCCTCTGTCTTCCTCCCTATTGTCCTCCCCTAGTCCTTAGAAAGGGAGAGACCTCTGCCCCTACCAATTGACCCTAGCCTATCAAGTCTCATCAAGATTGCCTGCATCCTCTTCCTCCAGGGCCTGGCAAGGACGCCCCACCAGGGGGAAGTTATTGAGGAGCAGGCAACAAACTCCATGTCAGAGACAGACCCTGTTCCCCTTATTAGGGAATCCACATGGAGCCTGAACTGCCTAGGCTACATCTGAGGAGGAGTCCTAGGTTCTCTCCGTGAATGGTCCTTGGTTGGTGCATAAGTCTCCGAGATATGTCATCCACATGCAAGCACTTACACCCATGCTACTCCTTATACTCTTGAGTTCTGTTTATTCTTGCAAAAATGTGAATGCTAGTTTACTTAGTTTATTTTCCAAAATAATCTATACAGTGTTCTGTCGTGTTTCTAAATAAATGTAGTACTAGTGTAAATAAATACCAAGAATACTTTATTAACCTTATCAAAACTATATTTTCAGGATTTGAGTATTTGGAGGTTATGATATTAAAGCTTTGGATCTTTTGGTATTTCATCATTCAGAACTTTGTTATTTCAAATTATGCTCCAAACCTGTGTACTAGAAACTACTCACCTTTGCTGTGCTTATTCACATGGTTGGCACAGTACCTGCCATACGTGTAACTATTTTCCATTTGTTCTTCTCTGTTGTAGTGTGAACATGAAATGTACCCCATAGGCTCATTTGTTTACATATTTGGTTCCTAGCTGCTGGTGCTCCTGGCCGTGGCTTTGGGAGCTTTAGGAAGTGGGACATAGTTGGAGAAAGTAGGTTAGGAGAGATAGTTTTTAAGTTTGTATGTAAAGACCAGAGTCACATATAGGAGACCATCTTCTCTCTCTCTCTCTCTCTCTCTCTCTCTCTCTCTCTCTCTCTCTCT
>NW_026585504.1:12821235-12837206 GCF_907164565.1 Psammomys obesus
TCTCTCTCTCTCTCTCTCTCTCTCTCTCTCTCTCTCTCTCTCTCTCTAAGTATGTGGTGTGTGTGTCCTGGTCTTTTAGGATAAGAGCTGACCCTTCAGGCACTCCTGGACATGGAGGATTTAACTCACTGAATCATGACCTGGAATCAATCTTTGTTCTCAGCTGTGCAATAGCAGCTGGCACACCCTTTTATCTTTCTGCCTTTCATCATCTGCTTTTCTGTCTTTCCTCATTTTAATTGAACATACTCTAAGAATTTATTTTCCTAATATCTCAGCATGTCAATTATGTTTATATTAGTGATGTGGATATAAAGCCTGTTTTATTATGATCTGCCCCAGTGTTTGCTATATACATTTATAAATTATTTAGGTCCACTCAGTAACACCACACAGCTTCACAGGTGGTATGAGTACATTACAACAAAGGCCTCCCAGCTCTCCTCTCCATCCCTTACTGTGATATAAGTGAGTCAAAGGCAGCATTTGCATATTGGTCTTCAGACTTTCACAACATGCTGAGACCCATCTGCTCAAAAGCCCACCAGGGTCAAAAACACACGTCCAATTACTTAATAAATACTGCAAACAAGTAGATTTTCAGCTATTTAAAGAAACTTGCTTTGCATTTTACATGAGACTTCGCCCCTTGTTTGCCAGATGTTGACAAAATACAGCCTTGTGGCTTTAAGAACTCAAAATACAGGGCTCTCTTGAGGACTCTGGTTCTGAGACTCTTTGCTGGCTAAAACTGACAATGGCTAGGCAGATAAGCTTGCTCAGTTTCCCTGGCCCCAGCCTCTGCCCTTACCTTCCTCAGCTAGGTAGAGACACCCTTAGCTGCTGGTTTCTTCTACAGAAGTCCTGGCATGCTGTAACCAGTTAGCTTGTGTGTAGTCTTGTCATTGGAATCACAATAGCTTTCCTGGGCCATTCTCCAAACCAAGTGACTCTCCTTTGAATACTGTCTTTCATTCCAGTTATCCACATGGTACCATTACCCAATACATCATTGCCATTACTAATTTGGATAACTATTGGTAGATTAATTAGACTATGAAAAACCAAAATGTTCCATTTCGTTTATCCCTCTTTCTTTACTCAGAACCCTATTTCTTACCTTTCTATTTATCTGCTTCCAGAGAGCTCTGTTGACTTTTGAGGGTCCCATGATGCATTGCTCTCTTACTTGTGAAACATGCTGGTGTTGGATGCAATTTGTGCTTGATTTCTGATGGTTGGCCTGCTCACCTCTGCCCCTCTGAGGTTACGGGATTTTCTTTATCTTCCACTTCCCCAAGTTTCATGTCTATATGTAGGATGCTTGGGTTTGATGTTTCGTTGTGTTTTCTTAACTTGAGCTTCCCTGGCTCTCTTAAAGATCACTGACATTTTTTCTGTCCCGAGTTAACTGAGGTCCCATTGAAAGCTTTCACTTCTGGAATGTCCTATGATCCTTTCTCAGTCTTTTCATATTGACCGCCTGTTATTTCATGCAATGCTATTCATTGGAATTTTTGTATTAGCTATGATTATTTTTTGTGATTCTGTCAGATGATACAAAAAAAAAATCTTTACTAACTTAAAGTTTCTTCACACCATGTTTATGCTGGCCTGTTAACACACATTGTCACTGCTTGTGGAAAAGTGAATGGGCCTTTAGCATCAGGTATGTTACCCTTACCTCCACCTTGCCTAGCTTCTGCTGTGGTTTAGTGTCAGGATGCCTGACCTTCCCTTCTGTCTTCAGTTTCCCCTGGAAACTTTGCTTTTTTCTTTTTTTATTACTATTTTATTTTTTTTATAATTTATCCATTTTAAATCCCAATTGTAGCTATAGTACACTCCCATACTGTTCCCCCTTTTCCACCTCTTCTGCTGTCTATCTTGTTTGCCCTTTGAGTGAGATTTAAGCATAGTCCCTAGGGTCCTCCCTTTCATTTAGCTTCTTTAGGTCTGTAGTGTAGTTATCCTGTATTATATGGCTAATATCCTCTTATAAGTGAGTATATATCATGTGTGTCTTCCTGCTTCTGGGTCTCCTCACTCAGGATGATCTTTTCTAGTTCCATCCATTTGCCTGCAAATTTCATGATTTCTTGCTTTTGATAGCTGAGTGGTATTCCATTGTGTAAATGTGCCACAATTTCTGTGAAAGTTGGGCCTATTGCTTGTCCTATGAACTGAATCTAGTACTGAGACACTTGAGGTTGTGTGAAAAAAGGAGAAACATATAATTTTAGGATTGAGATGGCCTGTGTTAGTGGATCTTCCCTTCACGTATGTTTCTAATATTTTCTCCATGTGGTCCTCAAAGAAGTGACTACAGTGATGATTCGGTGCATAAAGCCACTTACTGCATGCTTTTCTAGAGGACCAGAACTCAGTACCCAGCACCCACACTGGACAGTTCACAACTGCCTATAAGGCAAGCTAGCTCCAGGGGTTTGGAAATCTTCTCTGGTCTTCATGAGTACCTGAACATATATGCTCAGACACATACACAGGCCCATAAACACAGAGACACACAGAAACACACATACCTCCACCTCCACACACTTCAAATGTATATTAAAGTCTAAAGAAACGAGAGCTGAGCAATGTCCATACCCTCATCTCCAGCAAGACTCTGGTGACATCTTTTCATTTGCTGAGCTTGACTTTGTGCACAACATTCTCGTCACATTGCAAAAATTCTGTCCTTCCCCTCCCCTAGCAGAAACAGGGTTTTCTCTAGCAAATGCCCTGGAGTTAGCTCTCCTGAAGCATCCTATCTGAAGCAAGATGACTTCAGCTTCCAGGACCCTTCTGTGGTGTTCCCTCGGTTCCTGGCACCATCAGCCTCTTCTCCACTCAGGCTGCTCTCAGCTGAAGTCTTCTGCATTCACCTGTCTCTCCAGATATCAAGGGAGCACTTTGCCCCGAAATCTCTGTTTTCTGTTGAGTCCAAGAAAAGCCATTGATTTTTCAGTTTGTTCAGCTTTTCCTAGTCAAAAGTACCATAATGAAAATGTCAGAGCCAGAAATAAAAGCTCTCATGATTTATTTCTGAATGGTGAAACAATCTTACATTTCAGGGATAAAACCTTTTTAATGATGATGCATTATTATTATGTGCATCACAGGGTTAGATTTGCTACATCATGTTTAATAAAATTTGCATTTACCTTCACAACAGATATGGTTTATGGTTTCCTTTCTGGGTAATGCCCTCCTCTTCTTCTGGAACTATGGGTTATCGCTATTGGTTGTCAGCTCTCAAGAATTAGTAACTTGCTGTCCTCTTGAGTTTTGTGAAATAATTGGCATAAATTGTATACAAATTCTCCCTGAAATGTCTGTGGAACTCTCTAGCAAATAGTCTCAATCTGGTAGGAAGCATTTAGCCATAAATTCAGTTACTGTCATACATGTAAATATGAGCCCTGTGTATACTATGGCAGTGCTCTACCACTGAGCTCCATCTCCAGCCCTCATTGAATGTGCTTCATTATAAATATGCTTTAATAGTTTGTCCTTCCACGAAACTCACTTCATTAAAATTAATGCATCAGCAGCTGGGTGTTCACAGTCTCCCCTTACTGTTTCTTTCTGGTCTATAAAACTTTTACTCTTCTCCTAATACTGCTTTCCTGTCCCTTTCCCTTTCACTTTCCTCTTCCCCACCCCATCTCTATCCCCCTTTCTGTCTCGGTCTCTATCTGTGTCTCTCTGTCTCTGCCTATGTCTCTGTCTCCTTCTCTCTCCTATTCTCCCCTCCCCCTCTCCTGATATGTATTGCTAAATAGTTAGAATTGTGTTGGTTTGTTCATTTGATTGTTATCTACTGTTCTCTTTTGTTCGTTATTTGTTTGACTTCTACTTACTAGTACTATTTCCTTTGTTTCGCATGACCATTTAATTTCCTCCTTTATTTTGTTCAGGTACCTACTGACGTTGTTGACTTGATCACTTTTCCCTTTTTCTATACAACACAGCTAAAATGTCTATTCTGCCTAAGTATCATACTTGCATATGTCTTCACTTTTCATTGAAAATATTTTTTCTAATTGCTCTGTTAATTTCTTAGTTGAACCAAGATGTTTAGAAGAATTATGCTTAATTTTCAAATAGTTTCATTGTGGTGGCTTGAATAAAGATGGCCTCCATAAGCTCATCAGGAGTGGCACTCTTAGGAGGTGTGGCCTTTTGGAGTGGGTGTGGCTTTGTTGGAGGAAGTGCACCCCTAGGGGATGGGCTTTGAGGTTGCAGACACTCAAGCCAGCTCTCTGCCTACTGCCTGCAAACCCAGATATAAAACTCTCAGCTCTTTCTCCAGCACCATTTTTGCCTCCTTGTTGCCATGCTTCCTGCCATGACAATAATGGACTAAACCTCTGAAACTATAAGCCAACCCAATTAAATATTCTTATTTATATGATTTGCCATGTTCGTGATCTAACACTCTAACTATGACAATTATGTTGCCATCATATTTTATATTTATATTAAGTCCCTTTATAGTCAGAGAACAGAACTGACATAATCTGAATACTTTTTAACTTACTGAGACTTGTTTTACATACTGGAACAAGGTTCGTATAGGTAAAATTCTCACTACACTAGGAAAGAAAATGAAAAAATGGTTATTTTTGACACCGTGTTCTATAAATTTTAATTATAATTAGGTGGTTGACAAAGATATTAGTTGCTTTTATATTTATATGAAGAACACCATGACAAGGCAATTTCTAAAAGAAAGCATTTAATTGGGGGTTTCCTGAGAGGAGTAGAGTCCATGATCATTATGGTGGAGAATTTGGGAGCAAGCAGACAGGCATAGTTCTGGGTTTTAGCGGAGAGGTTACACCCTTATTGAGAGAGAGTGCTAACTGGGAATGACATGGGCTTTTGAAACGTTAAAGCCCACGCCTAGGGACACACGTCCTGTAAGTCCTTCTCTCCTAAGCCTTCCCAAATAAATCCACCAACTGAGGATCAAGAATTCAAACACATGAACCTATGGGGAGCCATTCTCATTTAAAGTACTACATTCCACTCTCTGGCCCTAATAGGCCTGTGGCCAAATCATAATACACAGCGCATGGAGGGCGTGCTGTTTACTATCTTGTTCCTCATCGATTGATTGTACACCCTTCTTTCTTACAGAACCTAGGGCCACCAGCCTACCAGTGACCCAACACACAGTGAAGCAGGCCCTTCTATATAATTACTAGTTTAAAAAATGCCCTGCAGGCTTGCCTACAACCAAATCTTAGGGAAGTTCCTTCTCTCAGGTGAATCTAGCTTGTACTGGGTTGACATAAAAACTAGTCAGGACACAGGGTGAGTAGCTCCATGTAATACGGCATTTAATCTGTTCCACTCTATAATCCTATTCCTATGCAACACTATGTTTTGTTTTGTTTTTTTACTTGCTTCAGAAATAACAAAAAGAGTAAAGAAAATACATAGTTTTCCAAAACTCATTCTACTGTGCCCCTGTAGGTTAGTCATACCTGAGAGTAATCTTCACTGCTAAGACCCACTCCTTATCAGGGAGAAACACAGCTTCAAGTCCAGTAAAACTGCCTGGGTGAGAAACAGGCTTTGAAATAATATTTATACCTAATGAGAAATTGAAGGACTTTTAAACTAGAAGAGAAATGTCATCACAATGAAAAACATCTGTCTCAAAGTATATGAAGGGAGTAGTGAGAAAGAGAGAACCTATTTGTCATGCTATACAAAATCATGTGACAGTGACAGCATAAGAGTAACAAATTTACAGGGCATCTGAGTTATCAAGTAGGCACAACCTATCCATAAACATTCAAGTCTACAACTGGTGCTCCACACAGCTGTTACAGAGGGAATCCCAGCCCAGAGGCTGCTTGCACTGGGTAACCATCTGGTTTACCTTTCAGCACTGGTCTTTGAAGCTTGCTATGGACTCAGTATTCCTTGAGACAGGGATCTTTCCAGTACAGGACTGGAGAAAATATTCAAGGTAAATGCAGCCACCTTCAGTTACATACCAGCATCCTGTCCAACAAGTGTTTGTTAAAAGTCAAAATGCCTGAGCTCCCTGCATGAGGCTCAGACATTCTGGGTGTGACTTGTAGGGAAAATGTGGTTGGTTACTCGGCAGCAGAATAAGCAGTCCAATGGGAATCTCTCCAGCTGATTCCCACCCACTGCCTCTTCTAGGTGCGAGTGGGTTGTTACTCAAATACAGGCACACCATAAGCCCAGGGAGTCTCTCAGCACACTGCAAAGTGGTGAATTAGCTCTGCTTATTGACAGACTGTGCTTTCCTCAGTTAATTCACCTAACCCTTTTTATCCTGACACACTATAAGGCCAGAGGGGGGAAAAAACAATTTTTTTCCTTCCTCCAATCTCTCAGTTTCCACTGGGCTAGGATCAGAGAGAAGGGTGAGTCAGCAGTGTGAAAGGAATGATGCTTAAGACATGATGCAGGAGAAGGAAGAGAAGATCGGTCCTTCCTGGTGGAAAGATTTCTTCAGCACGTAATTGTCATCTTGCCTGCAGGCCGTTTTCTGCAGTTGTACATTTTGGTTTCCAGGCAAATGTGAAGCTTGAAATTGCAGGCCCATTCTAAGTCTGCTGTTACTATGGCATAAATTTGGTATGGAGAAATGGAGAATGATTTTGTTTTTCTCCTGGAATAAGACCCCAACACTCTTCCAAGGTTGTATGGAAGGCTGAAACATCAGTGGTATAAATGCTGACAGAGTGTAGGATGAATGACATTTGATATCATTCAGAATGTTTGTAGAATACAGGGTTTGATTGTTTCATTGATACGCTGTAATGGATGGATTGTAAAAATTGAAACACTTAAGCATTGCAATATTGCCTTGGCAAGTGGAGAACGGCATGAAGGAGACTAGAGACCCGTGGACAGGTAGGTGTCTTCAGGCGGCATTCACTCTACCTATCCCTGTAGTCTGACTGTGAAGCCCCTATCACCTAATGACACAGGATTTTAGAAGCTCATCTTCACCAGCAAAAACACAGACTTCTTGCTGGCCTCTCTGACTTCAGGTCTTTCGTTCTCACCCACCCACCCTGCTTCTTCTACTCTACAGCCAGTGTTCCATCAGCAACAGCAAAATGATGGAGTTCTCTCCTGCTTAAAAATCTTTATATCAAAACCACTCTACACGAACCTTAGATGGGATTGAAATGCCCCACCTTCCTCTCCAGTCTCCTTCTCCTTCTCTTCACTCTGTCTTGCTTGTGATAAATAGATGCCCCTGGGTCCTTGAAAGTCTTTGATGAAATCACATTCTTTCTGAGTATATGTTCTCTTCCCCCTAAGTCATTCTTTTCTGTCTCTTCCTCTACTAAGTTCTGTATTCATCCATCAGTAACGGTCAGGCACCACTTCTAGCTACCTCCCTCCAGCATTCTTTCATCCTCCTGTCTTGATGACTGTCCCTCCATGTTGCTTTTAATGTGGGAAGTTGACTCCCTGTCATTCAGTGTCTATGGTAATGTGTTCATTCTCCATCATGTGTTACTCGTGTTACTTGAACACAGGTTCATCTTTGTATCCCTCTCTCAGCTGATTATTATATGCCTAGCAAATGCATGAATGAATAAAAATCTATATTACTTTAACAATACATTAGTAATATTTTGCCAAATAGTCAAGTAAGGTAAGTGTAAATAAATCACACAAAGTACATGTTAGTGGGAGAAAATGTCACTAGCAATTGAGGAGCTAATTGAGAGGTTAACACATGAGCAATCAAGGTGTATTTAATGTTCAGTGATGATTATTATCTAAGATGCTTCATTGCCTCACCTGCATTATGCTTTATGGAAGCTGGCCCCTTATCCAGTTGTATTCAGAGAAGAGAGACCTTTCTCTCAGTATTGAAGCTGAGCCTAGCTCTGAGCCTCACTAACAACCTTTGCATAGACCCAGGCTTGGAATCCCATAAAATTGGGGTTCCGGCTCAGAAGTGCTGTGATTTCTGAGACAGTGAATCTACCAAACTCTCACCTGATGTTAATACTTCTGGTTCTCAGAGCTCCTGCTCTGTGACAAGGAGAGGTGGCTGGATACTTAGAGGAGGGCCTCACGTCTCTTCCCTATTTTCACCTTCTGGTAGAAGAAAAAAAATTAAAGGTCAACAGGCCCTATGCTGATGACCTTTTGTAAACAGATACGGTAGAATTTCTGAAGATGGTGGCGTTTCCCTGGAAAGATACTCCTAAGCAACAGACATCTTCATTGTTCATCTGTTTTATTCCCATGGAATATAGTCTTTATTCTAACCCGTGTTCTCAGGGTTCCTAAAAGACTGACCTGCTTATTTCTCACCACAAACTATGCCTTCAAGAATTTTTCACAATGCTGGGTTGGTTTTTTTGTTTGTTTGTTTGTTTGTTTGTTTTGTCATGAACTTTCTTAATTTGTGTTTATATCAAAAGACTTTTATTTCCTCATAAATAACTTAATAACATAATAACAAAGTTATCAAAGATAACTTTGCTGGCTATAGCAGTCTTTGTAGGCAATTAATTACTTTCAGGAACAGAAATACATAATTTTATGCTTCTCTGGCATTTAGGAATGTTGATGAAATATTGAAGTTATTCTGCCTGATATCTGAAGATAAGCTGATGGGTAGGTATGGCACTACCTGATGATAGTCTTGCTTTTGTATTTGAATTGGCATTTTTTTTTCTTAATGGTTTTACTATTGTCTTAATTTTATATTTTTGACATCTTCACTAAGATGAAATTTTAATCAATGAAGGAAAGGTGTCAGCTTCTTCACACCTATCCTGACTATTTTAGTGTAAGTTTTATAGACTCTTGAAGCTTCACGATAGACTTTGTTGTGCATTGTCAGTGTTCTTAGTCCACTTGCTACCTATATCTCACTGGTTTTATTTCTTTTATTTCATTTCTCTACTTATGCATCTGCTTCAGTAGTTCGCTTCACTCAAATTTGTCAATAAGCTGGGTTTCTGAAGTAACCTAAATACCCTAGAAAGCAGACCATTGGATAATATTTAATTGCAGCATTTCCTGGCAGTCGGCAAAGTTTTCCATTGCTCAAGAGGGATGGTGGTGGAGATGCACTTCACAATTTCATGCTGAGGCTCTCTACTGTGGACTGAGAAGAAACCACAGCTGCACACACTTCCAATACACGCTTATGAGGGAGATGACAATCAGGCTAATTAATTTATCTTCTTTCAATCTTGAAAACCGGCCATATTACCCAAATATTATCTTCCAGAATGCTGTGAAAGATAGAAGGCCCTTACTGCACTGTAAAGACTCATCCTCTTCAACCAGAGGGTGGAGAATGCTGGAAATCAGGATGAATTCAACCATGAGTATGACAAAAGTTAAGAAGAGCTTGAATTATTAGCCTTGGCCATCATCCTATGTTGAAATCGGATTTGGACAAAGAAGAAGGGACCATGAACTTTAAGAAAGTTTACCAGGAAGCTTCTGAAAAGCTCTGAACTGTCAGGGTCAGAAGAAGACCTCACATTCTTTGCTTGAGAAGAGAAGACTTCCTCTGCTCAGAAGGTGTTAAAAAGTCTAATCTTAGAATCACCAGATGACTTTGCTCTCTCCAATAAAAAATAATCAAATAAAACTCAAGTTGTGCAGGTAACTTCAGAGTCTCACCTCATCGACTGTGTTTGCTGGAGCCAGTTCTGACACCACGCTGAGTGGAGCATTTGCTCTTATGAAATGTTTTCACAGCAACTTCCTCAGTCAGCATCTCTAGGTCCTTACAGATGCCAGAAAACACAGAAGACAGTCCACTGAGGACAAGTGTCCCCAAAATAAACTTAGTCTTTAGGGTTTTATTTGTTCTATTTTCCTTAATCCTGTTTGTTCACAGCATCAAGGCAATGGCATATGTTTTACTTACCAGAAGATCAAGGCGATGACACCAACCTGTGTTAATACCTTTCCATGCTAATTTTTAGGGACAGATTTCCTATGGGTATTGTTAGTAGAACAGCCAAAGTTATTAATTGCTAAAACTGATGTTGGATACATTCTTTTTTTAATCTTTGATGTGAAAGCAGAAAATGTTCATGAAGTTTTTACAACATACCAAAATATTATAGTTACCACAAGGAAAATTTCTTCTGAGATAATTTCCTTTAAAACTGAACATGCCTTTTCGTGAAATGAAAGTTTCCTTGAATTAACAACCCAAAGACAGATGGGAGCTTCTCAGACTTAGACGTCTGACAATCGTTTTCTCAAAAATAACCAAAGTAAGCTCTCCATTTCATTGAAAGAAAAAATAATGTTATTTTTTTATGTAATAACAGCTTGAAGTTTTATTTAGAAATAAAATTGTGGTGGGTTTGTCTCATACACTTTGGGTTTGATGACTTCCCGATACTGAACCGCTTCCTACAGTGAGGTTATTTGTCATCATTTAAAGAATATGACTGGATAAATACCATAAGGTTAACTGCATCAGCGTTTAAAAGTTCTGATCCCTCGATGTGCTGAAATGTTCTGAGGGATCATCACCGTGTGTTTTACAACCACAGGCAGCTGCAGAAGTAACGGATAGCACTTGATAGATCAATGGATTTTAATGGAACATAAATTCATAAAAACTGCTTCAGATCTTCTGTCACAGCTCTACTACGGGGATTGTCACTCGCCGAGTTTTAGTGCAGTGTTAAAGAATGGCCGCAACTACCAGAAAAGGCAACTTTTCCAACTCTCTGTTTTGTGAAGCTGTTTTCTGCATGCACTTGGATCAAAATAACTTATATTTCAGTTGAATTCATGAGCAGAATAGGACAAAACAAACAAGCATCAGGAAAGGAGCCTAAGGAAAGTCTCAAGAAACAGATACAGATTTAGAGACCCACTCATTCGCACATTCAAGCAACCTATAAAAATACTAAACTAGAAGCTATTATATATATTATATATATTATATATAATATATATTATATATATATTACATAATATAAATATAATTATATGATATGATATAATATAATAATATAGTATAATATATATATGCAAGAGACCTGTAGAGTAAATACATAACAGAATTTATTTTTAAAAGAAAAAACATAAAGAAAAGCCTTGCCATGATATTGTGAGATGAGGAAGCTTGAAAGATGATGTTTTGAGTTCATTTTCCACTGGCCGTTTACTGCTGCGCATGAAGCCTACCTTAAGAACAGCTGGTTTCCCCAATGAGTTTCCCTTGGATAAAAGTACATTTAATTTGTAAGTGGATCTCAATTGGAGATTGCTGGGCTGAGGGCTGGGGCATGTTTCCACTTCTCTTTTCAGCTCGAGGACCCTTTGGTGAAGACCCATTGAGGCCCTGTTCATGCTGGTTCAGTCTTTATGAGTTCATATGGGACTGCCTTATTTCATTGGTGTCCTCCGTGATGAGCTCTGGCATTATACTCTTTCTCCCTCCTCTTATGCAGGGTCCCCTGAGCCCTAAGAGGACAGATTAGATGGAGGCATCCTATTTAGGGCTGAGCGTTTCACGGTCGCTCACGCTCTGCATAACGTCTGGTGTGGCTCTCATTATTTGGTGCCATCTACTGCAGCAGGAATCTTCTGTGATGATGGCTGAACTAAGGCACTCATCTATGAGTATAGCAAACTTTCATTTTATTGAAGCATTCTGTTTTGTTTTGCTTTGCTTCTGTTGGTGGTGGTTTAATAACAGCAGTATTTGGTTTTACTGTAGGTCCCTGGGCTATCTAATCTCAGTTTTTCTCACTAAAGCAGGGTCACATATGGGTTCCATCTCAAGGCCTGGGTCTTAGGCCAAATCAGATATTGGTTGGTAACTTCCACTAGGTTTGTGCCACTATTGCTCTGCCATATTTTTAAGGTAGGACATCATTGTAGAGCAAATGTGTTTACATTTCTCCTTTGCTACTTGGCTTAATGCATTCCTGTATCAAAGAAGCTAGCACATAGGGTTTGTGAAGGCTCTATGTAGGCACAAGCTCAACCTCTCCATATTCAGTAAATTATATAGGTGTTGTCTTAAGCAATGGGGCCTTGTGTTCAGTTTGTGGAAAGCAGCCTGTAGTCTTGGAAAAAAGTCTTATAGGACCCTCTGGCCAACAACTCAATTAGATATAGCCTAATACCCATACTAGAAGTTTCATTTGGTGACAAGAGATGGCTAGGGCAGTCTCTGTCTCCCCCATTATTTGGCAATTTTATTTAGATCTCCTTCATATATGTAAACTGTTTTAGGTTTCCATATTACCCCCTCAAATGGACCTTAACTTTTGGCTGTCTCTGCCCATACTCTTTCCCTTAGACTTCACTCCCTGCCCTCCCATTTGATCCTCCAGTTCCAGTCATACTCATTCCTCTATATCCACCCTTTCTATTTTTCTTTCCTAGAGAGATCTACACAGACAAACACACACACACACACACACACACACACACACACACACTCCTTATTCTATAGATAACCTCTGTGGTTTTACTAATTATACCTTGCTTATCATTGATTTAACAGTGAATATCGACATATAAGTAACTACATACTGTATTTGTCTTTCTGGATTTATAATACTTCACAGAAGAGGATTTTTTTTCTAATTCTATCTATTTACCTGCAAATTTCATGATTTTCTTTTATAGATGAGGAATAATGTCATGGAAATGTACTACATGTCCTTTATCCATTATTATTTTGATGGACATCTAGACTGTTGCCAGTTTCTGGCTATTATGAATAGAAGAGAAATGAACACACGAGCAAGTGTCTCTGGGGTATGAGGCATTCTTTGGATATATGCCTAAGAGTCGTATAGCAGGATCTTGAGGTAGATAGATCCCTATCTTCCTGAGAAACTGCCACAATGATTTCTGCAGTGGCTGTACAAGTTTGCACTCCCACCAGCAACGGATGAGTATTCCACTTCTTCTACATCCTCACCCGAGTGATCTGTCACTTGTTTTATTGATCTTAGTCACTTTGGCAGGTGTAAGATGAAATCTCAGCAAAGTTCTGTTTAGCATTTCCCTGATGACTAGGTATGTTGAATATCTCTTAGTGTATTTCAGCTGTTTGAATTTCCCACTTTGAGAATTCTCTATTTAGATCTGTACCCTGATTTTAATTTGGTTATTTGTTTTCTTGATATCTAGTTTTTTTTGTGTTCTTCATATATTTTGGGTATTAGCCCTCTATGGATAAGGAGTTGCTAAAAATAGTTTCCCATTTTCATAGGATGCTGCTTTGTCCAAATAATGGTGTCCTCTGCTATGCAGAGTCTTTTCTTTGTCATGAGGCCTCATTTATTAATTGTTGACCCTACTGCCTATGCTCACAATGTTATGTTCAGAAAGTCTTTTCCTATGCCAATAAACTCAAGAATTTTCCAACTTTTTCTTCTGCCAGGTTCAGTGTATCCGCTTTTATGTTGAGGTCTTAGATTTATTTGGAGTTGAATTTGTACAGGATGATAAGTATGGGTATGTCTGGATTCTTCTACATTCAGCTGTCCAGTTTGACCAGTACCATTTGTTGAAGATGTTATCTTTTTCTAATGTGTATTTATGGCTTCTTTATCAAATATCAGGTGTCCATAGGTGTATGGATATACGATTTGATCTTCAATTTGATTCCATTGATTAATATATCTTTGTGTGTGTGTGTGTGTGTGTGTGTATTTTTGTGTGTGTGCCAATATCAAGCTGGTTCTTGGGAGTGGGAGGGTTAAGGAACAAACAGCTAATGCCATAGACAACCAGATGACTAAAGGTCAGAGTATGAACACAGTCAACAAAAACCAGGACATCATGACTCCACCAGAAACTCCCCTCAACAATGGTTAGTCTGATGCAGCTAAAACACAGGAAAATGACCTTAAATATATGCTTATGCAGTTTTTAGAGGCATATAAATAGGAACAAACAAATCTCTCCAAAAAATACAGGAAAATACAACCAAACAAATAAAGGTCATTAAAGACAGACAGGAAATCACAAATAGGTGAAGGAAATGAATAAAACTGTTCAAGACCTGAAATGAAATTAGAATAAATAAAGAAAACAGAAACCTAGAAAACCCTGGAGATGGAAAACTTAGAGAAGAGAACAGCTACCACAGATGTAAACATCACCAACAGAATAGAAGAGATGGAGGAGAGAATCTCAGGTACTAAAGTTACAACTGAAGAAATCAATACATCTCTCAAACAAACAAACAAAAACATTAAAATGGAAAAGTTCCTGATTCAAAACATCCAAGAAATCGAGGACAACATGAAAAGACGAAACTTGAAAATGATAGGAATAGATGAAAACGAAGATTCCAGACTCCAAGGTCCAGAAAATATTTTCAAAAAAAAAAAATCATAGAAGAAAATTTCCCCAACCTAAAGAAAGAGATGCTCTGAAACATACAAGAGGCTTACAGAACACCAAATAGACTAGACCAGAAAAGAAATTGCTCCTGCCACATAATAATCAAAACACTGAATCTATAAAACAAAGAATAAATTTTAAGAGTGGCAAGGAAAAGGGCTGAGTAATGTATAAAGGTAGACCTATCAGAATAATGCTTGACCTCTCCATAAAGACTGTGAAAGCCAGATGAGCCTGGGTAATGTCATGCAGATGCTGACACTGACCACTATATCCAGCAAATTTTCAATCACCATAGATGGAAAAAAAAAAACAAGATATTTCATAATGAAACTAAATTAAAATAATTTCTTTGAATCAACCCTGTCCTACAGAAGATGCTAGAAGGAAAAGTCAAACCCAACGAGGTCAACTACACCCAAGAAAACACAGGATATAGATAATTTTACAACACTAAAACCGAAAGAAAACAAGGACACAAACACACTATCACCACCTTCTCCACGATAAAAGGAACTAACAGTCATTGGTCACTAATATCTATCAACATCACTGGACTCAACTCTCCAATAAAAAGACACAGGCTAACAGAATGGTTGCAGAAACAGGATCCAACATTCTGCTGCATCCTAGTAACATACATCAGCAACAAAGATAAACACTACCTTAGAATAAGGGGCTGGAAAGGTTATCCAAGAATTTGTGTGGACCGGAAGCAAGCAGGAGCAGCCATCCTAATAGCTAATAATAAATAGACTTTTAAACAAAATTAATCAACAAAGATGGGGAAGGACACCTCATTCTCATTAAAGGAAAAATCCACCAAGATGACATCACAATCCTGAACATCTATGCTCCAAATACATGGGCATCTGCATTCATAAAAGAAACATTATAAAAGCTTAAATCACACACTGATCCCAACACATTAATAGTGGGAGACTTTAATACTCCACTCTCACCAATGGACAGATCATCAAGCAGAAGCTAAATAGAGAAATAATGAAGCTAACAGAGGTCATGAATCAAATGGACCTAATAGATGCCTAAAGAACTTTTCACCCAAACACAAAAGTATATACTTTTTTTTTCTCAGCACCACATAGAACCTTCTCCAAATCTGACCATGTAGTCAGTCACAAAGCAAATCTCAACTGAAACATGAAAATTGAATTAATTCATTGTTCTTCATCAGATCACCATGGATTAAAGCTAGACCTCAATAACAACAGAAATAACAAAAAGCCTACACACTCATGGAAACTGAACAACTCTGTGCTCAATGATCACTGGGTGAGGGAAGAAATAAAGAAACAAATTAAAGACTCCCTAGAATACAATGAAAATGAAGGCACAACTTACCCAAACTTATGGGACACCACGAAAGCAGGGCTAAGAGGAAAGTTCAGAGCATTAAATGCCTTCAAAAAGAAACTGGAGAGATCCTATATTAGCAACTTACTAGATCACCTAGATCACTTAACAGCTTTAGAAAGAAGAAAAAAGAAGGAGGAGGAGGAGGAGGAGGAGGAGGAGAAAAAGAAGAAGAAGAAGAAGAAGAAGAAGAAGAAGAAGAAGAAGAAGAA
>NW_026585504.1:12837216-12881378 GCF_907164565.1 Psammomys obesus
AGAAGAAGAAGAAGAAGAAGAAGAAGAAGAAGAAGAAGAAGAAGAAGGAAACACATCCAAGAGGAGTAGATGGCAAGAAATAATAGAAATCAGTTATGAAATCAACAAATTAGAAACAAAGAGAGCAATACAAAGAATCAACGAAAGTAAGAGTTGGTTCTTTGAGAAAAATCAACAAGATAGACAAACCCCTAGCCAAACTAACTAAAAGACAGAGAGACATGTCTGTACCTAAAGTAACGAAATTGAAAGTGAAAAGGAGAGCATACAAACAGACACTGAGGAAAGCCAAAGAATCATTAGGTCTTACTTCAAAAACCTGTCTTCCACAAAATTGAAAAACCTAACAAAAAATGGATGATTTTCTTGATAGATTTTATCTACCAAATTAAATCAAGAGCAGGTAAACAGTTTAAGTAGCCCTAAAACCCCTAAAAAATAGAAGCAGCCATCAAATGTCTCCCAATTAAAAAAAAATTCCAAGGCCAGATGGTTTTAACACTGCCTTCTACCAGACTTTTATAGAAGAGCTAACACCTGTATTCCTAAAACCATTCCACAAAATAGAAACAGAAGGAACATGAAGCCACACTTCCCTGATACCTAAACCACACAAAGACTCAACAAAAAAAGAAAGTTTTCAGACCAATCTCCCTTATGAATATTGATGCAAAAAAAATGCTCAATAAGATATGTGCAGACCGAATTCACGAACACATTAAACACATCATCCACAATGATCAGGTAGGCTTCATCTCAGAGATTCATAGATACAAAATCCAACAATGTAAGCCACCATGTAAACAAGCTAAAAGAAAAAAGAAAAAAAAAACTTATGGGACACCAGGAAAGCAGTGCTAAGAGGAAAGTTCAAAGCATTAAGTGTCTTCACATGATCATCTCATTAGATGCAGAAAAAAAACTTTGACAAAATACAACGCCCGTTCATCATAAAAGTCTTGGAGTGATCAAGGTTGCAAGGCCCTAAACATAATAAAGGCTTTATACAGCAAGCTGATAGCTAACATCAAACTAAATGGAAAGAAACTCAAAACCAGCTTGGTGGGTATGAAGTATCCTTCTCTATCTCTTTTGATTTGTTTTTGTTTGAAGTTTGTTTTGTCAGATATTAAAATGAATGCACCTGATTGTTGATTAATCATTTTTTATTGAAATGTATTTTTCCATTCTTTTACCCAAGGTGAATATCTATTCTTGATGTTAAGCTGTGTTTCTTGGATGGACCAGAAAGATGGATCCTGATTTTGCATCCATTCTGTTAGTCTGTTTATTTTTATTGAAGGAATTGAGACCATTGATATTGAGAGATGTCAATGAGCAGTGTTTGTTGATTCCTGTTATTTTATTATTGTTGTTGTTTTGTGGTGGTTATTTTATTGTTTTGTTTTGTGGTGGTGGTGGTGGTGGTGGTGGTGGTGTGTGTGTGTTTCTCCTCTTTGGTGTGTGTGTGTGTGTGTGTGTGTGTGTGTGTGTGTGTGTGTGTGTGTTTCTCCTCTTTTGATTTGCTGGTCTGGAAATATTTATTCCTTGTGTTTTCCTGAATGCTTAGATTGGTGTTTTTCCTTCTAATGCCTTCTAGGCTTGTATTGTAGATATATATTGCTTTTTTCATGAAATATCTTATTTTCTCAATCTACTGTGATTCAAAGATTTGCTAAGTATAATATTCTGGACTATCATCTCTGGTCTGTAAGGTTTTGACTACATCTTTCTGTCTCTTAGAATCTCCATTGAGAAGATTCTAATAGGTCTGTTTTTATATCTTACTAGGTCCTTTTTTCTTTGCAGTTTTTAATACTTTTTCTTTATTCTATACATTTACTATTTTGGTTATTATGTGTCAAAGGGAGTTTATTTTCTGGTCCATTCTATTCAGTGTTCTGTGTGTTTCTTGTAGCTTACTAGGCTTCTCCTTCTTTAGACTGAAGAAATTTTCATCTATAATTTTGTTGAGAATATTTTCTGTGTCTTTGACTTGGGTTTCCTTCTCCTCTATTCCTATTATTTTTATATTTTGTCTTTTCATAATGTCGCAGATTTTCTTGATGTTTGTGGCAAGATTTTTTTTAAGTTTAACACTTTATTTGACCAAGTTGTTTCTTCCTTTTAGCGTATCTTCAATTCCTGAGGTTCTATTTTCCACTCTTGATTTCTGTTGATGAAGCTTGCTTCTGAGGTTCTTGTTTGATTTCCTAAAATTTTAATCTTCATCTTTCCTTCAGTTTGTTTTTATTCATTGATTTTGTTTCTACTTTCATGTCCTGAACTGTTTTATTCATTTTCTTCCACTTTTTGTTTGGGTGATAGATAGATAGATAGATAGATAGATAGATAGATAGATAGATAGATTTTAAGGTATATTTTTAAATAAAAGAAAAAAGATAGAATTGGAATGATGGATAAAGAAAGAAATTAAAATATCAGATAAAATTAATTTACCATAGAAAACAAAACAAAACCCTCTGGCAGACTGTGGGTTCTAAAGGAAACCAAAGGACACTATGCTCACTGAGCCACCAGGGAGAGCCCAACCCAGGGAGCCAACTCATCACCTATACCTTGAACAGCACAGTGCATATTATAACCTCAATCATCAAGGAAAAGATGAAGATCATCACAGTAATGAGCTGTAAAAATGGCATAGCCAGGAAAGGTCCTGATTCATAGGGATCTTCCTTGTGGACTTATAGACTATGGAATTTATAGAAGAGAAGCTATAAGAAATTTGATCATAGTATTTACTGACTCATGCAATGAAAACGTTTTGAAGTGGAAAACAGAAAGTTGTTATTAGTTTATACAATGTGAAATGGCAAACCCATTTTTCATATTTTTACCAATTCCCAAATTCAGAACTCACCACTTAAAGGGGAATACATATGTGGGAAATAATCACACCAAACAAGAAGCAAAAAGACCTACATTCACTTATTCATAAAACATTTGGGAAACAGAAATATTCATTTCACCTAAGGGCTAGTGAATACAGAACACACAACATAAGGTCACCAGGAGTTCTGCGGTAATAATTCTTGTTCAATTAATGAATGTAAAATAGAAAATACATGAAGAAATCAAGTTCTGGGCTGAGTGTATTTATGTTTATTGGACAGTACTCCTGCTGGGTTATCACTCCATGTCCACTTCTCTTGTCCCGGAATGAGATGAGTATAACTTTCGAACTAAGAATATCCTGCCAGCTCATTCCCCGCTGTAGAGATGAAGAACATTTTTTTTTTAACAAAATGGGCTGAATTGAGACAATTGAATGTCGCTCCCTTGTAAACATACTGAATTCTATTACGTATCACAGCCCAGCTGGAGCTGTAGAGAGTGGTGCAGCCCTTGAAGAATGAAAAGATATCAGAATGGTTGTCTGAGGCATATTCCCGGTTCATTCCTTAGTATGGCCATGCACCAAACAGACTGGTATGGCAGATGGTGATAGGCGGCAGTAAACTTAGCAAATGATTGCCCTAATAATGGATGCGGTGCTGAGGAAAGCATCTTTGCTACAATAGATAAATAAAGTCTTTGTTTTTAAAGCAACTATTGGTTTCCTCAATGTATTCATCTTGATACTCGTCAGAAAAAAAGACCCAAAAATATTTTATATGCCTGTATCAAAGAATAATACATTTTCACTGTCTTGTCTCTTCTTCTTTTCATTGCAATATAAAACATGGGAAATTAGATCACCCCATGCCTTTCAGGTCATTGCAAAAGCCGTGCTTATTAATGGCTCAAAAACTTAGCCCCAGCAGCACTGTAATGACATAGACATTATACGAGCTACTAAGGTCCAAACAAGCAAGAAGACGGAAAGTAATTTCCAAGAAATTGATGAAAATTTAAATATTTTAAAAAGGTACCTAGAACATGCCATTCAGAACCCCTTTCAGAAACCTGACTCTAGGTAGAACAATGGTCTAACATGTATCAGCTTATCAGTTTTATCAGCTCATCTGAGCCAAAGCCATGTTTCCCTACATGGTTTCTAGTTAACACTGAGTACGACAGAAGGACAAATGTCAGAGCATTCCTACACAATGTGCTCTGACTGCTTCAAGAGGTCATTTCAAGTCATGACATCCATTAAGTCAAGACAAGGGCTTCTAGATGTATGCAGCAGTCTTGGAGTCCTGCCTAATCCCCGCTGACGCTGACTTCTCTTCTTGTGTCCCAAGTATCAGATATACATCACAACCTGTGGGCCATACGTAACACTGGCATCACCCTAACACATCTCTTGCTTCTTTACCAGCATCTTACATGGCTGCTTCTCATGAATCCTGAGATGATACCAAATTCAGAGGCTTGAGACATACTCAGACATTGCTGCAACATGAAGGATAATGTATTGCAACTTTGTACCTGCTATCAAAATGAAAGAGGCCTACATTTTTAGGATTTCTTTCTTCCTTGACAGAACATTTGCCACACACTGAGTGTTCTTTCAACTCATGCCAAGTGCAGTAAAAGGCTGCTAATTTTCAGTGTAACCCCACGCAAACACTGAGTGACCATCTGCAAAGTAATTGTCATAATCTGGGTATTTTTTTATGTCTAGAATGCACTAATATTGGACAACATCCCATCACATGTTCACAACAGGATATTCAGAGTCCTAGGGAAACAAATATGCTATTCAAAGCAGTGCTCTGATGTTGTGAAATAGCATCTTCCAGACACGGTGTGGCCATTGATTTCTCTTGATATCAGAACAATTGATTATAGAGGACCCTCACAGGACTGACCCAGGGGCACCAGAGGACTCAGGTGCATGCAAGGTGGTCAGCAAAGACTTCACGTAGTCCCTGGGAGGCATGAGTGGCACAGAAGATACAGCATGAGACTGCAGAGAGGGTTTCTTATGATCTCCCTGCATCAAAGACAAGGTGATGACAGAGATGAGGAGGCCATAGCTGCCCACACTCCTGCAAGCAGCTTCTTTATTCATGCTCCCATAAGTAAACTCAACTGAACCCATTGGTACACCAAGTTGAACAGCGTGGAATCCTTTATTTGGTCTGCCACTGGTGACATATTCATGGTTAACAGCCACTTATTTATTTATCTCCAAGATAAATTCACACACCATGCAGATACAGCTGTCCCTCACTTCAGTTTCTGGAGCGTTTAATTTAGCTGACACTTATGGTGTCATTAGGCTTCCCTTATGTCTGGCAGATGGACGATGGGCTTCTCTTAAGCCCGTTGATATATTGCTCTATCCGTTGGTATTAGTCAATAGCACAGTGTGGCCACAGTGTGCCGTTCCACTAAGAAGGGCATCTAAGTGTCAAGATCCGAAGGGAGAAAGCCAGGAAGATCAAAGACCAGAATTTCTGGAGATGGGAAGGTTAACATGAGGAAGCATGAGGTGTGAGTACACATTTGGGGTTAATGGTCACCTGTCAAGGTAAAAACTAAGCAGATAGAAAGGTCATGCCCCATGATGTTCATTTACTCCAAGGCTTACAGAGTGTGTCTATGGATGCAGTAGCAAAGGCAGTAAAAATAAAGATTATTCGTGGCTTTCTCCATTTGTACCACATCACAGTAAAGCTAACATGAACACCATCATCGTGGAGTGTCCAACCTGGAAGCAGTACTATCTGAGGGAATTTATCAATCTGGTATAACTTTTCCATTCTTGGAAAAGAATACGTGGTCACTTGACTGTGTGAGGTGCACTGACTTACACTACCTGGAAGTGATATGTGTTCTGGGCAAGGATTGAATACTGTCTATCACAGCTACCTGAGGGCTCACTACGTGCTTTCTTATTCATTAATAATGGAATCTCACACAAGAATGTTTGCAAAAAGACACTAACTGCCCTGTCACAGAACATGTCTTTCATAAATAATATCCGGGGGCTGATAAAACTTAGAGTTGCCCTTTATGATTCCCTTAAAGTATGATTTGGGGTACTAGCAAGCCCGGTTTGTTATGACAATTTGTCATATCTAAGATACAGAATGTGGGGTCAGAAAGAAGGAAATGAAAATATATAGATGTAATCGGCCTAGGTGCCCACCAAAAAATGAACACATAAAAAAAAAACCCTATAACTTAGAATATTGTTTGGCCATAAAGGGGACTGAAGTTGTGTCTTCTGAAGTGAATCAGGATGGAGTTAGGGAGTATTGCATTAAGGGAGATATGTCATACACAGCAAGACACATGCTACAGGGTTTTTATTTTTTTCTGTATATGGAAGTTAAAGTAAGAGAGCAAGAGAGGGGCAGTGCCTACTGGACACTGGGAAGCAGGGTACACAGACAGAGCAGATGGATTTGTCCAGTGCATTCTGCCTGTGTGTATGGCTGAATGTGAGCATGCAGAAATACATGCTAATAACAGAAAACATTCTAACTTAGCGATACATTCTACCTGGTGAGAGCTTTCTCCTTCAAATTGCATTACATATGATTAATCAACAGACATTTTATAGTGTTCCAAATATCTAGATGATATGGGCCTCAAAGCCATGTTACCAGAAAGAGGATTAATCACTTTGCTGTCAAAGGTAAGATGACATTTGGAGAATCTGATATTTCTATTTCAACTGTACATTCTACTGTGTTTTCTTTCTCTCCTTTTAAAGGCTTATTTTATTTTGTTAGCATTACTGCTGAACTCACAGTAAGTAGTCAAGTGAACTTAAAATTAAGAATGCCACCATCATGGTTTCCTCATGTCCATGGACCACCTGACAATAAGTAAGCGGGTTTTTTTTTTCAATTAATTTTATGTATTTATTGTGTGTCTTCTTTCCCTACTTTATTCCACCCAAATCCCGAGTATGTGTAATAGTGCTGCCAAATATCATGTTTCTTTTTCCTCCTTGTAAAGGCTCTTACATCCATAGCCAGACACATGCTTCACTATTTCCTAGGCAGAATTACTCATCTCACCTTTCTAATATCTAAAATTTCATCTCTCCTCTAAACAATAAATACCCACGTCTTACCACAGTATCACTTTTGCAGAAACTCTGGTTGAGAGATAATTCAGTTTCACTTTGTTGCTGTCTGGTTTGCTCTTGGTAGACCATAATTGTCTTCCCATGCTAACCATTAAAACCCCATTATTCTTCTTCTGGCCATGAGTACCTCTTCAGTCCTAGATTGTCAGCCTATAATTAAATCGCTTTCTGAGATATCCAACCTATATTATTGGTCTATTTATCTTTCTCAATATTAATGACAGGCTTTCTGTATATGAGGCCAACATTCTCACCTTTCTGTGACTGCAAAGAATAAGTAAATAGTCAGATTTATACATAAATTTCACAAGTTTGTCAAGATGTACCAAATTGTTAATTGGGGTTCCTGCCTGCAATGTACAGGGCTCCCTTTTTCACACCCTCAACACTTACTATAGATTTAAAATACTAATCCCAGTAACTTTTGAAATGCTGGCTCATTGAAGTTTCTTTTCTTCTATCTTCATGGATAGTAGTGTTGAGCACATTGTCCTGTATTTGTGTAGCATTTGTATTTCACTTTGGAGAAATTCCTACTCATGTTTGTTTGTTTGTTTTGCCAATTACTTTTTGAGTCACTTCACTGATATGTTATTGAATTTTATTTCTGACGTTCTCATGGGTGAGAAATACACCAGCCAAATTAAATGTTCTCTCTCTCTTTCTGTGTGTGTGAGAGAGAGTCTCTCTCTGTCTCTCTGTGTCTCTTTTCCTCTTTCTCTGTCTATCTCTGTATCTCTCTCTCTATCTCTTTCTCTGTGTGTATACATAATGAAAAACTTCCCAAACTCAATATATATATATATATATATTGAGTTTGGGAAGTTTTGTTGATATATATATATATATATATATATATATATCAACAAAATCAGCATCTTGTACTTTGTTATTAAAAAAAACTGTCAAGTAAAATTGTATGCCTTCTAGAAATCATAAATTCATTTCTATGAATGCTAACCCAGAAAGTTAATAAGTGGTCAATGTAATGCTCAAGCTTGAAAAAAGACTAATAAAATTTGTCACACAATGTTCCACCCCAAAGATTCAAAGCAGTCATTTATTTGTATGAAGATTAAATCATGCCACTAGCAATAGAGTTTCCAGTCTTGAGAGGTTTACAAACTGCATAAAGAATGTAGATTCTATATGTGATTTTTTTAAAAATTACACTCCCACCTGACAGTACCATTGGAGGCTTTTAAATCCACAGTCCTCAGTTCCACTGTGCCATATGCTGAAATAGCTGATCTCCCTCCAGAGTGTCTGAGAACCCAAGACTGCTTTTACAGTAAATATCATCAGCCTGGGGGAATTCGGAAACCTTTTTCCAGTCGTAGGTTCAATTAACTTGTGAAATACATCCTGGCCATAAGATGAGAGTGATCAATAACTTTTAAGCAGCAAGGGATTTGGGGCAAAGGCCACCAATATTTGATGGAGTGCATTAGAGCTGCCTAGATATGATGACCTCAAGCACATTCATTCCCTCTCCACAGCAGAAGTAGGAGGTGGTTCTAGACCTCAGCTATATATCAAAATCACCTAGGAAATTAAAAAATAAAAAACACCAATGCAAATCCCCTACTCAATACCGCTCTTTTCACAGAGAACAATTTATTTGTTGGAGGATGACCATATGGCCATGGTCAAGCAAGGATCCAGTCTCAGAATCAAGGAAAGACACTGGGCTGGCAAAAAACCGAGCTGACTGGTATCAGGGAATGATGCTGGAAGCTGTGGGAGCTAGAACAGGTGTGATGCAAGAATAATACGTGACAATTGCCGACTTAGTAAGTGGCTGAGGGAGTGGTAAGAATTTATAGCAAAGAGCACCAGTAAATGAGAGAGAGAGAGAGAGAGTCCTCGGTGGGATGATAAGGTCTTCTGCGACTAATCTATTTTGCTAGAAACTAGCAAGGGGGGAAAACAAGGACTCATACAGAAAGGAAGAGAGCACAGAGAAAACAGCTTTACCGTGGAAAGGCCCCAGCATTAGGGCGGCAGGGGTTAAAACCTGTTGAAAAGAGTGCTTTCCAGAGCTGACAAGATCGCCTCCTGTGAAGGAAGTGGTGGAACGCCTTGAGAGCATGCCAAGGGAGTCACTGGAGAGGAAGAGAGTAGAAAATATATTGTCACGAACCAAAAACCTGAAGCAGCAGAAATAAATACAGCTTAACTCCCAGCACCTGCCTAAGTGGATAGCGATCAGACAGCTGTCCAGAGGCACCAGCAGCTCCAGACTCCCAGGAGGAGGAAGCTGGGTTGCAGCAGAGATTGTGCAATGCCAAAGGCTTGAGAGAGCCGTGTTCAGGCCCAGAGAATCTAATTTAGCTCTAGAAACGTAAGCACACGGTCAGAAGTTCCTGAAGGGGTCCTGCCTTCTCCTACTCCAGTCTTTTGGAATAAGGAAATGTGGGTGAGGCTGGCTTTTGAGCGAGGGATCCATCGGCTGCTTGCTAAGGAAGATGCTTTTCCAAGGCAACTGAGATTACATCTCAAGAAAGAGCATTCATCATGCCTGGAATTTATTTTGACAAAACTGGACATCTGTAGGCAAGGCACTATTTTCAGCTGAGAATGATCTTCATTGCAAAATAATTTGAGCTTTCAACCACCTAGACAGGAAAACACTGTGAGCTAAGACTTACTTTTATTTCCTCATGGGTTTGGTCACCTCCTTACCATTGACTCAGTATCTCCTGTCATCCACCCAATGGTTCTCCATACTAAATATACCAACCTCTTTGTCCCAGTCCTAAGGACAGAGGTCTCCAGAAAAGCAGAATTTTTCCTGCTCTCCAAAAGCTGATCATCAGAACATCCCAGAGGTCACACATGATGTGTGCCATCACTGTGTGTGCGCACTCTGCTTGGAAGAGAGCCCATAGCTTTTGAGAGTGCGGTAGCCTTTCTGGCCATTATTTTACTTAGTAAAAACATCTTGAGTTGGCCTGAATACAATTCTAGATAATGTTTAATGGGAGTAAATAGGATGAGCTCCTGTTACACGCAGAATGAAGCCTGAGTGGAAGACAACAGAAGCAAAACAATTAGCTTCCTGTAACCAAGGGAGAGGCTCCCAATAGAATGGTACCAGCTTCATGGCTCTTACATTTTGACTTTATTGAGTTTTCACTCACAGAAAAGGTTTTTCTTATTCCAAAGATCACTAGATTTTGTCAGTCACCTGGCTGAGATTAAACACAAGTTCTTTTATTTCAATCTTAATTATTAATATTCACTTTTATATCACACAACACATAGTAAACATATGTCTCCTTGTGAAGCAAAAATCTGATGCCACAGAAATAAACGCAGATTAGCATTCATGGCTTCACCTTTATATTAATGTAACCTTAATCAGAAAATTGGTCTCTCTCTCTGTGTGTGTGTGTGTGTGTGTGTGTGTGTGTGTGTGTGTGTGTGTGTATGATGGGACAGGTCATTAAAGAGACATCAGCAGAGTTGTAAAAAGTTTCTGAGGTAAGCTCATAGAAATGTAAATAAAGTCTGTTTTGATAAGATAAGAAACCCAAAGGAGCTGGAGGAAGCAGCTGTCTCTGTAGTCAGGCTTCTGTGGATCACATAGTTGAGATGACAGGTTGGTGGGGGCACATTCTGGCTGACAAATGCCAGGTTGGTGGGGACTGCTAGCATTGCAGTGCAGAGCACTGATGCTCCAGTGAGAAGTCCCACCCTTTCCTTGGCCTGCTGACTGTGATAAGTTCTTGGGCCTGTTTCCCCCAATGTGATTCTAATACGCCCATGTGTCCTTGTACTCTCCATTTTCCCATTAAATACATTGGTGACACGCATTCTACTTCCAGGAAGTAGTGATTTATCAGTCTGTGCTGCAGAAGTGGAAGCTGCACAGATTCTGTGATTTGGCTGTCCACCCTAGCACAGAATTATCTTCCAACCTCAAAAGAGAGTCAAAGACAGCTTGTACAATGGAGTCTCTCTATGCAAGACAGAGCCTGACACCCTCCTCTGTGTGTAGTTTGGAGTAACTTGAGGAAACCACAACCTGGTCTCAACCACCAGTCAGATAGCAAAAACAAACAAACAAACAAAAACCAAAACAGGAAGTGGAGCCAGGCTATAAAATCTCAAATCTAAACCCCAGCAAATCTTCATTCCCATAAAGGTTCATAACCTCCCCCAAACAGAGCCACCAGCTAGAATCAATTGTTCAAACACATGAACCTCTGGGAGACATTTCTCATTCAAATCAGAATGGGGAATAAACTATCAAGGCCTTTCTCTAAAACTGAAAGGCCCACATGAACGTCCTCTCAAACTGTCTTCAGAACCCTAACTTCCCCCTACTGCTTCTGGATGTCCTAATTAGTCCTCAGGCTCTTCTACAGTCTCTCTAGTCCATGTCACTTCTACAATATACACTTCAGGAATCAGTCAACATGGCTGTCAGCTACTCAGCTTGGTCATTTGGTACTTCAATACCATTTCTATTGGTTATAGCTTTGATAATTTCGCCTAATTTTTAGAACAAATATATTTTGTGTTGTTATTTTTGTCAAACATATAATCTAAATTTGAACACATAATCTTCTAAGTTATAACTTGGATTCTGTTTCTTGAAAAAGATGAATGTTTTTTTTTTTTTATTTTGGTTTTGGTTTTTACTGCAGAGGTCATGCATTCATTGTCATATCTTATCCTGAGCACTATGGGATGGGTGACACAACTCTAGATGTCTCTGATATCCAAGAGTACTTTTTCACAGTCACATTTTTATACAGTCTAGCATTATGTGTAAGATGAGGATAAGGTGGAAAGCAGAGAGCAGGGAGGATAGTAATTAAGTCCTCACAAGAGGCATCAGGTAGGCTAATGAGTCTTTCCAGGACCTGCTCTGTTCTACAGGATCTAGAGAGCTCCCCTACCAACTACCTTTTCACCTCTGAAGACTCATCTGTTTCAGAAACAGTGTTCCTCTTGTCCTTTCTGTCCTCTGTAGTTAGGATTCATAATCTGTCCTTAGATTTGGAATTAAATCACCAGAGGACTAATGAAAGCATAAGAGCAGGATTTATTATCTTATTTATGCCCATTTTAGTTCATATATATATATATATATATATATATATATATATATATATAATTTTTATCTTGTATACTTTCCTAATGTTTGTCTTTAATTTTGTGTATGAATGTTTATCTATGTGGGGAATATTTGTGCCAGAGTGCAGTTACTCACAGAAGCCAAAACCATTGAATGATATGGAGGTGAAGTGGTTCCGAGATCCCGTGTGGCAGCTGAGAATCCTCTACAAGAGCAAAGAATGCTATTAATCACTGGGCCTTCTCTCCAGCCCTGACTTGGACACCTTCAGCCAGAGTTCATATTTGAACTAAACTCCCCTTATACAAAGTCAGCAATGTGTAGAATTTAAAAATGACTCTTAGGAGGGAACAATGTAGGAGAGGAGGTGCAGGAAGTTGGAGAACAGATCTGAGGAGACCCAGAGTGAGAGGACAGGACTGTAGAGGAAAGGAAAATGGAGGGTGAGGGTATCTCTGTGACAAAGTGGAGACCTAAGTCAGGGTAGGCTCCTCGGAGGATATGAGGGGATTCAAGCAGAGACTCCTAGTAGCAGAGACCATAGAGACTGAAGAGAACACCCTCTAACTAGACTAGTCTCCTAGCAGAGGGAGGGGAACATCACCTGCCCACAAAACTTTGACCCAAAATTTACCCTGCCTATGAGATGTGCAGGGATAGTGATAGAGCACACAGGACAGAGATGGAGGGAATGCCCAACCAATGCCTGGCCCAGCCAAAGACCCACCCTATCAGAGAGGGCCAACCCCTGACGCTATGAAGGATGCTCTGCTAACCCTGCAGACAGGAGTCTGTCAGAGTTGTCCTTTGAGAGGCTCTACCCAGCAGTGCCTCAAAGCAGATACTAAGACTCACAGCCAAACATTGGATGATGTGATACATAGGGAATCTTACGGAAAAGTGGGAGGTAAGAGAAAACAACCTGGAGGTGACAGGAGCTCCACAAGAAGACCAACAGAGCCAACTAACCAGCGCCCAGAGGAGCTTCTGAGACTGAAGCATCGACTAAGGTCCATGCACAAACTGAATCTAGGTCCCTACAAAGATGTAACAGATGGGCAGTTTAGGCCTCATGTGGGCCCTTTAGTAAGAGAAGTGAAGACTTCATTGAAATGATCACTTTTCCCCAGCAGGACTGCCTTGCCAGGCCATAGAGGAAAAGTATGTGTTCATTCCTGATGTAACTTGATGAGCTAGGCTGGATGACAAAAGGGAGCTCCCCTCTTTTTAGGAAGAGGGCAGGGGGGGGAGAAAAAGGGAAGGTAGAACCGGGAGGAAAGGAGGGACGGAGCTACAACAAAGATGTAAAGTGAATATTTTTTAATTAAAAATAAATAAAGATGACTTTTAAGAAACAATTTTTCTCTATTATTTGTAGCAAAATTGAACAAAATAAGCCACCTGTAATAAAAAGTGAAACACTCCACTCATACTTGCTTAGAGGTCCTTCAGTAAAACTATATTCATAGTTTATAGACCTCCTATGTGCATCCCTTTCGTCATTACCATTTTTAGTATGTCCTACTCAAAGAGGAAATAAGCAAGGAGTTTAAGCAGCTAGCCACATTTCTGTGGAGTTTGTGAGTGGCCATAGCACTTCACCTGTTCCTGCCATAGAAAACCAGACAAGAAGCCATCAAAGTTCCTGTGCCATAATACGAGAAGGCGAAGTGTAATTATGCAGCTGGCTGGACGACGCACCAGAGCCCTGCTGAAGGATAAGATCAGAAAAACGGTCCTCTCTATATTTAGACAGACATAAATTTTCTTTCACAGATCAAAGTGTAACTGTGCAACTAGCTGTTTGTTACATCAGACTCCTGCTTAAGGGTGTCTGGAAATTTTGTTAGAGAAGTCAGTTAAAGTAGTTGCCTCATTGGCAGAGTGCCCACTAGGCAATAAATGCCTCCGAGAAGGCACCTGATATAATGTCTAGTGTTAGTGAACACTATGAGCCAAAGATGAATGGAATCATTGTTTGGTTTGTTGAGGTCACAACCAAACATCAGGACATAATTGACGATCTAAAAGAAAACAGTAATTCCATGAAGACTTTTTGTAAGATTGTCCAGCAATATCCCAGGGACACCACTTGGGTACCCTGAATAATTTTTTTCAAATCTGAGATTGACAGCAGAATAGCTGTTAGCCTCTGTTAATCAGGTAACATGGGTGAGCAGGATGAAGAAAGACACATAATTCCTATGATAATGACTCTTCCAGAAAGGGTTAGTGTTATATAGTTGTTAAATATAATTTGTTGTTTTTTTTTTTTTTTACTTTTAAATTTAGATTTGGCCTTGACATTTAAAAAGATATGCCTGGTTTTTGTTTGTTTGTTTGTTTGTTTTGTTTTTTGTAAGGCTTTTTGTTTGATTTGGTTTTGTATGGTTTGGGGGTTTTCAGACTCTGTAGGGCTGAAGTGAGCCAAAATCCTGCCTTATATCTTGGATGTGTGTGTGTGTGTGTGTGTGTGTGTGTGTGTGTGTGTGTGTGATGTATCAAGAAGAGAATCGTTAGCAGTTAGCAAGAAACAGTTATGCAAATAAAATCTCATATGATTACATATTTTTGTTATATGATTGAGAACCATAGGCCTTCAGACTATTAAACATATTGATCATTTTAACCCTGGTTATACTTTCCTGACATGTTTAAGATGTAAACATTTATGTGGTGTTTAAGACCACAGAGATGACCAAAATCAATCACGTCCATTGGAGAACTGGTCTTCAGTGGTACTTGGACTTGTGAGGAACTTCTGGTTTCTCTAGCCTTTCATTTATCAGTTAATCCATCTATCTGAGGATAAGTTAATGGCAGCCCATGCTTCACTTCGAATTATGGAGGAAATGTTTTCCTTTGTATTGAGTCCCCTCTTTGTAGGCTGGACATTGGTTAAATTCCAATTAGTGGCATCTTCATGATATCACTGAACAAGAGAACAAGTGAGTCCCATAATTACAGGGGACTTTGAGAAATGACCTACAATGCCCTGAGACTTAGTTGACCTTTGCAGAGCAAGAAGGAAAATATTCTCCCTTTTAATCCCTCTGACCTGCTCAGTATCATCAATATAGACCTAAAAGTCCCATTACTAAACACTCATAGAGTCAAATTGCATCCATTTGTTATTTTTAACTAATGTATAATATTTACCTTGAGCAGAAATTAAACCCTTTAAAATAATCATTGATTAGACATATAGTTCTCAAGCTGTTACCTAAGCCTCATCTTTTACAAACCTTCAACCTTACTTAGGCTCTCATTCCATTTTGTGAAAATCATCTAGTCATTTTAACATTTTAACACGAGTTCTGTTTTAATAAAAATGATTTTTACACTCCAACATCTTACTGTTTCTTTAAATGCTATGAGACATTGTCACACTAATAGACAAATTTACCATCTCTTGTGAGAACTTTTCAGATGGGAGGAGGTTATTAATGTCTATCTTTCTTCTCATAAAATCTCAATGACAAATCAAAGTTTTAGTTTTGCCAAAACTCACCCTGGGGGACCAGTGAGCTAGTAAGGCTTATTTACAAGACATAGTAAGGAGTTACTCACAGGAGCACGCTGAGAGCAGCCACACTGGGAAATCTTTACCCAGTACTCATGGTGGCTTTCTCACAACCACATAGGTGAGGCTTCCTTTCCCTAGCCATGTTAGCCTATATTCTCTAATTCCTTCCCAAGGCCACCAAGCTATGTGCTAGGAAGGCAGAGTTGCGTGCTATCTGGGAGGTGTGTCTGGATTCTCAGGTGAGTGTACAATAACCCTCTCTGTCCCATCCATCTATGAACGAACCATTAAAATCAGCAAGCTCAGTAGTATTGGGTTTGGGGCAGGCAGGCCCAGCTGAATTCATGAAGATGGTAGTTGCTTGTCTTGAAAGATGGTGTTTCGTAAAACCTCCTGATTATAGCAAAGTTGAATCCAAACTACATATACAGAATAACATAACAAATTAGGTTTACCTGTGCATATAAGAAAACCTAAACTTTAGCAAGCACTGTGGCTTGTTACTGTCTTTCTGTCAAGAAGACATGGAAGTAAAGAAATACCTATTGAAAACAAGAAAAGGTAGAATATAAAGCAAAGAGTCACAAGTCCTTACATGTTAACCCTGTAGTTATATTTTCATATTATAGAAATAATTTATTTCCCTTGTTTTAACTAAGGTAGACTAGTGTACAGCCAATGGTCAAAAAGAAAAGATGGTCTTCTCTTTCTCCACTCCCACATTGCAGTAGGCCAAGGGTTTCTGATGGGGCTCAAGGAAAAGATTTCCTAACTTCTTTAATTCTCAAGGATTGAGAATAATAGCTTTTGGGGGCTGTTCTCTATCATTTTTACTGTCCAGAGAATGATTCATCATAGCCTTGCTTTGGTTTTGAGTGACTTCAATAGCAGACAAAGAGAAGCAGCAGGTGTACAGCAAAACACCCTCCAATCTATGTTCACAACCTTCCTTAGAAATAAACATATAAGGCATCTCCATTATTGGGGTTCCTGGTTCAGTGATTTTTGAGGCAAAAAGTCATCTCTGTGGTTGAACATTACATTAACTGCTTTAACTATAGACAACTCCATATCATGAGGTAAATAATGGTAAGCTGTGTTGGCAATGGTTTACCATTAGCTGTGCTTAGGGCACAGCATTTTCACTTTGAAGGCTATTTCCTTTTCCTTTTTCTTGTCACAGAGTTAAGGGACTAGCTTGACCCTGGTCAGAGGTTTTGGAGGACATTTTGAGACAAAAGTTCCTGGGTCTGAAATGGGAGTACCAAATCCCATCTCCAGTTGGTGATTAAACAGAACGGGGATAATTTGCTAATACAGCATGTAAGTAAGAGGAAATTACTTCTCTATAAAATTTAAATCAGTGGCTTATAGCTGACAGACAACTTACTGTTGGGTCCTGACAACTACCTGGTCCCAAGGCACCTGTCATCCTTATCACCTTTAAACAAGTTTTATCTACTGAGTCTTGCTTTGAGAACAGGGATGGACAAGAGACAGGAGATATTTTCTTTTCTTTCAGGGGGCTGCAAGGAAAATAATATTTGATTTTCACCGGCTGGTTTCTTTAACTTTATAAGGCCATGGGTATGTGATAGTCTATACTCATGATCAAGATGACAGAGATATCTGCCTTTACCACTGTCTAACTTGAGATCTTAGCCTTGGGGTGACCAACTGCTTGTAATTTTCCACTCACAATCAGTTGTGTGTGTGTGTGTGTGTGTGAGAGAGAGAGAGAGAGAGAGAGAGATGTGGTGTGTGTGGATGTATGTGTGTATGCATGTGGGGGTAGAGAGTTATGTGGGGGTGTAGGTGTTTGTGTGGGTGGGTGTCTGAAAATGGAGGTAAGCAGCCTGATAAATTTAATCTTCCTCCTTTTAAAAATAAGAACAGTTCATTTGTCCTTTCTTTGAGTAAAAAAGAAAAAATATATTCAGAGCCTTAAGGCTTTTAAATTTCTTGGAGGTCAGGGTGTCTTCAATGATTCATTTCCTATGAACAAAAGTTAAAATATATATATATATATGAAATTTAACATCAGGGTTTGTTAGGGTCTGTTTGTTTTTCCAGCAGCTTTTAAGTCCCCTCTGGAAACCAGTAAATATATTACATAAAACAATGTTTCAAAAATCAAAACAAAACAAAAAACTAAAAATAGGAAAAAATAAGTTGGAAGTCTGGTTCTAGCTTCTTAGTATGGTATAAACAGGAATGTAATAATCCAGACTCCAAAGAAACGGGAAGATACAAGGTTTTGTTTTATTTTTGTTTTTGTTTTTGTTTTTTTTTTATGTCATGTGGTTACATTAACCAAGAGGGAAATGAAATCACAAGGCATTTGCCCTTTATAATATCATTAGCAAAGATGGCAGCCAAGTCACATGATTTCCTCCATCTAAATAAGGTCATTAGCCAATATGGCAGCAAACCACATGGTTGCTTTCTGTTCTTGGCAACTTCAGCTCCACAGTAAATTAAGCCCATCCCCAATCAAGGCACAAGTCCATATGGGATCCACATATTTCATAGACTAAATGCGGGTTGTTATGCAGTTTTATCTGAAAAGACACACACTTTAGTTAGGGTCATATGCCTAGAGGAGGGGATGGTATTTGTGGCCTAGGCAAGGAGGCCAAAAATAGCAAAATAAAGAAACAGAGGGAGGAATTCCATAATAAGCAAACTCTATCCATGGCTGTTAGAGAGGTTAGATTCAGTGTGAGGTCTCCCTCTTAGCTTCTAGAAAGGGAAAGAGAAGTTTACCTATCATCTAATTTTAGTTCAAAATAAGAATGAATCTCTCTCTCTTTCTTTCTCTCTTGCTCTCTCTCTCTCTCTCTCTCTCTGTTTCTCTCACAGTTGCAGAAGAGACAGGAAAGGATGGGAGGTGAAGATGAAGAATCCAAAGATTAGTCTGTCTCCAGGTAAAGAGTAACTCCCCAAATCTCCCTAGTGAAGGTCTGTCCTTCTACCATCTGGATCAGGCTTTACCACAACAAGGGCCAGGGGACAGCACTATGGAGGGAGGACCCAGGTTAATAGAGTAATTGAGTTTCTGTTCTGTTTAGTTTCTAGTCACCAGTTTCACTTGTTATGATACACAGACTTGAGAATAATGAGGTTCCATTGTAATAGGAACAGGGACTGTCTCTGACATGAACTGATTGGCCTGCTCTTTAATTACCTCCCCCTAAGGGGGAAGCAGCATTACCAGGCCACAGAAGAAGACAATGCAGCCACTCCTGATGAGACCTAATTGACTAGGGTCAGAAGGAAGGAAAAGAAGACCTCCCCTATCAGTGGACTTGGGGAAGGGCATGCATGCAGAGGGTGGAGGAAGGGAAGGATTGGGACTGGAGGAGGGAGGAAACCACAGGGGGAATACAAAGTGAACAAATTGTAATTAATAAAGAAAAAAAAAGAATTTCATGAACTCAGGGGCTGGATCTTTGATCACCTCCTCCTGAGGCAGTAGCAACCTTACCAAGCCACAGAGGAAGACAATGCAGCCAGTCCTGATGAGACCTGATAGGCTAGGGTCAAATGAAAGGGGAGAAGGACCTCCCCTATCAGTGGACTAGGGGAGGAACATAAGAGAAAAAAAAAGGAGGGAGTGTGGAATTGGGAGGGGAGGAGGGAGAGGGCTACAGCTGGGATACAAAGTGAATAGACTATAATTAATAAAAAAATTAATTAATTTTAAAAAGAATTTCATAAATGCACATAATGCATTCCAATTACTCTTGCATCCTAAACTCTCTTATCTCCCTTCCATGCCTATTAATCCCCCCACCTTTATCTGCAAATGCCATTCTCACATTCAAGTGCTTCTGTTTTGTTTTGTGACTCATTGGGTTTAACCTGGCCAGCTGTGTGACTATAGATTTGGAATTATTCACCATGATTCACATTTCATTTTGACACCACGCCTTTCAGAAGCTATCACTCATCATTTTGGGTAGCCTGCCTGGCCAGAAAGTTCAGAAGATCTGCTGGGTTTCAGGAACACACCACCACACCTGGCTTTTAAGTGAGTTCCAGGGATGCAACCTCAGGTCCTCTAAGCCTTTCCACAGCCTGGGTATCAAAATGTTAACCTTGAAGTAGTGAAACTGGGTATCCTCAGAGGCTGACAGTCACTGAGAAGCTGTTTGAAAAGACACATTTAATATATATATATATATATATATTAATAAATATATATATATTTCAGTATTATGAATATATTCAGTATTATGAATTAGCGTTGCTCACATTTCATGAACAACATTTTGAGCTTCTTCTCCTTTGGATAGATTGGAGATTCAGCATAGACAAGCTGTCTTAAACTCCACACATCCCTGTGAACCACATTTCCAGCCATTGCAGGCAGGGTGCTTCATTTCCTCCCATTCAACACCGCACTAATCAAGTTTCTGAGGCAAGGTACACACGACACGAGCAATTGGCAAGCAGGTTTCACCTCCTATAATTCTGGCCACACTACCCTGTGCCCCCAACTTACATGAAGCTTCCTACTGACCCCTACCTGTTTTCTCCTGTCTAGTCTGTGACTCACGATAGCTTAACAAGTTTGAGGAAGAAAAAATATCAACTCTTTTCATGTGCCAAGGATATTCATTAAAAAAAAAAAAACCCAGAAAAGCTTAAAAAGCTTTCCCCAGAAAGCTCACTGACAGCTGTTTTGTGTTCTGAACTTGGGGGATTCTATATCACTGTGAAGACCCACCCCGAAGTCCAAGTGGTACCCACTCTCCTTATCACTCACAATGTGCTAGTTAGAGTTGTGCTCTCTCTGAGCATAGCTTTCTACATTAATTCACTTCTAGTCTCACTGAGTCCTAAAGCAGAGCTCTCCATCTGCTTGTCCTCTATGGGATGGACAGAAGAGTTTCTGGTATCTCATTTTTACCTCTTAGCACAAAACTCAGTAATTTCATTTAAGGATATACCCATTTTAGAAAAAATACAATGACCTGCCAGAATGTTGTTCCTTAATTGAAAATGGTGCAAAGACATCTAAGGGTTTATATAAACTTCCTCACAAATAAGGAATCATGGACAACTGCCAATCCAGCAGAATTCAGTTCACATTTTTTTATTCCTTGCTGCTGTTTTGGCTGCTTGAACAAAAGAATTACATATGCTCTTGCCTCCGCACATAAAATCTGAAATTCTCTGTTTGCTTTAAAGGCTTGTTAAAGTCTTCTTAATGATATTCTAGCTTGTAGGATTTAATTATTATTATTATTAATCTGAAAGTGTTGTAAAATATCTGTTCCTTTAATTGGAAATAACAATAACAAAGCATGTTTCAGTTGTAGCTATGTACCAGCCATGGGGCTAAACACAAGGATGAGGGGATATTGTAACATCCTTACACTCGGCCACTAAGCCACTATGATGCTGGCCTTATCCTTTCTAGATCTCAGTGACATATTAGACCTTTGCTCCAGAAATAGTTCCATTATACTCTGTATGTTTCTTGATATCACTCAAACCAATTTCAGCTGGTTTAAAGATGATTTCATTTCCACAGCCCTGAAAATACTGTGACAGGAATCCAGTTCTATTAAAAGTCAAATACCAAGAAAGTCCTGAGTCATTAGAACCATTCAAAAGGACAATTTTACTTGTATGCAGCTTCCTTCTTCTGGGAATAGTTATTTGCAAAAAGACACAAGCAGGATTTATCATAGATGGATTAATTGTACTATTAAACCTCTATAATTGTGTATGTATTTATCTCTTGTACTGAGCAAGGCTGAAATTCTGCTAGTTTTAAATTAGAATTTGGTCATGGTAATAGTAGTACATCGAAGGCCAACACTAGACTCTTAATGATCTCTTAACAATTTTTCTCTAAGACCAACAGATTGTAGAGATCCTGACATCTAAGACCTATGTTTTTCCAATGCCCTCAAACTGGAAGATTATGCATAACTATATATATTCCTATCATGATGAATCTGTGAATGAATATTTATTAGTTAGTGATTGCAAAAAGATCACAAATGAGACAAAAGGAAACTTCTCTCTAGTTGGGATTGAGAAGAAGATACTCCCACTCAAATCTTTCAAGAAACACCATAAATTGATTTCTTGCATGACTGATAATGTAATGCCCAGATCCAGGGCTCTGATGATGAGGTTTTTAAACCCACTTAATTATACAAATTCTTGCACATTCTTGCAGATAATTCTGTGTGATTGAATATATATCCATCTTAAGGACTATTGTTATAGACAGAAATGAAAATCCTAACCATTCTATTTTACCAGTAAAGACGCAGGAGCCAGATGCTGGGGTGAAAATCTGCTAGCTCAGAAAGGCAGAAAAAAATAACCAGCTAACCTTCCTTCTCAACTCAGGTCTCGATGGAAAAAAACCCAAAAGGTTCAGTAGCACAGCTGACAGTACAGGAGCAAAAACCAAAAAACTCAAAGCCAAAGGCTTGGTGGCTCAAAGCCCCAAAAGCCAAGGAGCTTAGTAGCTAAAGCCAAAGCTTGAACTAAAAGCTCTTTCTTCTTTTTACAAGCTGTCTTAAATACCCCTCAACTCAAAGTCCCTTTTACTCTTTAATCCCTGTCAGCTGGTTTCTTGCTCTGCCTCTTGACCTAGGGTTAGCTTTATTAAATTCTGTGTACAAAAAAAAGCTCTTGGATTAAAGGTGTGTACTAGAGCTGTGTGAACCATGCCATAATCACTGGTTTGCAATAAACAGAAAGTTCTTGGATGAAAGGTGTGTAATAGGGCTCAACCACACCAAAGAAACAGGGTTTTATAGTTCACAATTTTGGAGTTCACAATGGGATCAAATATCCTGCAACAAAGGACACACACACACACACACACACACACACACAAATGGGAGTTCAAGGCTATCTTGTATTTATAGCTCAGGGACAAAGGTTTGTTTGCAACATTTTCAAAGTCTTAAAAAAGTTAATAAACTAAAATAGAAAGCATGCTATCATCAGCTATTCATATGATTGGCTTGCTGTTTTCTTCACTGTTTCATCTTAGAGCACAAAAGAGTGGATCTAAATGTTGGAGCGGTTTACCATCAATTGGTCCCAAGGTTTTGCTTTTTTACTGACATTTCTGTGATAATTGATTTCCTGCAGGTAACTTCAAATTTTAAGCAGAGATACATATTTTAAAACCATATTTTACTTAGGAATACATAGCATAATAGAGGACCAAGAAATGATAAGGAAAAGCCAATGTAAGAATGGGTTTCAGAATGAGATCTTTTATCTGAACAAAATTTTCTGAGTGTTATGCACAACATCTCAACATAGCTTCACTATTAGAGCCTAAGAATTGATCTAATAATTTATATTTTTAATTTACCAAGATTTCACCTTCTTAACTATGCTCTTCTAAGCTATTTTTGCTTCAAGAAAACAGTTAGATTATTTGGTTTCAAAATGTCTAGAAACATCAAATGGGAAGATTTATAACTTTCACTTTGAGTTGTGTTGACAAGGGGTAAGCCCAAGCACCCAAAGCTATATGCAATAAATAAAATCAAATAGACCGAAAGGAAATGACAAAAGACCCCATAATTATCTCCACAGATATGTAAGTGAGTAAAAAGTGCTATGATGAGTGTAAATGTAATGGGGGAGGGGCCTAGTGTCTGTTAAAGAACCAATAAGCACAAACTTTCTCATTGAAGATGTTTCTGAGAACTCATAAGGACTATATTATTCTTCTGTCTGTGAATTAATCTTTTATACTATATATGGACAAAGCCATCAAATGCAGACTCTAGCCTACTTAGATGAAGTACATGAAGTTGGCTATGTGTAAAACTTGAATATAGATATATTTCATGGAGTGTTTAAAGTTTTCTAAAAAAATCAATTTCATGATGGCCTACTGACAGTGATAACTATAATTAAGAGTTAAAGTTTTCTATCAAAAGAAGGCATGCAGATGGACAATACATGTATGAAAAGGTATAGGACATTACTAATTAGGAAGGAAACATAAATAAAAATGCAATGAAAAAAATCTCACATCTGTTAGGATAGCTATTATCAAAATAAAGAAAAGATTGCAAGTGGTGGTGGTTTGTGAGGCTGTGGATAAATTGGAACCCTTGTGCACTGTTGCTGAAACTACAAAATGGTTCAAGCCACTATGAAAAACGGTACGGAAGTTTCTCACCCAGAGATAGAACTACTATACAATCTAGCAATCTGCATCTGGGATAACACAAAAATAATTCAAATCAAGAGCTGGAAGAGATATCTTTCTGTACCCCCATCTTCCTTGTTCACAATATGAGGGTAGAGGATAGCATTATGGGTGTGTTTCTATGTGTGTATAGAAAATTAAACATTATTCAGTATTTTAAAAAGACGTGAGCCCTGACACTTTTTTACATGGATGAACCCAGAAGACATTATGTTAAATGCAATAGGCCAGGCACAGAAAGATAAGATGTTCATGATTGTCCTAGTTTGCACTTAGTTATGATGATATAATACCATGACCAAAATCAACAAGGAAGAAAAGTGTTTACTTCACTTTAAAGGTTACAGCCTATCATCCAGGGAAGCCAAGGCAGGAATTAATGAAGCAATTCTGCTTACTGACTTTTCCTATGTAGCCCAGGCCTAGGGTTGGTATCTACCACATTGGGCTTGGTCTTCCTACAGCAATTAGTAATCAAGAAAATGATCCCACAGGCTAGTCTGATAGAAACAATTCTTCCACTGAGGTTCCCGCCTTCAAAGTATGTTAAGTTTAATGGCCAATATTAACTGCTGCAGTGGTTATCTTACAGAGGGAATTTGAAGTGTCAGAACCCCCAAAACAGAGAGTAAGTCCTGGAGGTCTACTGCACAATAGGATGATATAGTTAACAATTATGTTTTCTTAAAATTTGATGATAAGCTAGATGTTAAGTGTTCTCATTACTCAGAAAAACAGTGTCGTAGATGAGGTGATATATATGCTAATTAGCTTAATTGTAATCATTTGACAATGCATACGTATATGAAAATACTACATTTTACCTTGAATACGTATGCTTTTTGTCATCATCTCACAATAAAGCTGAAGAGAGTGAGAGACTTCCCGTGGCCTCTGTTTTCCAATGTGTTGCTTTCACTGTGTGCATCAGCATAACCATACCTGGGAAAACATGCCAAAATCTGCAGGAAGGCCTTAGTAGTCTGAGACACGGGATGCTGGTGCCTAAGGCTGCTTCGGATTAGTCACTATGAAGATTTTGGCTGCAACTGTGGCTCAACTCAAATCTAAAAACCAAAACTGTCCCTGTTCTCTGGCTTGTCATTCTCTCCTGCTTTCTACGCCTCGAGAAATGTAGACACAATCTTTCCCTACACCGTCTACTAATCTTTCAACTGAAAGCACTTCAACTTTACAATCTTCTGGGCGAAAGGATTTTATTTAAAATCCCCCAGCTGAAATGGGACTGTCTTGGCTCTGCTAATACTCCAGCTTTCAGATTCCTGCGTTAATCTCTGCTGGTGAAATTTTATCACATGCCATCTGTCTTCATGCTTCCAACCTACAAGTGTTGACATTGAAGGATGGCCATACTGGACATGCAATATTAACAACCACTGAATTAGTAGAAGGTATGTTGTCTTATATAAGCCAGTGTTTTTCTACATAGCTCTATCTGAAACCAGTGTGCGAGGATGCTTTCAAATGAAACAGAACTGATTCTGGTTTAAGCGACTTTTAAAGTTCTTGAATGCCTTTCACTACAAATACTTCTTATGGTAGACCTGAAGTTAACTCTTCAAAATCTATACACCCTAAATTACTTCATATCTTATGCTAAAGAACAACATTATTCTAATAAATAAAGATGAAGAAGTCCATTCCAAATCCAATATTAATAATACAAGATGATCTTTTCTAGTTCCCAACATTTGCCTGAAAATTTCATGATTTCCTTGTTTTTTTTTAAATCTTTTATTTTTTTTATTAATTACACTTTATTCATTTTGTATCCCCCCATGAGCCCCTCCCTCCTCCCCTGCCGATCCCACCCTCCCTCCCCTTTCTGCATGCATGCCACTCCCCAAGTCCACGGATAGGGGAGGTCCTCCTCTCCTTCTTTCTGATCTTAGTCTATCAGTTCTCATCAAAAGTGGCTGCATTGTCCTCTACTGTGGCCTGGTAAGGCTGCTCCCCCCTCAGGGGGAAGTGATCAACGAGCAGGCCAATCAGATTATGTCAGAGGCAGTCCCTCTTCCCATTACTATGGAACCCACTTGGACACTGAACTGCCATGGGCTACACCTGTGCAGGGGTTCCAGGTCATCTCCACAAATAGTCCTTGGTTGGAGTATGAGTCTCTGGGAAGTTCCCTGTGTTCAAATTATCTTGTTCTGTTGCTCTGCTTGTGGAGTTCCCGTTCCCTCCAGCTCTTACTATTTCCCACTTCTTACATAAAATTCCATTCACTCTGCCCATCAGTTGACCATCAGGCTCAGCATTTGCTTTGACAGTCTATACTGCAGAAGCTTTCAGAGGCCCTCTGTGGCAGGTTTCAAGGTTGTTTCCTGTTTTCTTCTGGCTTTCAGAGGCCCTCTGTAGCGGGTTCCGAGGTTGTTTCCTATTTTCGTTTTCTTCTGATGTACATCCTCTTTGCCTTTCAGGATGGGGATTGAACATTTTAGTTAGGGTCCTCTCTTTTGCTTAGTTTGTTTAGATGTACAGCTTTTAGTGGGTTTATTCTATATTGTATGTTTATATGAGTGAGTATATACCGTGAGTGTCTTTTTGCTTCTGGGTCAACTCACTCAGGATGATCCTTTCCAGGTCCCACCATTTACCTGCCAATTTCATGATTTCCTTATTTTTCATTGCTGAGTAATACTCCATTGTATAGATGTACCACAGTTTCTGCATCCATTCTTCAGTTGAGGGGCATCTGGGTTGTTTCCAGCTTCTGGCTATTACAAATAAAGCTGCTACAAACATGGTTGAACAAATGTCCTTGTTGTGTACTTGCGCCTCTTTTGGGTATATGCCTAGGAGTGGTATGGCTGGATCTTGAGGAAGCGCTATTCCTAGTTGTCTGAGAAAGCGCCAGATTGATTTCCAGAGTGGTTGTACCAGTTTACATTCCCACCAGCAGTGGAGAAGGGTTCCCCTTTCTCCACAACCTCTCCAGCATGTGTTGTCCCTTGAGATTTTCATCTTGGCCATTCTGATGGGTGTAAGGAACCATACAATGGAAAAAAGATAGCATCTTTAACAAATGGTGCTGGTCCAACTGGATGTCTACATGTAGAAAAATGAAAATAGATCCATACTTATCACCCTGCACAAAACTGAAGTCCAAGTGGATCAAAGACCTCAACATAAAACCAGACACATTAAATCGGCTAGAAAAAAAAGTGGGGAATACCCTAGAACTCATTGGTACAGGAGAAAACTTCCTGAACAGAACACCAACAGCACAGGCTCTAAGAGCAACAATCAATAAATGGGACCTCATGAAATTGAAAAGCTTCTGTAAAGCAAAGGACACCATCATCAAAACAAAGCGACTGCCTACAGATTGGGAAAGAATCATCACCAACCCTCTATCTGACAGAGGACTCATATCCAATATATATAAAGAACTAAACAAGCTGAAAAGGAACAAACCAAGTAATCCACTTAAAAAATGGGGAACAGAGCTAAAGAGAGAATTCTCTGCAGAGGAATATCGAATGGCAGAGAAGCACTTAAAGAAATGCTCAACCTCATTAGCCTTTAGGGATTTCCTTGTTTTTAATTGCTGAGTGGTATTCCATTGTATAAATGTACCACCATTTCTCTATCTTTTCCTCAGTTAAGGGACATCTGGGTTGTTTCCAGTTTCTGGCTATTACAAATAAAGCTGCTATGAACATCATTGAGCAAATGTCCTTGTATACTTGAGCATATTTTGGATATATACCTAGAAGTGGTATAGCTGGATCTTGAGGTAGCACGATTCCTAATTTTCTGAGAAAGTGACAGATTGATTGCCAAAGTGGTTGTACAAGTTTACATTCCCACCAGCAATGGAGGACGGTTCTCCCCTTTCTCCACATCCTCTCCAGCATGTGTTGTCACTTGAGAGAAAAGATCATCCTGAGTGAGGTATCCCAGAAGCAGAAAGACACACACGGTATATACTCACTTATAAATGGATATTAGACATATAATATAGGATAATCATACTAAAATCTGTATACTTAAAGAAGCTAAGCAAGAAGGAGGACCCTGAGTAAGACGCTCAATCCTCATTCAGAAAAGCAAATGGGACAGACATCAGAAGAGGGAGAAAACAAGGAACAGTACAGGAGCCTACCACAGAGGGCCTCTGAAAGACTCTACCCAGCAGAGTATCAAAGCAGATGCTGAGACTCATAACCAAAGCTAAGGCATAATACAGGGAATATTATGAAAGAAGGGGGAGGTAGTAAGACATGGAAAGGACAGGAGTTCCACAAGGAGAGCAACAGAATCAAAATATCTGGGCACAGGGGTCTTTTCTGAGACTGATACTCCAACCAAGGACTATGCATGGAGATAAACTAGAGCTCCTGCTCAGATGTAATCCATGGCAGCTCAGTGTCCAAGTGGGTACCCTAATAAGGGAAACAAGGGTTGTCTCTGAACTCAGTGGCAGGCTCTTTGATCACCTCCCCCTGAGGGTGGAGGCAGTCTTACCAGGCCACAGAGAAAGACAATGCAGGCAGTCTGATGAGAGCTGATAGGTTAGGGTCAGATGGAATGAGAGGAGGACCTCCCCTATCAGCGGACTTGGGAAGGGGCATGGGAGGAGAGGGAGGAAGGGTGGCATTGGGAGAGAAAAAGGGAGGGGGCTACAGCTGGGATACAAAGTGAATAGACTATAATTAATAAAAAATAAAAAAATAAGACAAGGTGAATAATACAAATGAATATGATAAATAATTTATCAAATTCTTTAAAACTACAAAGGGTATAAATGATCAATAAGAGGAATTTGGAGCTGGGGCTATACTCAGTTGGCAGAATGCTTGTCTATCACCTACAAAACCCTGGATTCAAGCCCAGCACCACATAAAACAGGTATGATGGCACATGTCTGTAATCTGAGCACTCTCCAGGCAAAGGAAGAGTTTGAGATAAAACAAGCAAACAAAGGTTTGAAAAGAACTGAGGAATTTAATATAAATTTTGTCAAAGAGAAGTCTTTGCAGACTATGAAATAAAATTAAGGTGACTTAAAAGATAATCACTGTAATACATACAAAGAAATTAAGTTAATTAAATTAAAAAGAAATCATGCAATAAATATGTAGAATAACCTAAGAAAGAAGTAAGCAAAAGGGACTAAATGAATTTAGTAGAATGAAAATAGGAATGCCTAGTGAGTCTCTGATAACAGGGGGATTTGTAGCCACTGCTCTAGTCTAGTTTTCCTCAAGGCAGATCTGAGGCAGCTTAATTGGAAATTGGAGAGGCCACAAAGCTTTGTGCTCTTGAATCTTTTTGGCCTTCTGAGGAGCTTTTCTGGTTTCTTCCCAGGGAACAAAGGCAAGAACGCCTCCATGATCCCAGCAGCATCATGTCTTCAGGGCGCGCCAGATATGTTCAGCCTCTAGACAGCGCTGAGCGTGAAGTGCTTCCTTTGCGTGGGTGAAGATGATTCTAGATGTCAACCTGAGTCCTCCATGTGCATGACACGTCCTATGTGTGCTCACACATGTGCAAACATACATACACACAAATTCACACCACAATCCACATGAAAGAGAATGAAGCTATGTATTTGACTAGACTGGCAGTGGAAGCTAGAAGGAGGTGCAATCTCCATAAAGAAGAAATAAACATAAGGAAGGCATGCGTGGTGGCCTCAGTAGTATACGTTAAAGTCCAGAGGTTATCAGAAACACTTTGAGAGAACTGGGGAGGAAGCACACAGGCAAGGGAAGAACATCCACAGCACTCAGTGGCTGCAGGAGAAGCTAGAAGAAGGCACCAAGACCACCGGCCTTTCCACTCGGTTGAGGACTTGCCCTGTCACCTACATTGGGGGAGAACTAGAAACATAGGCAAAGTTGGACATGAAACATTGGTGCTAGAAGTCACCAACAGGAATGCATTTCAAGCAGAGACCAGAAGCAGCGATTTTTCTTTTTTAACCTCATCACCTTGAAGCAAGAGGGAGTAATGGAAAATCCTAGAAAGACTGCCTTTTGTGTACTTTTCAATGGCAAACAAGAGAGGGTATGTGGACATACAGATAGCTGGAATAGTTTCTCCAGGCTCTGAAATGGAGAAGCAATTCCAGCTGCTTAGCACATCTGGATTTGGCGACTAAAGCATAATGGTTTGGACCTGAGCGTGAGAACCCTGTAGGCCCACTAGTGGAGGAGGGTTCAGGTGTGAGTTTAGGTTTGATTAACTTGCATATTAAAAGCATGGTTCTTGTCAAGTTGCTCTCTATGTCAAGGATCTGGGTTGCCCTGAGAAGGTAGTTTCGCTGTGACCAGCAGGATTATAGATTTCAAATATAAAATAAAAAGGCACAAGTATTAAAAAGGTAAAGAGAAATTTAATCTGAGACTGCTTTAAACCTTCTTCTACCACAAACCTTAGCACTAGTTAACCAGACGGATTTATTTTATCAAATACAACTTATGGCTTCCTCCTGCCATGCCCCTGCTCCCACATGGCACTGGCCAGGTAAGATATGAAGACTGACTTTAGAGAGTCATCCCTCAATCCAGACATGCACCCTCTACCTTCAACCAGGCTCACTCCCAAGGCAGCACAAGCCAGTTTTCTCTTAGACAAACCCTTGTTACTTGTCAGAGGATCCACAGAGCATCCTAGTAGTGTTCATCATGATAGGGCAGGAACTAGTGTCCAGAGATAAGATCTCCCAGCTGATTCTTTGTGCTCCTCTCTCTGCTGTACTGGTGTGGCTGGCGACAAGGAGAGGCAGGACGCCCTCAAAATGGGATCGTGCTGGCCTGCATTGGATGGGAGTTTAGCATTCCTCCTTAGGATAAGGAGGGCTTCTTTTTCTGTGTACAGTTATAACAGAAAAGATCTATAACAGAATGAACTAAAAATAATTATTCTTTAATGTGCTTCTATAGAGACACAAAGAACTCTGAACGGGTAGAAATCATGATGACAGGCTAACAATATAAGGTGAGTAAAACTGGAGCTCTATCTCCCTGATTAATAGACAAACCCCCAATGGTTTGACAATATTAATCCTTTGAAAGAATGGAAATCATGCCAGCTCAACAGAAGGGAAGTCAGTGTTATAAAGCTAGTCCTCAGAGAGGAAGCTTTCAGGTCAGATCCAGCTCAGTTGCTTTGAGTGCTGTGTCTGAAGTATGTGGGGTCTCAGCAATATGGACTTTACTTCAGACCTCTAGGAGGCAAACAAGGGCAACAGCAGTAGCCAATATTGTTTGGGGAGTTGCTTAGATTCCCTTGACCAAAATCTCAAAGAGAGGTTTCTCATCCCTGTTCCTGGGATTTTTTTTTAGATTGTCTATGGCTCTTAACAGCTGTCTAATAGGACTTAATGGCTATTAGGAAGGAAATCATGCCAGCTCAACAGAAGGGAAACGATGCCTGGTACTGTAAACCTAGCCAACTATCCCTGCCTAGTGATGTCATGGATCTTAGAGGAGAACATATTATTGCCACATTCATAAACCTGTATAATGCTTAACTGCATTCTAAATATTTATACACAAAATTCTCACCCCTGGTCAAAAAAAGCTTCTTTTCTGTAGCAGACAGACATCAGCACAAAGAGCCACAATTGGTCAAAATGCAGAGAATCACAGACCATGGAGTGCCCACTCCCAGCTGATACATCTACAAAACAATCCCTATATCTTAAAGGCTCAGGCAACATTATGGAAGGAGAAGGAATGTTGTTAAAATCTGCTGCAAAATTGTGTCTTCTCTGTGTTACAGAGAAGCTACAACAATAAAATCTTAACAGTATGGCTCCTAAACAAGACCTGGACAATGAAAACATCAGTTGACGCACCAACATGCATGGGAAATTTTGGGGACCCATACCCAGATTAAGAGATAGGCAATTAATGGCTTCTGAGAAAGGATGAATTAGTCTTCTTCAGGAATGAGCCCCCTAATTTATTATAATGCAGATACAAATGGCAGACCTTCCATGTGTTACATCCTCAAGATTCAAAACAAAACAAAAGAGCACATAAGCATACTTAGTAAAGATGAAAACAAACAAAAAGCAAATGTACAAACCTGAATCCATTTCTAGAAAAGGAGGCAGTGATGTCACAAGCAATGAAGTCCTTGGGGATAAAACTAACTGATGAGAAAAACTTGCAGAGACCTATGTTACTTTATCAGGCTTTGCAATGCTTTGCTATTTACAGATCAGAAATCATTCTCATAGCTTGCCACTGAGCAAACCAACCACCACCCTTTTTTTCCGGCAGCATGAACTCAATGTTGATCTCTCTCACACGTTGGTAGTTCTAGAAAAACTTTAAGGAAAATTAGTATAGTGTCTGCTATGGTGATTAGTGATCAGTGAACCTTAATGGTAACAACTTAAGTGTTTGGGGGGCTTTATGAACCAATAATAAACTTGACCACTAAATGCACATCTTCTGACTTTGCCTCCAGGGAGCCAATCCCTTATGACTTCCATTCTCTTTTGACGTCCCTGTTTTCTGAGAATACAATAATAACATGTGTCCAATTAATAACCTTACAATGGCCTGGAAGTGTTCAAGTAAGAGGCAGAGGCTCACGTGTCCCGCATTAAATCAATGCTCAAAATGATTAAAGCTAGTGAGAGAAATATGCTCAAATCCAAACTGCCCGAAAGGTAGACCTCTAGCACCAAACATTCATTTTCTAACAGTTCTCAAAGGGAATTAAAAGCATTAATTGAGCGAACACACAAAAGCTTAAAAAGCACAGTAGCCCAACTTCTGACAGGCAGAGAGTATCGTTCGGGAGCCTGCGTGAAAATCAAAGCAGCCTGAAGCAAGGCAGGGACTCTGGAGGTGAGGAAGCTTCAGACGAAAGCTTTGACACTAGCAGAAATGTCGTCATGAGACATAAGGGAAGAAGCTTTGTGGAACATAAGAGTGCAACGTGAACCAGCAGGTATTGACATAGAATCTGCAGCAAGGTACCCAGAATATCTCAGATAATTAATGAAGATAGCTACCCATAAAAACATGTTCAGAGTAAGAAAAAAAGGCCCTACATTAGAAATTGATGTGATCTCCAACCTTCTTAGTTAGAAAGAAGTCTGGGTTTCTTTTTTTTTTTTTTAAAGCACCTCTCTTATAGAGAATATTGCAGCTATTTGATGTCAATTCTCATTTGCCACCATGAAAATCTTACTCTTCTAAATTACACATATCCACTCTACCTTTGTTTTTTTAAATGGAAAAAAAATGGCAACAGAAGTGTTTACAATATGGCTTAGTGAATATTTTCAGCCCACTGTTGATATCTACTGCTCAGAAGAGAAATAAAATCTTCTGAAGATATTACTACTCATTGGCAATTTTTCCTGTAATCCAAGAATTACAATGGAGATGTACAACAGAATTAATGATATTTTAATGCCTGGTAACATTCATTTTGCAACCCACAAACCTAGAAGCAGGTTTGATTTTCTAATTTGTATTCAAGAAATACATTTAATAAGGCTGAGGCTACCATATAGATAGTGAATCTGGAAAAAGTGAGTTGAAAGCCCCTGGAGATGATTCCCTATTCCAGATGTTGTTGACAATGCTCATGGGTTTTGGGAAATGGCTCCGTCTGAAAAGTGATTGCCAATAATGGGGGACTGTAAACAGGTGGAGGCCCTAAACTTGCCAGACAGACAGTCTAGACTAATTGGGGAGCTCCAAGTTCATTAAGACATGATGAACTTGAAAAGTAAGATGGAGAGTAAACACATGTACACAAGCACTCACACACTACCTGCACACACGTGAATACACACAAAAATAACACTCAAGATTTGTGAGAGGTTAAAAATATAAACACTAACAGGTATTTGGAAGCAGTTGATCCCAACCCTTAAGGATAACTTCAAGGATTCAAGGCTTGAACAAAGGAAGTAACTGTAAACACAGCAGGAAACAGGACGTGAAAAGTGGAGCCTCATATTGTAACTGAATTGCTGAAATATCAAGACAAACTTTTACAGAAATGATTTGTTACATGTTTTTGTGTGTATGCATGTGTGTGTAGCAGAGGGTAACTTGCGTAAGTAGGCTTTCCCCTTCCACTTTGTGGCCCTAGAGATCAAATCCAACTGCAAGGTAACTGGTGACTTACATAACATTTGCACCACTATTGGAACAATATATCTTACAGACTAGTTACTGTTATAGTTCATTGGTTCTGGGTTTGTAGCTGAATGATGGTTACTTTTAATGCGTTTAGTGTCTTACAGCATTATGAATGGCAAACAGTAGGGTGAAGCTTCTAGTTGGGTACCAGCTTGACTTGTCCATATTTGGTGAGGTAAGTGGTGTGTTCAGGGGCAGGGCCTTCCCCTCAGCTTGTGGAGGAAAACCAATAGCCTTGACAATGCCCTATAATGTTTAAGCCCCTTTAACCAATAACCGAAAATAAATGTCGCCTGTTCCTGACACTGGGATTTTATGCTACCTAGTTGACTTTATTATATTGTAACTCCATTTAAATCCCTTTATATTTTTGGAAAGTTTCTAAAGTTGTAGCTTTCTGAATGTCTTTTAAAGGCTTTTAGTGTTACTTGCCTCTTCTCATATTTCCTCCTTTACCCTGCTCTTCCACTCCCTCTCCACTTAGTCTCATCCTAGTTTGCCCTTTATCCTTTTATAACACCATAATCTATTTCCCCTTCTTTGGAGGATACTCTTCTCTACCATAGTCCCATATGAAGTACCTAACCTCTGTGGTTATTTGGATTGAAACTCACATCTAAAGCTTGAAAACTAACATCCATATATAAGAAAAAACACAGAATGTTTGGATTCTTGAGTCCCCATACTACAGGGATATAAAAATGAGCAAACAATTGCAGTAGGGAGACTGACCATAGGAACTGCAGAAAAGAGGGATATTAAGACTGCCAGCCACCTGAAAGCTGTTAAGCTGTGCAAAGAAACCCAGGGTTGTAGCTTTTATGAGTCATCAACAATGTTGGGGTAAGCTCTTGTGTTATGCAGCTCCCTTTGACTCATCCAGCTCCTTGTAATACTCCTGTTAGTAGTAAAATTTCATTGTTTCACCAAGTTAAACAATACGTTTGTTATTTTGGCCTGTTGTGTGTTCCATTTCTAGAGTGAAAATGTGTGAGTATTTCGGTGTGTGTGTGTGTGTGAGAGAGAGAGAGAGAGAGTGTGTGTGTGTGTGTGTGTGTGTGTTGTGTCTCTGTGTATTATGTCTCCTTAGGAAAAGTTTGTTACCCAGCAAGTTCCACTGTCCCCAGAAAAAGAGTGACCCCTATCACATAGCATTAGTGACATATGCCCCAATTCTCTATCATGTTCAAGTAGCATGGGCAGCTCATTATTGGGCCCAGTCTACCTACCTAAAGAAAACATGACCGCTGCCACATAGAAGAGGTAACATACTAGGTAAGTTTGCTTCCTTATGGTGCAAAAGCTCTCCTTCCCTTAAACAACAACAACAACAACAAAAACACCTTGTTTTGTTTTGGGAGGGGTGAGAATAGGGGCTGAAATTATAACAGAACCCTGCAATGGTGCCACTGTAAGTATTACTAAACCTCTGGCGAAAAGGATCATTCAGCTCAGCACCTCTTTAAGACAGAATAACTACCTAAAGTGATAGACACTCAGGTCAAACTTGTCCTAACCCCAAAGACATATTTTACCAAAGCAGGAAAAGAAACCCTAAAATTCACATAAACTCAAAGGGCCATGAACAGCCAAAACAGGTTTGGAAAAGTTTGGAAGACAGACATTTCCTAATTCCCTATATTAGCTCAACATTTTAGTAACAATAAAAAAAGAACTTGATTTTGGTGTGAAGACAGATGCAATAAGTCTGGCATAGGTCTAGAGATCCTAGAAACATATCCTTCTTTCCAGAGCCAAATCATTTTCAACAAATGTGCCAAGGTCATTCAATTGGAAAAGAGCAATGTTATCAATGCATGTTCTTTGGCCAACTGGATATGTACTTGCAAAAGAATAAAGTTGAATTCATGAAAAATACAAATCAATGCCAAATAGGCTAAATAGGGCTAGTGAGATGCTTTAGCTAATGAAGGCACTTGCCAAAGAAGCCTGATATACAAAGTTTAATGCCCAGGATCCACATCATGGAACAAGAGAGCTGGCACCCACGAGTCATTCTCTGACCTCCATGTGAGTGAAAAGGTGTCAGTACAGATACTGTGAGCCATGTGAAAGGTGGTTTGCTTGTTTGAACACAATGCCACCCATAGTGAGAAACAAATTTACGGTTGTTTTAACAAACTTTTCTGTCTTGTGATGATCTAAAATACTTTTGGACGTAATTTCAGAATTGAAGAGGATCATAAATATGGGAGAAAGGCAGGATCACTTCACAGTTAACACTCGCAAGTTATTACTAGATTACCTTGTGTTCAGAACCTTATCTGTGCCCCAGCACTAAATTTTAGCTGGAACTTTTAAAACTAAATTGACTCACCAAAATTGAAAATAAGAAAAGCAATCAGGAAGCCAGAAGAAACGAGCTATTCTCAATACAGAATGAGTAAGGACTTGCTTAATTGTACTGATTCATCATTAGGTAATTCTCAAGAAAGCAGGATGGTGACAGCATAGAGACTTAAGAGGCATTAAAAACACAAGCTAAGAGGCTTTCTAAGATGGCGGCAGCCAGGGCGTGCTGTATCTTAGTTGCAGATGATCAGAGACCGTCATTACCATCCAGGAGCGCTTCATTCCATCAAGCAGAGCTTGAGTCACTCCTGCTTTCCCAAGGGCAGTCTCCGGACCATAGGCAGCACCCCAACCCCAATCCAGGGTTCTTCTGGTCTCAGTGTAGAGATCATCTGGACAAGACAAACTTCCAGGGTCCTAGGTCCAGATGGCGAAGCCAAATCTGAGTGGCAGGATCTCAGTGCCTGCTGGGCAAGAGGCCTTGTGGCTGAATCTGAATCCATAATGCCAGCATTGGTTTGCCCTTTTGGTGTGGCGGATGACCTCGTAACACCAATGCCCACGCTAAATCTGCCTGACCTGCCTGACCCACCTGGACACAGCCAGCAAGAGGTCCTCCAGCCATAGTCCTCCATCCTATGGAGGTCCAAGTCTGGCAGAGCTGCATTCAGCTTGGAGCCCACTCCCTGCTAACTCCTGATCTACCCAACCCAATTGAGACAAGGCAAGGAGAGCGAGCTCTACTCTTTCTCTAACCCATATCATCTTTCTGTCATCCCAGGAAGCCAGTGTAAGGGCCCAAGCAACATTCAACTTAGAGCCCTCTCTACCTAGTCCCAAACTCTCTGACCATCAGAGACCACCAGACCAGTTAACACCAGAGACATCAAAATGGATAGAGGTCAGTGTAAGAACACAAGCAACAAATCCCAGGGCCATTTGACATCACCAGAAACCATTAATATCTTTCAACCTCAACGGCCTTAACTCCGTAATAAAAAGGTTAACAGAATATATGTGAAAACAGGAACCATTATTCTGCTGCATACAAGAAATACACCTTAGCACTAAAAATAGACGTTACCTCAGAGTAAAGAGATCGAAAAAATTTTTCAAGCAAATGGACCCAAGAAGCAAGCTGGAGTGGCCATTCTAGTATCTAATAAAGTAGACTTTCAACCAAAATTCATCAAAAGAGATGTAGGATTCTTAATACTCATGAAAGGGAAAATTCACCAAGATGACATCTCAATTCTGAACATCTAGGTATCAAATGTAAGGGCACCCCCATTCATAAAAGAAACATTACTAAAGCTTAAACCACACATTGAAAACAACCCCACACATTAATAATGGGAGATTTCAACACTACTCTCACTGCAAGAGACAGATCATCATGACATAAACTAAAAAGGGAAATAATAAAACTAACAAATGTCACAAATCAAATGGACCTAACAGACATCTACAGAACATTTCGCCCAAACACAAGAGAATATACCTTTTTCTCAGCACCTCTTGGAACCTTCTCCAAAACTGATCATATAGTTGGTCACACAGCAAGCCTCAACAGATATAAGAAGATAGAATAAGAGGATAGTTCATAGCGCTAAGTGCCTTCATAAAAAAAAATCTGAGACATCTGGTGCCACTAACATAGCAGCACACCTGAAAACTCTTAAATAGAAGGAAGCGAAGATTCCAAAAAGGAGTAAATGACAGGAAATAATCAGACTCGGGGCTGAAATCAATAAATTGTAAACAAAGAGAATAGTGCAAAGAATCAATGAAACCAAGAGTTGGTTTTTTTGAGACAATCAGCAAGACGGACAAACTCTTAGCTAAACTAACTGGAAGGCAGAGGGAGAGTACTCAAATGAACAGAATCAGAAATGAAAAGGGGGACATAACAACATACAATGAAGAAATAAAGAAAATCATTAGATCTTACTTCAAAACCATGTATTCCACAAAATTGGAAAATCTAATAAAATAGATTATTTTCTTGCCAGATTTCATCTACCAAAGTTAAATCAAGAGTATGTATGTAGTTTAAACAGAACGATAACTCCTAAGGAAATAGAAGCAGTCATCAAAAGTCTCCTAAACAAGCAAAGCTCAAGATGAGATAGTTTTAGTGTAGAATTCTATCAGACATTCAAATAAGAGCTAATACCAACACGGCTCAAACTATTCCACAAAATAGAAACACAAGGAACGTTGCCAAACTCATTCTCCAAAACCACAGTCACTCTAAACCACACAAGGACTCAACAAAGAAAGAATTTCAGACCATTTTCACTCATGAACATCGATGTAAAGATACTCAATAAAATACTGACAAACCAAATCCAAGAATACATCAAATACAACATCCACCATGATCAAGTAGGCTTCCTACCAGGGATGCAGGGATGGTTCAACATACAAAAATTCATCAACGTAATCCACCATATAAATAAACTCAGAGAAAAAAATCACATGATTATCTTATTAGATGAAGAAAAAGTGTTTGACAAAATCTAACACCCTTTCATGATGAAAGTCTTGGAAAGATGAGGGACACAAGGCACACACCGAAATATAATAAAGACTATATAGAGCAAGTCGATATCCAACATCAAATTAAGTGAAGAGAAACTCAAAGCAATTCCACTAAAATCAAGGACAAGACAAGGCTGCCCACTCCCTCCCTATATCTTTAATATAGTACTTAAAGTTCTAGCTAGAGCAACAAGACAACTAAAGCAGACCAAGGAGATACAAATTGGGAAGATAGAAGTCAATGTATCACTATTTTCAGATGACATGATAGTATACATAAGTGACCCTAAAAATTAAACCAGAGAACTCCTACAGCTATTAAACAGCTTTAGCAAAGTGTCTGGCTACAAGATTAGTTCAAAAAATTAGTATCCCTCTTATACAAAAATTAAAAATGGGCTAAGAAAGAAATTAGAGAAACTACACCCTTCACAAGAGCCACAAATAATAAAAAGTATCTTGGTGTAACTCTGACTAAGCAAGTGAAAGACCTGTATGACAAGATATCAAACCATAAGATTTTGACTTTATATAGAAATTATGTGTTTGTTTATTTATAGCGTTGTTTCATACTTAACAAGAATGAGACTTGTTGCTTCCAAAGAACTAGCTTCCACTTCTTTAGGGGTTAAATTATTCCTATTGAGAACATGCATACTAGATAAAAGACTAAAATGCCCAAATACCTGCTTCTTCCAACTCTCTGCTTGAGGCCTACTGTTTCTGAGTACCTCTAGACTGAAGGCTGTGAGTAGGTCTTGGGTGTTTGGCAGTGGACTCTAGTATGTATATGCTGTTTCATACAGTTTTCTAAATAGATTCCTGGACTAAAGAGACATTCTAGAATGCTTTAGATCACTTATCCCAATTATTTACAAAAGAAGCTGAAGGGACAATAAAAGAGGTGTTTCCAAGCAGGTTGAGAAGTAATGGTTTAAATGTGAACTGTCCCGCACAGGCTCGTGTGTTTAAACACTTGGTCCCCAGCTCTTGGTGCTTTTTGGAAAGGTTGTGCAAATTCAAGAGCCAGAGCCTTGCTGGAGGAAGCGGCCCACTGAGGGCATCCCTTGAGGCTTTCTAGCCTATTCCAACTTTCTGTTTTGTCCCTGACTGGATGCAAGATAATCAGCTGACTCCCCAGATCCCTGTCCTTCCTTACAATGATGCACTCTCCCCGATGGGAGAGAAGCCCCATAAGCCAACTAAACCCATCCTTCCTAAAACTGCTTCTGGTCAAGCTCACAGCAATAAAAACTATCCACGAATACAAAAGTGTAGACTACAAACTAAAGACAAATTCTTTGATTTCATTGGTTTAAGATCTATAATCTGGTCCAGGCAGACGGGAGTGGTCCTAGTTCTCTCATAGTTGGCTCATGTAGCTACTGTTTGTGACTAGCTTTATCCTGTTTGTCCTCCTGAAAGAAGCCTAACATGTTTCCTGCATCATTCTCCCACATGATGGCCATCACCTCTGAGTGCAGAGGGTACTTAAATGCCTGGCTATGTGCAGAAGAACTCTCCACAGAAAGACTAAAGTCTCCGAAAACTTCCTCAGAGCAGTAGAGTGAAAACTATGTTTAACAAAAAAACAGGAACATTTCTTCAGCAGTCTGACCTGGATCAGCAGACTCCTGTAACCGTGCCCAGGTTCTAAAATTACTGTTATCTTAGCCCTCTCTCTTAGCCCTCTCTTAGCCATCTCCACATGCTGTATCAAATTTGTGTGAACTGTGATTCTTTGCTTAGGAAAATTGGTCTTTTGAAGTTCAGCCCTAATTTTGTAAACTGACTTCATTGCCTTTGATAGTTCTCTCAAAGACACATGTTATTTTGGTTTGATGAAATCCTTGCTGAGTTATATACATTAGGTAGCCAAGAATGAGTTGTGGATTCATATTAAATTTATATCTGGTAATTAATACCTTCTACTTCATCTTAGTTCTATTACCACCCGAATTTTTCATGAGATGTGAACATGGCATTCCACAGGCCAAAGGCAGAGCCCAAGTCATGGTAATTATATGATCCAGGGCTCATTTAGAATGAGACTTCATCTCATCCATATCTGCAAAAGAGAAAGAGTCAAGGAAAGGCAAAAATGTGTTTCAGAGAGAAGTACAGTGACTCATTCCTTAATGTTCACATTGGAAGCAATTTGAAATCTGTCCAAAGTCATGACAGATCTTCAGCCACGGATAGGGCTACAAGGGGCCTGAGATGGTGAGAAGGAAAACAAGAGAAGATGATATTGCTAGGTGAGACTGTTTTCTTTAAACTGGATGAACATTTCTCATGGTAATTCTGTCATTTGAGCTGTTTCCTCTCTCCCGGACTCCAAGTCTATTTTGCTGAAGATGCACCTTTCCATGATATCGCACGATTGCCAATGACTTCATTTCCTTTGTAACATTTTACCAGCACCCTAGAACTGACTGAAATTCAAATGATTTCAGTTCTTCCTGTGGGTGTATTTTCATTGCTCATGAGGAAAAAAAATCGAGCCTGAGATGGTAAATCTGAAAATCTTACAGCAAAGTGTTTTGTAGTCACCCCTGGGCTACCAAGGCAGATATGTGGAAATTACAGGAAAGCCACATCCAATCCCATACGCAAAATGAGCATCATGGAACTTGAACTTTTGCCATTGGATGCCTTTTATTATCACAGCTCCACTCATTCCTCAAATATCTTGACAAGCTTCCCCTCCCCTTCCCCAACTCATTATTGCCTATGTCCTGCTGCTACAGTAGATTTTTGCTGAGCTCTGCTTGGAAACCGTTACTGCGTTCTTAAGAAACCAATGCCCCTAGCCAGCACTGACCTCCAGGGGACAAGACAATCTCTGTAGTTTCTCATCCACACCTTCTTTATAACTATACCTGTCCTAGCAAATCATAACGAGGAAACTTTCCATCACTTCAATAGGGAATATATATGTGTATTTCGGATATATTTGCAAAAACATGTGGAAAGTTATCACTTTTAGGTCTTTCAAGAGGATGCTCCTGCTAGAAAAGCCTAAGATCTTTTCCGGTCAGTTTCACATCTCTTTGTCTCTTCCCATTTACTAGGGTCAAGGGTAAGCTAGGAGAGCCTGTGAAGCCAGTAGGCATTAGGACTGCCCGTTGTAGAGAATGAGGGAAGGTTGGCAGCACTGAGTAACGAGCAGATAACAGTGCAGCCATGCCCATCTTATAACATAGGGCACCGCAGTATACTAAGGAAGCCTAGAACATTTATAGTTTGTGAAAAAGACTGGTCGCAGCTGTTCACTTGTTTGGGGATCTTATTCTAAGGAAAGCCTCCTACTCATCCGTATACTTCAAGTGTGGGGTAAAACCTATGTTTATGTTACAAGGAGGAATACAGATCTGCCTCAGATAGACTACATGCCTATAAAGATCAATATTACAGTAATACTCCTCTTTGGCCACGGAGGTGCCTTCATCCAGAATGACATGCCTCATCTGCTTCTCTCTTTGTAGCTCTCGTCCTCTGGAAGGACAGACGCAGATGTGCTCAGAATGGGTTCAGGCCAGAACCCCTTGCCTTTACTGCACATTACACTGTCTAATTGAACATGGCAAGGTCAGCTGAGTTCTCTTGCATAAAGCCTGAGATGTGCTTGCATACTTATTTGAATTTAGTCTCCAGAGTCTACCAATAAAATAAATCTCCACAACTAGTGATTCATCTACAGTGTGTCGCCTTTTAACTGCATTTGTCATGGGTGAAGGTCTGTCCCAGGCAAAAAGATGGATAAATCAGCATCTATAAATAGAAATGAAGGGCAAATCATATGAATAGATAATCTTAACCTTTCACAGATGGCCAGGTATGGCTCTCGGCACCACAGCTGCTCCACTAGGCTCATCAGGACAGGAGCACAAGTCTCAGCATCACTTTCTTGCTAGGAAAGCAAAGTGCATGCTACCAAGCACCCTCACCACTTTCCCCTCCGCCCTTGGCTTACTGGCTATAGGTACAGTATCCTCAGGGTACTGAACTTGGCCACTCTTTACTAGCTAACAATTGTCACACACAATGTAATCACAAAGAAGAAATATACACCTAGTTATGCTTCCTAGACTCTTCTTTAATCAGAATGTAGATCAATGTACAGAAAATTATAACCATGCCATTTTAGCAACTTGGACAGTTCTCGTGTATTTTTTTTTCCCTAGAACTGTGTGTTTTACAATACAGTGTTATTTAAAAAAAAAAACGTAGAATTACAAAAATGTATGATGCATGTTTGTTTGATTAACCTTTGAGTCATTCCACAGAATACACTTTTTGATTCTAATGAACATTATAGGGTTTTCAATAAAAAGGGATTTTTCTGAAAAGCAAGGAAGAGAGCCACAATGTGCAGCCTGGCATGTTTGGAGTCCTCTCATCCTGTTCTAGTTTATTCCTCACAAGTGTTTTCAGCACCTTCTGTTGTACCATACAACGATACGGTTTTACTCATGTAAAACAAAACTCGAGCTCGCTCTCTCTCTGCTTGTCTTTGAAGCCAGCCTTTCTATATGTATTTTCCCCATTTAGATTCACAGTTGTCAAAGTCAGATAGAATCCTTGTTTTTTTTTCATGAAACAATAATTTTTTATTTCTGAAAATAAAAATTGCATTTTTATTCTTAAAAATGAAAATAAAAATTATGTTTGCTGTTTTGGTTGTATTTCTCTCACAGATCATGTAGGGACCAACCGAGCTGTGGACATCTGAAGTCAAGCTAGGCGCTATTACCTGGGCAGAGAACCCAGAGACAAGCTCTGCAAGCCTGAGTCACACGTGACAAGGTGAGGAGTCCTGGGTGCTTCTGCCTCCATGGTCTCTTCTCTGCCTCAGTTGTCCTGATGAGCTGTGTTCCAGAAGAAACCCTTCGTTCCTTAGCTCACTTCCTGCCACATGCTCAATCATAACAATGAGGAAAACAAATAATACAATGATCTTGCATTCAAAATTTCCCTGCACAATCTAAAACCTTCTCTAATTCCATGTTTCAAAGTTATCATGAGGTCCTCAATTTTTCCCTTAATGTTTCAATATTTTCCCAAGCATTATATTAAAGCACAGATTCAATGAAGGACAGGGAATTATCTACCAAGAACACATGAACATGTTATTTCTCTCACAACAGCTTTGAATCAACATAGTAAACAGTAAATATTACTGGGTTGTGTCTTAGCTTGGCATATAGCCAAGAATGAAATGTTTCCAAATGAGACATGGTCCCCATAGCATATATAATTTATTATTGTGGTGTGTGTGTGTGTATGTGTGTGTGTGTGTGTGTGTGTGT
>NW_026585504.1:12881388-12947923 GCF_907164565.1 Psammomys obesus
GTGTGTGTGTGTGTGTGTGTGTGTGTGTGTGTGTGTTTGGTAGGAGGCTTGAAGTCAGGATCTCACAAGCGGTATGCGCGTGTTCTACAACTAAGTAACATCTCTAGCCATTATGTAATATCCTTTAAAAATTCATTTCTTTGTCCATATTTTATTTTGATCTGTTCATCTATGGCAGTTGTAGTGAAGTCTTTATTTGTAAACATGTGCATCAAGCAATATCATTCATAACAATTCTTTGCTTTATGTGTATTTATTTTATAATGTTGGTTTATGGATTTATGAATCATGCTTTATAATTTGATCATTATATTTTGAACACTGTATCCCCCAGCTTTATTGATACAGTGTAGACAAATAGATTTCCATATTTTAAAGTACTCAATGTGGTATTTTATTTATATATATTGTGAAATAACTACCAGAATCAATCTCATTCAAATTTTTGTCACCTCATATACTTATATTTCTGTGGAGTGAGATATTCGAGACCTAACCTAGCAACAAATTCTAAGAATTCATGAGTATTATAATCCATGAGTCCATTCTAGGCATTAAACTTCCAGAACGTTTTGTTCAACACAACTAAAATATTTACAATGTAGCAAACATTCTCTTCTCTCATCCATCCTCTGAGCACCATCTTAGTCTCTTTCTGTGGCTTTGACTTTATTAAAGATAGCATGGATGAGTATCATAACATAATTATAGATTCCACGGGTAAGAAACATAATGCAATGTTTGTTGTTCTGTGCCCAGATTATTTCATTTAGCAGAACATTCTCCATGTTGACGCTTGTTGAAACAATGCCAGAATTATCTTCTTTAGTAGGGCTAAGCAACATTGCATTTGTAAGGTATAAATAAAAATGCAGATAATTGCACATTTTCTGTGCCTGCTTCCCATCAGTTGACCCTTAGGTTGATTCCAGATCTTGACTATGAAAATAATGTTGCAATAAACATGGTTTTGCTGTATTTGCATTCATTTTCCCCATGTCTTTATTTTGACCTTAGTCATTTGACAAGCATTTCTTGTAAAGGGTATATAAATGGGTTTCATTTTCTTAATCCAGTCTGGCAATACATATGGACAAAGGGAAAATTGAATCTAGCTTATTTAATGGAATGAGTCAGTGGTCTCTTTCAGTTTTACTCTGTATTCATTTTGTTGCTTTCCTCGGTACTTTCTGGAGTTATAATTTAGTATCCATTATTTATTTTTCCAACTAAATATTATTTGCCACTCCTTTATCCTCACAGCTGAACAATTGCTTCTAAAGAAAAAAGAAAACTTGACAGAACAAATAGATGGTTCTCAAGAAAATCTACGGCAGTTTCATTTCCTTTTTCCTTTCTTGCTACCAAATGTTTGTACTTTACCATCTCACGATGGCCTCCCTCTTCTGATGCACTGATGGTTTCTAGATTTGTCTGATGTTGCTCACGACACAGTCAATAGCAATTACAGTTTTAGCTTGCCCTTATCGGCCATTCATTTTGTTTCAGATGACCTATGAGCTACTTAAATTTAAGTGTGTTACATTTCATTATTCGCCATTGCTTTCTGTTTGCACCTTTTCCATCTTGCTCAGTGGGTTGAGGATTAGCATCTAATATTTTTCTCAGACATACAAAATATGTGGTGTTAGTGGGTATGTATGAATTCTGATATAACATCTTCCTGTTTCCTTGTGAGATAAAATGATTGCAGGCCAAGAATCCTATATAAAGCAGAAAATTCCACATTAAGACAATTATTTCCTTCTGCCTGTGTGGCAGCCCAGAGGAAATAAAAACAAACTGTGCAGCAGTTCCTTCTGATATGACATCTGTCTTTCCTTCTGAAATGGTGTCTGTCTTTCCTTTGTGTTTCTTGACTTATCTAGTCAAAGTTCTCTGTCCATGGGCTTTAAGAACCCCTATGATTTATTTACATTCTGCCCAGCTGACTGTGTGGTGTTTGTATTTTTTGGGCAGGTGGTCATAAGCTATGTAAGAGAGCTAGCTAAGACTGTAACTAGCTAAGACTGAGTGAGTCACAGAGTAAGACAAGAAACAGATTCCCACATGGTTTCTGCTTCACGTTCCTGTCCTGGCTTCCTTCAGTGAGAGACTGTGAGCCAGAAATGTAAGCCAAATAAATGCTGTCTTCCTCTCAAGTTGCTTTATGTCAGTGGGTTTTATCACAGCAACAAAAAAAGTAACTAGAGCACCAGGTATTTTGTCAGCAACAATATACATAACTAGTGAGGAAATTTTATCAGATGATAGTTTAAAATTTTGTGTTAAGACTATGCTTTAAAAACTTAGAAATAAAACATTTTGTATAAATATTTTTTATTCCCTAAGAACTGTCTGTACTGTAGTGCGTTATGTGTTTGGGGCACCCTGTGGTACTTAAAAAAAAAAAAAAAAAGAACCCATGTGATTAAAATGTGTATAAGTAGATATTTTATCATCAATTCATGTTTAAACTAAATTTGGTCCTCAAGAACAGTTTCAATCTTGATTTCATGAATTTTTTTCTTTATTAATATTTGAATATTGCTTGTGTCAATGATATACACCCATCTCCTCATAGTTAGGACTTGTACTACTTACTAGTTAATTCATAAATTTCATATATATTACATATTACTATTAGAGTACCATATGTTATCTGTAAATTAATATCATAGATTCATATAAGTAAGTATGTAGATCTTCCAATCGCTTATTTTCCTTTTAAGATGTTTTCTTCTTGTATTTTATGTCTCTGCTTTTATACTTTGGTTCTTTGTTGTTTTTTATCTCATTTATTTATCTTATTTACTTTACATCCTTGTAGCCCCTTCCTTCCTTGGCCTTCCAATCCCACTCTCTCTCCCCCTTTTCTCAGAAAAGGAGAGCTCCCTTTCCAATCCATCCCAGCTTATCAAGTTACATCAGGACTGAGCACATCCTCTTCCCCTATGGCCTGTCAAAGCAGTGCCACCAGGGGAAATTGATCGGAAAGCTAGCAAGGGAGTCTGTATCTGATGCAGTCTCCACTTCCCTTACAGGATGATCCACTTGAAGTCTAAGCTGCCTCTCTGCTACATCTTTGTAGGGGACCTAGGTCCAGGTCTTGCATGGTCCTTGGTTGATGCTTCAGTCTTAACAAATGGGTCTTGGCTAGTTGGCTTTGTTGTTTTTCTTCTGGAGTTCCTGTCACCTCCAGATCCTTTTCTCTTTCCTCCCACTATTTGCCAATACTTCTTATGCATTGATCAATGTTTGGCTGTGGGTTTCAGCATCTGATTTGAGGCACTGCTGGATAGAGCCTCTCAGAGGACAACTGTGAAAGGCCCCTGTCCTGGGTATGTACCCCAAAGACAGTCTGCCATACAGAAAGGACACTTGCTCAACTATGTTCATAGCAGCTTCATTTGGAATAGCCAGAATCTGGAAACAATCTAGATGTTCCTCAACTGAAAAATGGGAAAAGAAACTGTGGCACATTTACACATTTACACATGGTACTAGAAAAGGTTATCCTGAGTGAGGTGCCCCAGATGAAGAGAGACACACAGAGTATGTACACCACGTACAAGAGGATTTTAGCCATATAGTACAGGATAAGCATACAATGAGGCACAGACCCAAATAAGCTAACATAAGGGCGGTTGAAAATGGTTGAAGTCTAATTTAGGGAGCAGGAAAGTCCTCCTTATAATATTCTCCCACAAATGAGGGAGTAGAAGCATAGAGCAACCACCATAGAGGAACAAGCTGGGGACCCGGTATTTGTTGCACCTCTAAGAGGACTGAACTGCTCACCAAGGCAGGTCAGTTACATTAACCTAGGGCCCTGGTTTGGAAAGGATTGAAACTTACCACACGGAATAGGCCTCTCTGAGTGAATGTTCCTGGAAATTGTGACTCTGTAGACTTCCTCAAACCCTCAGTGTTTTCAGAGCTAATGTACCCTCTGTTTAGAGCTGCTTCTCACTCCAGTGTGGACGGGCTCATCTCCATGGAGGATGTGAAACCTGCTATTAGATACTTCCCCTAACACACAGTGAGAATGTGCTATCTTGATGGCTCATCTCTCACCTGTCAACTTGACTCTACCTGACACCAACTAAAACACAAAAACCTGGTGCATGTGTGAGGGATTAAGGTATTTGAAGTAGAAATACGCACTCTAAATGTGGGCAGAGCCTTCTGGTGGTTTCCCAAGTATGAGGACATCCAGGACAAAGATCGGTTCTTTTGACCATCTTGTCTTCACAGCATTCTAGTGAATTCATCAACCTCGCTGTTGCAGCTGCAGCTGCTATTTTCATTCTTTGCTGACAGTAAAACCCCAGCTCCTTTAGCCTTCCAACCTGAGCACCATGGACTGACCATCATGGTTTCGAAACTATTTAGGCTTCTAGCGCTAGATTTAGACCCTGAGCATCCAGGCTTGTGGAGTAAGCAGGCACTGATTCTTACCTTCTCCAGTGTTAGGAAAGCCATTGTTCAACAACACCAGACCACATACTGCAAAACACCTAGTAAATCCTCTTTTAATATGCACTTAGAACATTTTTTATGTTTCTCTGAAGAACCCAGACTAATATCCACCTCCAACATGCCTGGAAAACCCGAGGAAGATTGGAGAGATGATGAGCGTAGGGAGTTGTGAGAATTAGCTGACCAAAGACACTTCTGTAGGATTGGCTTCTGAGAATTCTTGGTCATGAAGACCAGATAAGAAGACTTATTAAGCAGTAGCTGATTGATTGGGGTGCAAGGTCTTGACAGTGTTTCCTCCGTTCCCAGGGGACAGAGCGATCTTAGTGCTAACATGGCTCTTAAAAGCCACAGGAAAATGATCACCCATGCTGAACAAAGCTGGATTGCCTGAGTTGTCATGGTAGATTATGGGCTGCCCCATTATATCCTGCAAAGGATGGATCTTCAAAATGACTGTAGACTGCTGAAAACTTAGCCAAGCAGAAACCATAATTGTGCTTGCTGTGCTGAAGACAGTATCTTTGCTAGAGCAGACTAACAGATAAATTATATGCGGCCAGTCCATACCGCTGTGCTTTTGTTCTAACAAACCCATGAAAAGATCTAATACACAGCCCTGGGAGAAACCTGATTTTCCCGGGATAGACAGCAACATTCACTATAAGGTGTGATAGCACATCTTCACCTCCAACACATAATCAACAGAGCAAAGAATTTATTGATCCATTATAGACATGACAACAGAAGCTAGGTTGTGTAAGAGGTGGCAAACTGGAAGGCTTAGAAGGCAAAAGAGGAGTGCTTTAAGGATACATGCACATACCTGTGACAGAATATATAAAGATTTAGTGGCCAGGTGGTGCTGGATGTCTTCAGGGTAAAATAGCAATTGCCACATCTTGCATGTACCCTCACCAAAAAAAAAAAAAAAAAAAAAAAAAAAAAAAGGAAGCAAAGCAACTTTAAACTCTTAAACTCTTAGGGCTGTGCATTTGTAACTTGACTTTCATCTGACCAATAAACTGGTACAAAAGGCTACGGGTGTGTCAAGTGGTGCTCACAGCAGAAGCGTACTCTTTGCAAGCCTGGCCTATGATGTCAGAAGCTTCACATCCCCCAGTCAATGACTGAGCAGCCAGTTGTAGCCAGAAATGTAGCAGTTTCCTCCGAACTGAAATATTCCACGCTGGAATGAAGTTTATTGAGGCTCAGGAAGTAGCCAAAGCTCGCAAGCCTCAGGGAGTTCCTAGAACAAGGGCACTAGCTCCACCCGGAGGTTACATATGCAGTAACGTTTGTCAGGAAGACACTGACCAACTAGAGTTGCCTGCAGGCTGTGTGGAGAGCTGATTTCCTGACTTGTGACTCAGGCCGCCCTTGCCTTGTCAGTGATGCAGCTGCAATTTGAATCACCCACGCTGCGTGTAACTCCTTACCCACAGTCCTGAGACTTGCTGCAGTAAAACCATCGCTTTATTTAACCAGACTTGAGTAGAATTCTTTCTTTAGCTGCTGTTGGTGCCCCATGGAAAGTAAATGGGTTCCTGTCATTCAGGGAAAGCCAGAGAACACAATGGTGTGAACTGTTTTATTGTAGAGTTTATGGAAAGCTCCTGAGGTTCCAAAAATAGCTCCTGTTATCTCAGTTGATAATTAGACACCTTCAAAAATTAATTCCTGCCAGAGCAGGAGGCTGGTAAAAATAGAAAGTTGATGACAGAAGGCATAGTACATAGATGAGAACTTTCCTTCCTGGAAACAGGCAGCCAGACCCTAAACCACTGGTTTTCAAACTGTGACTCCATGGGGTCACATATTGTATACCCTACATATCAGATATTACATTGTGATTACTCACAGTAGCAAATACAGTAACAACACAATAATTTTATGGTTGGGCTCACCACAACATGAGGAACAATATTAAAGGGTGACAGCATTAGAAAAGCTGAATACCACCATTGCAAAGGAATGCAACCAGGACAAACATACGTGCAGACTACTTTCTGCCTGAGGTTAGCGACATCCTGACCCCTGACCGACATGTGTATCAACCAAGCACATTGTTTTGTGGGAATCCCCATCTGATTGTTTACCCCAACTAAGCTGTAGACTGTGCAGGCACTTTTCTGAGCCCAAACTGTAGAGCATGTAGCGGTGACATTTAACCTAATTTAGCCATGCCAAAGTATCTACACCTACACCTCTGCAGTATAACTCCTCCTACTCCCTAGAGCTGAAGCTTCGCTTAGATCCTGAAGTAGTCTTGGTGACATTGGCAAACCTTTTACCTGAGAGATAATCTGATTCCTTCCCTCTCTCGAACTACATCCTGCTCCACATGAAACCTAGCAGAGGTAGCCATCTTTCTCATCGCTGTCGTACTAAGTCACTTCTAACCAATCAGGTCATAATTAATGTTGTTGGTCCAACATTGCAGAAATGAAAAGAGTACATTTTTAACTGAGCCCAAAATGTATTATACACATGATGTTGCCCTGAAGTCTTGACCGAGATAATGAGCAAACTTTACTCTCATATACTACCTCTGAAAGGTTCATTGAAAAACCAAATATCCACCCTGTACATAATCCAGTCACCCAGTGCCCAAGTACCTGAAGTCAATATGAGCATGTTGCTGTAAAAAGTCTTCTACCTGAATATGTCTGTCAGTTTTATCATAATAACACAAATCTAGAAACAACCAAAATTTCTATCAATGGATAATTTAATAGACAGATTATAATACAATAATAGAGTGAATATTATTTAGGAACAGGATGAATAGCCTGTAAATATGGCAAAATGGATAAGTCTCAGTGTGACTGTACAAAGGGGCTTCAGGAACCTGCACAACACTCCACTCAGCAGCAGCAGAATACAGTTTCCACATAGCAGACAGTTGAGCGCACAAGCAGAGATCATGTTCACTCACAAAATAATTCTTACCAAATTTTGCAATGTCAAAAGCATATAAAGTATTTTTAAGTGTGATAGGATGAAATCAGTTATTGCTAACAGCTGCACAATTGGAAAAAGTCACAAATACAGGGAAATAAACGACACCTTGGAACAACCAGTAAGTTAAGGGTAAAATGAGAAAAAGATTTGAAAAAGCTTCAAAAGGAGACCAAACCATCCACGAAAACTTCGACCCAAAATTTACCCTGCCAACAAGGTGTACAGGGATAAAGATGAAACAGAGATCGGGCGAAGAGCCAAACAATGACTCTCCCCAAATTGAGACCCACCCAATAGGAAAGAGCCAACCCCTGACACTATTGATGATACTCTACTCTGCTTGCAGACAGGAGACTAGCATAACTGTTCTCTGAGAGCTCCACCCAGCAGCAGGTGGAAACAGATGCAGAAATCCACAGCAAAACATTAGGCAAGCTTGTGGAGTCTCATGGAAGAGTTGGTGGAAGGACAGAGGGACGTGGATGGGATAAATCTCCACAAGAAAACCCATAGAGTCACTAATCAAGGATCATGGGAGCTCACAGAGACTAAACCACCAACCAGAGTATGCATCAACTGGCTCTAGATCTACTACACATATGGAGCTGATGGGCAGCTTCGTCTTGATGAGGGTCCCTAGCAATTAGAATGAGGGCTGTCACTGACATGGACTCTGTTGCCTGTTTTTAGATCACTTTCTCTTATCTGGGCCTCCTTTGGGGGGGCCTTAGTGGAACAAGATGCACTTAGTCCTGATCCAACTTGATGTGCTGGGGCGGTTTGGAGGGGGGACTCTCCTTTTCTGGGGAGAAGGGGAGGACAGGAAGGGAGAAGAGGGTGTGAGGGCAGGACCAGAAGAGAGGAGAGAGGGGGATAGAATAGAGATCTGAAGTGAATTTTGAAAAACACCTAAATTATAATACAAAAAAAAATAACTAAAATGAACACAACTTACCAAGATGTCTGGGATATATTCAAAGCAGAAGTTTGTAGAGAGATATGCCAAATTAGGGTAAAAGGAAGGTTTCAAGAAAACAACTTAATGATACATCCTAAGGAAGTAAAACAAAATAAGCTCCAATTCATCAGAGTCAGAAATTACAAAGATTCTTACAGATACTAGGAAAATGATAGAAACAAACCAAGTAAGTCTGGTTTTTATTTAAGATGAACAAAGCTTTCATTTTTTCAGCCCAAGAACAAGAAACTCAATTTAGTGAGAGGGCAATTCATCTCTATCAATATCATAAAATATGAGAATCAAATAAACTTCTGTCAAAATTTTTATACCAACAAAATGGATCACCTAAAAGAAATGGTTAATTCTTAAAAATATACAATCTACCAAGGAATCTCAGTGAAGAATACAGTCTGAATAAAAAGTGAGGAAAGCCAGGTTGTCCTGCAGAGACTGATACACCAATGGAGGACCATGCGAGGAGAGGATGTGGCAGTTCTGTCTCCATGTGGATCTCTGAGTGAGGGGAGCAGGGGCTGCCTCTATCATGAAATCAGTTGACTGCTCTTTGATCGCTCACTCCTGATGATACAGCCTTGCCAGGTCACTGAGAAAGAGGATCTAGATAGTCCTGATGAGACTTAACAAGCTATGGGCAGATAGCAATAGTGGAGAACTCCCCCTTTTAGTGGGCTAGGGGAAGAGGATGGGAGGAACAGGGAAAGAGAGTGGGACTGGGGGGTGTTGAGGGAGAGGGCTTCAATCAGGATATATGATGAATAAATTGTGAAGAAAAAATTAAAATTTTAAATTCAAAAATATTATAGTTTAAAAAAGTAAGGAAATTAAATCAGCAATCAAAAATCCCTCTAAGAAAAATCTCAAGAACTGATGATTTCACCATTGGATTTTAATGATTATTAAAGAAGTAATGTTAATGTTTTTCATTTATTTATTTGTTTGTTTGTTTGTTTGTTTGTTTGTTTATTGAGACACAGTCTCTCTATATAGCCCTCGCTGTCCTGGAATGTGCTATGTAAACCAGGCTGGTATTGAACTCACAGAGAAGCATTTGAATTTGATGGTTTAGAGGGCAGAGTCCATGCTGGTAGAAGAAAGGCATGGTGGCTAGAACACCAGCTGAGATTTGAGGGCTCATATCTTGAAACACAAACAGGAAACAAAGAAAGCAAATTAGAACTAAGGTGAGTTTTTGAAATCTCAATTTCCACCCCAAGTGTCATACTTCCTTCAGCAAAGCTTCCTTAAACAGCGACCAGCTGGGGACCAAGTATTCAAGTACCTGGGCTATGGGGCACATCTCATTCAAACCACCACAATTCTTTTAATATATGTTATTTGCCTAAATTTCCTAGCCATCACTACCAGCACTGTACTGGAAAGAGACGGTGGTCCTGATTTTAGGAGAAAAAAAAATCTCATTTCTTTACTGTTGAATATTAGTCATGGGACACCCTTGTCATGGATGTGTTGGTATAATGTCCTTGTATAATGTATACAATTTACCCTTGTTCATTCAAATGCTGATTTCTCTACCCCACTATCTGGTTTCAATCTAGACACTGCATTGTGATGCTTAGAATAAGTTTGTGTAAGCATGCCACCATTTGTTCTCCATATTGTCAATAAAACAACCAGCCAACGGAGAGAATAGAGTGGGACGTCCTGGTCCAAAGGAGAGGAGAAAGAAGTGAGTGGGAGGAGAGTCAGGAACAGAGATCTGGGGAGGAAAGGACTTGGAACCACCAGGAGAGATGAACTGGACCTAAGATGTGACTAAAAGCAAGTATAATGTGAGAGATCTGAATGGGAGGAAGTTATGTGGGCTTGGGGGTTTAGGATGGAGTAATCATTGCCCAGCATTGTGCTGTAGATTAATTAAATACATCCTAGTCTCTGTGTGGTGATTTAGGCATACAGCTGGTTTAGGAATAACTGCTGTATAACTAAAAGTTAAATCAATAATAAATATTAATAATCAACAACATGGATGATTGTCACTATGCTCCAGAGCTGTTTTTCTGTGCTTTTTCCTCTGTGCATAAATGGGTGAGTGTTTTTTATTATAAAAGGATGTTGAATTTTGTCAAGTGCTTTTCCTACATCTACTGTAATAAGGATGCCAGTTTTCTCCTGTGTTCTGTTAATGTATCCCATTTATTTATGTATGTTGACTCATCCTTGCATCCTGGGGATAAATATCACCTAATCACGGCTTATATTACTTTTCATGTGCTGTTGAATTCAATTTTCTAGTATTTTTGAGGAATTTTTGAATCTATGTTTATCAGGGATAATGACACATGCTTTTCTTTCCCTGTAATGTCTTTGGGTATCGGATAATGCTGGTCTTGTAAAATGAGTTTCACTATTGTTCTAGCTTGCTTTCTGGTGCTGTGTTAAACACCATAACCAAAAGAAAATGGAGAAAGAAAGAGTTTATTTCATATTTCAGGTTAGAGAAGTCAGGGTAGGAAATTAGGGAAGGAAGAAACTTGAAGCAGATGCCATGAAGAATGCTAATTTGCTTGCTTTCTCTTGGAATTATTTCCAGTTCCCATTATTATATAACCCAGGCCCACCCACCTAAGGATGGCCCCCTTCACGTGAGCTGGTGTTCTATCTACCATGCTTTTGTTCCACCGTCATGGGCTCTAACCTTCAAACTCAAAAGAAACCCTTCCTTTTATAAGTTGTCCTTGTCAAGGTGTCTTATAAAAGCAAAAGAAAAATAGCTAATTTGGGTGTCCTTCACGTAGAACTGAAGCTTCCTGCACTTTCTCTGTCCACCTTGGCATGTCTATTGTTGTTGTCTTTATCCATCTCATGTTTAGGCAATCGTGTTGGGAAGTTCCACTTTAGGAGTGGAACTTCTAATATTCCTACTAGTCACAATCTCACAACAAACTCTCTCTTCATCTGGCACTTAAAATCTTTCTGCCACCTCTTCCACAGTGATCCCTGAGCCTTAGGTACAGACAATGTGCTGTAGATCTATCAATTAGGACTGGACTCCACAACTCTGTAGTTTGCTAGTTTGTGGTTTTCTCCATCTTATGCAAAGAGAAGTTGCCTTGAAGAGGAGTGAGAATTACACTTACCTGTGAGTGCAAGGACAAATATTTAGAATAAAGACTGGAAGTATTCTCACGTAGTAAAGTGTTAATCATGGGTTCTTCTCCAAGACTTTATTCTCTATACAAAGAACTACAGTCATCTGACTAATGTTGAGAGCAGGAGAAATAGTCTTCCTCATGGAAGAGCATAGCAACTGCTAATCCAATATCAAATTGTCAGTCTGAAAAGCATATAAATACAAATAACATTATACAGACTGAGAAGGATGTATTCATATGTTTATGAACACGTTTAAAAACAATTAAAGAAAAAGAAGTCATAAATTTGAAAGAAAGCAGGACAGGGATGGAGGTATATAGAGGGTTAGAAAGAAGAAAAGGAAGGGGAAATCATGCAATTATATTATATTCTCAAAAATATTTTAAAAAGAGGCAACTATAGAATGATAGAAAATAGTTTTATGCCTCATCTTAACATTCTAAAATAATAAGGACCTCCACACAAAATGGCCTCTCAGAATGTGAAAAAAATATTTAAATCACCACTAGCCATCAGGAAATTCAAAACTATTAATGAACTATTGCCTCATACATGCTATGACATTAACAAAAACACCAAAGCAAACGTAGGTAAGGGAGTAAGAATAGTATTTCGTAGAGTGTTGGTGGAAATGTGAATTCTTATGTAATCACTATTAAAGCAGTGTGGAGAGTCTTGATAAATTAAAAGCACCTATGTGGTCTGTCAGTAGCACCACATCAGGTTGTTCATCCAAAGAACTTAAGACTAGGGCACCTGCTGTCCCATGGTCACATGGCAAAATTCATAAGAGCCAAAAACATATTGAAATAATCTAAGTGTTTATCAACAGATATATGGATAATGAAAATGTGTGCACAAGACAGAATTAACAGAAACAGAAGTAACATGGATAGGTATGCAATATCTATCTACCTGAGATACAGACACGTGCTTTATTGTGAGAAAGGGCTCACACCATCACAGAGTTAAAGGACCACCCTTACAAGCCATCTCTAAGGGAAAGAACAGGAAAGTGTCTTAAGCGTGCCTGTGTCCAAAAGTCTGAGAAAGAGGAGATCTGGCAGTGCAGCTCAGCCCAAGGCCCAAGGCGTAGTGGTAAAGCTGGCCCCACAGTATGTGTGGAAAGTGAATTCTGCTGTTCAAGCATGAATGAAAATGCAAAGAAATGTCACATCTTTAGTCTCTCTGTTCCTCTTGGGACCTGGGAGACTGAGTGACACTAACTCACATTTAAAGGGTAGATGGTTGTTTAGTCTATTAACTCAGTTACTAATTCTTTCTAGAATCCCTCTCACAGCCATCCCAGAAATGATTGTTTATGTCAGCCGACTTTTCCTGGAGAGACACATGGAAATTAATTGCTCCAGAAAGGAAAAGAGTCCAGTGTGAACTGGTGAGTTACTGGGGCAGCTGAAACACTGGGGAATCTGACCCCCAGTATGAACAGCTTAGGCAAAGCTGCATGGCTGAAGAGTCCATAGGAGAAAATTTTTTTACCTCTTACATAATGCTGGGGAAGGGCAGGGCCTTTTAGGATCTTGTGAGCTTCCCTCCAAGACAACTGTTGATAAATCAGATCTTGAGAAGGACAAGCGATCACAGCTGCTATGGCTCAAGGTGACAAGAGTCATGTCCAATTCTGAGGAAAAGGCTAAAACAATTGCCCACTATTTGGTTTTTTCTTAACACATAAGAGTATCCATGACCTTGTAGTGGAGATGATCGTGTTACCACTTGCTGCAGTCTCGATAGACCTTCAGGACACTATGCTAAATACAAACACTAAATAAACATAGAAAGATAAGCCCTGTGTCACCTATGAGTTGTAGGAACCGTTAAGACTCACCTGATGTCCACCGTGCACTTTATTCTTACATCTTGTTCTCTTCCCAATACAGCTGGTTAGTACACCATTGTCTCCTTCCTGTTTCAGCAAGTTCACGTTGTCCCAAAAAAGCACTCTTCAGTGAAAATCACAGGAAATGAAGTCTTAGATGCTTAAAATGACAAACGGTGTGTGGTATTTAGGTTCTACATTAGAGAGATATTACATCACCCTTCACTTAATGGTGTTTATGAAAAACGAAGAAGGAGAACTAATCAAGAGGAATGAGAGATCTGACTTTAAAGAATCTATGGACACTTTGAGCAAGCAGAGAAGGATTTGCCTAGTGATGGGGCCACTCCTCTCCTAGGAAAGCTGCCATCAGGTTGAGATTTCTGGATTAAGCTGGTGTCATATTATCAAAGTACCACATTCTTAGAGAAATTCTGCCCATTCCATCCTCTTCGCTTCATTGAGTATCTGTAACATTTGCCTTTCAGGTTCTAAACAATGAGACATAGCAAGTCATTTGTTAGGTAAACTTCCTTTTTTGAAATTCAACAAGCATTTATTTGACATATAAACATATTTTTGGTTGTGAGCCTAGCCTATAATGGCAGAGCCATCTCTCCAGCCCGGACATACAAACTTGTCAAATCTGGAGAGCACAAAAGGTCTATACTAGGGTCCATTTCTTCAAGATGTCTTTGGTTTTACAAATACTGTACAATTATAGCATTATGAATAATTAAAAAAGCAAGACAGTGTAAGAATACTGCTGCCAACGGCTTTATTGTTTAGAAAATGATAAACAACACTTAAAATAAGTATGCAGACCTATATATGAATTAAATATATGAAAAACTTGAATTTATTCCAGCAGCAAATAGCTTTTACACAATTTGAAAATCAATTGATGTAATTTAACACACTACCAGACTAAAAGAGTGAAGATATGCGGATGGGTGTGGTCATTTTGCATACAGTAGCTGGTGTATATGGGTGTAGTATCTTTATTTATATAAAGAAAGGCATTTTATGATGTGATAAAATCATGTATCCAGAGCTACAGTTCTTATTTTTAAAAGTTAAAGGAGTGTACCTGAGGATATAGCTCAGTGGTAGAGTACTATTCTAGCAAATACAAGGCTATACATAGCTTCAATCCACAGTACTGCAAAAAATAAAATAAAATATGCTAGAGACTTTAGTTTGGAGGTTAAAGGAAATGCAAAACAGAGATATTTAAACAGTCTATTTGGATCTTCATTTAAGAAAAAAAAAGTGCCTGGATCTTCCTGGATGAAGTAGAATGAAGCCCCAACATACTGCAGCATGGAAGAGCTTCCAACATTCCTCCAGGCTGTCACGCAGGTTGATATTTCCATTAGCGCTTCAGAAGAGGGAAAAGGGGTGAAAGCTGCCTGCTGCATGGCTTTTACCTCTTGAAGATGCTTCAGAGGTGGCTAGCTGCCCTCATCCAATTTCCTGAACCTCCACGTGGAATCCACAGCTCACCTCCTCCCAACGGCTCATGGTCATCACGAAGGTGGGTCACATTGACTGACCTCCCTCTTCCTTATGCACTCTTTGCTATTCTATAATGAAGGCAAGGTAGTGGCTGCTTTGGGCACCCACCTCTTCCTCTTGATTGAATGTCATCAGCAACTTCACTTCGAGTTTACTAAATGTTGCTCTTGACTTCGGCTAACACATCTTTCTCTTCTTCTGCTCTGAGCATGTAAACAAGTTTTTGCAATGGGTGGGGTGATCGCTCCATCCTGAACGAAATCACCTTCCCCTGGAGCCTCTGAAGGCTGCTTTGAGCACACCTACAAGTTAGGTTCAGTTTGCCATGTTCCTTTTCCACTGTTATGGATGGAGCTGCCTACTGGGACCTTTTAAGGAGCATAGAGAAAATTCAACCACTCACCCATAGAAAAGAGCAAAAGATCAGCTATCCTCTTTACCATCCACAATGGTGCAGTTAGGGAGCAGAGAGTGCGTTTAGCCCCATCTAGATGCTGGCCCCGCTCCATGGACATGCTTTCAAACATCAGACACTGTCCTTGCCACCCACACAGGCAGCCTTCTTGCAATCAATTTCTGGGGGCCTGACTGATCTATTTTTCTCTGCCAGACAGACTTTCTTGAAGCAGGAATGTCTTTGGCACTTAAATTCTCAACAAAAGAATTCACATTCTTTAAAAATGGATGGGTTAAAAGTCCTATGGAGAAGGAACATGGGTGTGACTACTATGCTACCTGACACGCAGTAGATGCTATGTGCTAATAATCTGTTTGAATTTGGCCGGCTTTGATTTAGTATTCTCCAGCTGAAGACTGATCTTTGGGCTATGCCTCTCTTTCTCTCCCTGTATCGTACTCCATTAGGATATGACTGAATGTTCTGTCCCACGGTGTTCTTGGAAGTTCTTGAACTTCAGTTCTACACACCTTAGGAAGTATCTGGGCAACAGAATACAGTTTCTGCCACAGATGCCTAACATTGACCAGCAGAGAAATTAGAGAAATTTGTTTTCAGGGTTTTTGTTTGTTTGTTTGTTTGTTTGTTTGTTTTTTCATCAGAACAACTTTATTCAGAGGTTTGGGAAAGGCTGGAGAAGTCCACACTGTCTGTAGTCCTCTGCAGGGAAGATCTTACAGGGATCCCCGGCACGAAAAGCTGTTTTCAGTTTTTTAAGAAGTTGAATTTATGGCTTGAAATAAAATCACTATGACACTATAAATATATGTGAATACATGAAAAGCTGAAAATAGCTGAAGCATAAGTGAATCTTATTAACATTAAAGAAAAAATCTCATTATCCTAACCGGAGATGTGATGTTTATGTTTCATGTATGTTTTTAATAGACAGAGAATATTCATTATTATATTTATTCATAGTAGAAAATAATGAGTTCTTTAAACAGTTGTTATTGATGAACTCATTGGCCTTCAGGTACTCTTTGTCTCATATACAGAATCTCACCAAATAGCCTAGAATAGCCTTAAAGTTGATGTCTCCTGCCTTAGCCTCCCAAATGCTGGGATTACAGGTATGTGCTGATGTGCTGCGCTTAGCGATGCCCTTGGTAATTTGATGCGGACCTTTGTGAGGAGAGTTGAAAAGCACACAGTTTTTGGTGTATTCTTGTGGAAGCAAAGTTGTGTCTCCCCTTCCTAATCAGTATGGGGATGTAGGGATAAAAGATGAGCACAGACCGGGAGAACACCATTTCTGAGAAGCGGGACAACACACTCCATGCAGCGACCAGGAGACTGAACTCTGGGCCCTAAAACAACAGCGATCGATCGTGTTTCCCAGGTGAGGAGAGGCTCCCACGGCGTGGGAAGCGGTCGGGTCCACGGCTGCCCAGCCAGAACCCGGAAGAGAACCCAGCAACTCGGGCTTTGGGTCTCCAGGCTGGTGCCACAAGCCTGCTTGTCACAATCAATTTCCCAGGCTGATTGGTGGGCACAAGGGGCCCTAAGGCTGGGAGTCCCAGTCTCAAAAAAACCCCACGGGGAAGGAAAGTTGCCACACTGCTCACGGGTCACCCAGTCTTTCCCTGGAAGGTCTCTCCGACCACAGGTACCTGCTGCCATCACAATTGAGCTCCTGCGTCGTGCACTGATTGCAGCTGCATGCCCAGCTCAACATCCCTACTCCTGCTTCAGAGGAGGCAGGAGGTTTCCAACAGAATCTGCCACAGACCACACTGTCTGTACCCCAACCTGAGATCGGGGCTGAGAAAACCCAATCCTTTTGGGCATTCCCCCAAACGCCGCCATCACCCTGCCGCAGTGGAGCAGAAGGATAAAGAGGCACACAGCGGCTTCACAGTGCCTGAACTCCAGTGCTGCCGGCTGCTCCTAGCAAACAAACTACAGCTCGGGATCTGGGACTGTGGTCATTCTACACGTCCTGAGATTATCCTGGGTCCAGCGCAATAAGGTCTAGCAGCAAGTTCTATCACCGGCGCCCCCCCCCCCGGCAGAGAAACGCCACCGGCTCAGGGCTCAGGATCCGAATCAGAAGCCCCAACCCCTGCTGGCACTCCCCTGAGAGCACCTCCATAAGCTTGCCATAGCAGAGGAGAAGGTCAGAGGGGAAGGACAGAGAGGCAGCCTGCCAAGGACACAGCACCCTCTCTCCAGCTGCCCCTAGCAGAAAAACGCAAGCTCTGGATCTGAGGATACTCAACCCTACCAGGTACTCTCTTGGGATCAGCAAACATAGATTCTACCGCTAGGCTGCTTCTGGCAGAGAGATCTGGGCCCGGGATCTGGGATTGAGTACACTCCCCCTAACTCTTTCCCGCGCCACCCAGGGACCAGTCAACATAACCCCTCCTGGCAGAGGGAAAGGACAAAGAGGCAGCACACAGGAAAGGTGGACACCGAGTCCTGCCGCCACAGTGTCACAGAGCTGACTCTTAGCCTACCCATGCACTTCCGCAGCAGGACCAAAACAGAGAGTAGTGAGCAAGAGGAACCCCTGTGCATTCCAACTGGTCCTGCAAGAGAGTGAGCGAGCCTTCTAGGGAGAGATTGCCCCCAGACCCAGGGCCTCTCCACAGAAGCAACCAGACGAGATCCCTGCCACCCACACTCCTAGTGTGGGCATCAGAGTGATTCTTGGGATAGCGATCCCAACGTTGAAGCCTCTGCCTTGCGGGTCCACCAGGGTAATCCAGGCAAACAATCCCTGGATCTCAGTCAGAACTGCGTAATAGTGGCTTGCAGGCCACTGCAATAGTCAGAGAATCCGCGCATACACACTGCGCCCGCTAAAAGCGCACACGAATAGCGCCAGCGTCACATTCTTTACTTAGGCAAAACTGAAAACACAGTGCACACTCCCAAAGCAGTGAACCTCTCTCATCTTCCTGAAAAAACAGTCCAGAAAACAGAAAGAGAGGATCATAGCCCAAACTACAATCTCGAGGAACAACCAGTGAGGATTATAAATAACCAGATGGCTAGAGGCAGACGTAAGAACACTCCCAACAAAAATCAGGACATAATGACCTCACCAGCAACCCCACAAAACAATGGACACTTCAATTCACTAGATATACAAGAAAACGACCTCAAAACTATATTTCTCCAGCTATTAGAGGCACATAGAGATGAAATGAACAAAGCCCTCAGAGAAATAACCAAAGAAATCGAGACTAACCAAGAGGAAACAAATCGAGCTCTCAGAGAAATGACCACGAAAATTGAGGCAAACAGAGAAGAAATGCACAAAGCTCTCAAAGAAATGTCCACACAAATGAAGGCAAATAAAGAAGAAATAAACAAAGCTCTCATAGAAATACAGGCAATTATAGCCAAAGAAGTAGAGGCACAATTAGTGATACATAGAGAGGAAACGGACAAAAAAATAGAAGCTGTCATTGAAAAGCAGGACTCCACATTCAAACAGATGAAGGAAATGGTGCAAGACATGAAAACAGAATTAGAATCAATAAAGAAAACACAAATAGAGAAAAACCAGGAGCTGGAGAACATAGAGAAAAGATCAGGAACTACAAAGATAAGCATCACCAACAGAATACAAGAGATGGAAGAAAGAATCTCAGGAGCCGAAGATACACTTGCGGAAATTGACACGTCTCTCAAAGAAAAATAAAATCAGAAAAGTTCCAAACACAAAACATCCAAGAAATCAAGGACACCGTGAAAAGACAAAACCTAAGAATAATAGGAGTAGAAGAAAAAGAAGACATCAGGCTCAAAGGTCCGGAAAATATTTTCAAGAAAATTATAGAAGAACACTTTCTCAACTTAAAGAAGTAGATGGCCATAAACATGCAAGAGGCCTACAGAACACCAAGTAGACTAGACCAGAAAAGAAATTCTTCAAGTCACATCATAGTCAAAACACTGAACCTACAGAACAAAGAAAAAATTCTAAAAGCAGCAAGGGAAAAAGGCCAAGTAACATATGAAGGTAGACCTATCAGAATCACACCAGATTTCTCAACAGAAACTGTGAAAGCCAGAAGGGCCTGGACAGAAATCATACAGTCCTTAAGGGACCACAGATTCCAACCCAGACTACTCTACTCAGCAAAACTTTCAATCAACATAGACGGAGAATTCAAGATATTCCATGACAAAACCAAATTTAAACAATATCTACATAGTAACCCAGCTCTACAGAAGTTACTAGAAGGGAAACTCCAAACCAAAGAAAACAACTACATCTAAGGAAACAGAGGAAATAGATAACTACACAACAAAAAAAAAAAAAAAAAAAAAAACAAAAGAAGACAAGCAATGAAACTCAGTGACACCACCAACACCGCATCTAAAGTAAGTAACAACTGTTGGTCACTAGTTTCTATCAACATCAATGGACTCAACTCCCCAATTAAAAGACACAGACTAACAGAATGGTTGCGGAAACAGGATCCATCATTCTGTTGCATCCAAGAAACACACCTATGCAACAAAGATAAACACTACCTCAGAGTAAAGGGCTGGAAAAATGTCTTTCAAGCAAATGGTTCCAGAAAACAAGCGGGAGTAGCCATCCTAATATCTAATAAAATTGACTTTCAACCCAAGTTAATCAAAAAAGATAAGGACGGCCACTATATTCTCATCAAAGGAAAAATCCACCAAGAGGACATCACAGTTTTGAATATCTATGCCCCAAATACAAGAGCACCTACATTCGTAAATGAAACAATATTAAAGCTTAAATCACACATTGATCCTAAAACCCTAATAGTGGGAGATTTCAACACTCCACTTTCACCAAGGGACAGATCAACTAGACAGAAAACAAATAGGGAAATAAAAACACTTACAGAGTCCCTAAATCAAATGGACCTAATAGACGTCTACAGATCTTTTCACCCAAACTCAAAAGAGTACACCTTCTTTTCAGCACCACATGGAACCTTCTCCAAAATAGACCATATAGTTGGTCATAAAGAAAGCCTCAACAGATACAAAAAGATTGAAATAATCCCTTGTATTCTATCTGACCACCATGGACTTAAGCTGGACCTCAACAACAACATAAATAACAAACAGCCTACACGCACATGGAAACTGAACAACCTGTTACTCAAGGACAGCTAGGTTAAGGACGAAATGAAGAAAGAAATTAAAGACTTCCTAGAACTCAATGAAAATGAAGGCACAACATACCCAAATTTATGGGACACATTGAAAGCAGTGCTCAGGGGAATATTTATAGCAGTAAGTGCCTGCAAGAAGAAATTCGTAACATCACATACAAACAACTTAATGGCCCAACTGACAACCCTAGAAAAAAAAGAAGCAGATACACCCAAGAGGAGCAGAAGGCTGGAAATAATCAAACTCAGGGCTGAAATCAATCAATTAGAAACAAATAAAACTATTCAAAGAATCAATGAAACAAAAAGCTGGTTCTTTGAGAAAATCAACAAGATAGACAAACCCTTAGCCAAACTAACTAAAAAGCAGAGAGAATCTATCCAAATCAGCAAAATCAGAGATGAAAAGGGTGACATAACTACAGACACAGAGGAAATTCAAACAATCATTAGGTCATACTACAAAAGCCTATATGCCACAAAATTTGAAAACCTAAATGAAATGGACAATTTCCTTGATAGATTCCATGTTCCAACATTAAGTCAAGATCAGATAGAAAGACTGAACAGCCTTATATTCCCCAAGAAAATTGAAGCAGTCATTCACAGTCTCCCCTCCAAAAAAAGCCCTGGGCCAGATGGTTTCAGCGTGGAATTCTACCAGACCTTCAAAGAAGTGCTAATACCAATTCTCCTCAAACTGTTCCACAAAATAGAAACAGAAGGTACATTACCAAACTCATTCAATGAAGCAACAGTCACCCTGATACCTAAACCACACAAAGACCCAACAAAAAAAGAGAACTTCAGACCTATCTCTCCTATGAAAATTGATGCAAAAATACTCAATAAAATACTTGCAAACCGAATCCAAGCACACATCAAATATATCATCCACCACGACGAAGTAGGCTTCATCCCAGGCATGCAAGGGTGCATCAACATACGGAAATCCATCAATGTAATCCACCACATAAACAAAATGAAGGAGAAAAACCACATGATCATCTCCTTAGATGCTGAAAAAGCATTTGACAAAGTCCAACACCCATTCATGTTTAAAGTCTTGCAGAGATCAGGAATACAAGGCACATATCTAAACATAGTAAAGGCAATATACAGCAAGCCTATAGCCAACATCAAACTCAATGGAGAGAAACTTAAAACAATCCCACTGAAATCAGGGACAAGACAAGGCTGCCCACTCTCTCCCTACCTCTTCAACATAGTACTTGAAGTCCTAGCCAGAGCAATAAGACAACTAAAGGAGATCAAGGAAATACAAATCGGAAAGGAAGAGGTCAAAGTGTCACTATTTGCAGATGATATGATAGTATATATGAGCGACCCCAAGAATTCAACCAGAGAACTCCTCCAGTTGATAAACACCTTCAGCAAAGTGGCAGGATACAAAATCAACTCAAAAAAATCAGAAGCCCTCCTGTATACCAAAGACAAAAGGGCCGAGAAAGAAATTAGGGAAACAACACCCTTCACAATAGCCACTAACCACATAAAGTACCTTGGGGTGACACTAACCAAGCAAGTGAAAGACCTGTTTGAGAAAAACTTCAAGTCTCTGAAGAAAGAAATTGAAGAAGATCTCAGAAGATGGAAAGATCTCCTGTGCTCATAGATTGGTAGGATTAGCATTGTGAAAATGGCCATCCTGCCAAAAGCAATCTACAGATTCAATGCAATCCCCATCAAAATACCAACTCAATTCTTTACAGACCTTGAAAAAAAGATTCTCAGCTTCATATGGAGAAACAAAAAACCCAGAATCTCCAAAACAATCCTGTACAACAACAGATCATCTGGAGGTATCTCCATCCCCAATCTCAAGTTGTACTACAGAGCAATAGTGATAAAAACTGCATGGTATTGGCATAAAAACAGAAAGGAGGATCAATGGAACCACATAGAAGACCCAGAAATAAACCCACAAACCTATGAATACTCGATTTTTGACAAAGAAGCCAAAACCATTCAATGGAAAAAAGATAGCATCTTCAACAAATGGTGCTGGTCCAACTGGATGTCCACATGCAGAAAAATGAAAATAGATCTATATTTATCACCCTGCACAAAACTAAAATCCAAGTGGATCAAAGACCTCAACATAAAACCAGATACTCTAAATCTGTTAGAAGAAAAAGTGGGGAACAGCCTAGAACTCATTGGCAAAGGAGACAACTTCCTGAACAGAACACCAACAGCACAGGCTCTAAGAGCAACAATCAATAAATGGGACCTCATGAAACTGAAAACCTTCTGTAAAGCAAAGGACACTGTCATCAAAACAAAATGCCTGCCTACAGATTGGGAAAGAATCTTCACTAACCCTTTATCTGACAGAGGACTAATATCGAGTATATACAAAGAACTAAAGAAGCTGAAAAGCAGCAAACCAAGTAATCCAATTAAAAAATGGGGAACAGAGCTAAACAGAGAACTCTCGACAGAGGAATATCGAATGGCAGAGAAACACTTAAAGAAATGCTCATCCTCATTAGCCATCAGGGAAATGCAAATCAAAACGACCCTGAGATTTCACCTTACACCCATCAGAATGGCCAAAATGAAAAACTCAAGGGACAACACATGCTGGAGAGGTTGTGGAGAAAGGGGAACCCTCCTCCACTGCTGGTGGGAATGCAAACTGGTACAACCACTCTGGAAATCTATCTGGCTCTTTCTAAGACAATTAGGAATAGTGCTTCCTCAAGACCCAGCTATACCACTGCTAGGTATATACCCAAAGTTTGCTCAAGTACACAAAAGGGATATTTGCTCAACCATGTTTATAGCAGCTTTATTTGTAATAGCCAGAACCTGGAAACAACCCAGATGTCCATCAACGGAGGAATGGGTACAGAAATTGTGGTATTTTTACACAATGGAATACTACTCAGCAATCAAAAAGGAGGAAATTATGAAATTTGCAGGCAAATGGTGGGATCTAGAAAAGATCATTCTGAGTGAAATATCCCAGAAGGAGAAAGAAACACGGTATATACTCACTTATATAGACCTATAAGATATGATAAACATAATGAAATCTATACACCTAAAAAAGATAATCAAGAGAGCGGACATGGGATAAGATTATCAATCCTCGTTTAGAAAGACAGATGGGATGTGCATTGAACATTGACAGGAGTCTACTGAGTGCATTTGAAAAACTCTAACTAGCAGTGTTTTCAAAGCAAAGACTCATGACCAAACCTTTGGCAGAGTACAGGGAATCATAAGAAAGAAGGGGAGTTAGTCTGATGAGGAAAGGATAGGAGCTCCACAAGGACCAAATATATCTGGGCACAGGGTCTTTTCTGAGACTGACATGCAACCAAGGACCATGTACGAATGTAACCTAGAACCTCTGCTCAGATGTAGCCTGTGGTAGGTCAGTAACCAATTGGTTTCCCATAGTGAGGGGAACAAGGACTATTTCTAACAGGAACTCATTGACTGGCTCTTTGGCCTCCCCACCCCCCAAGGGAGGAGCAGTCCTGTTAGGCCACAGAGGAGAGCTTTGCAGCCAGTCCTGAAGATACCTGATAAAACAGGATCAGATGAATGGGGAGGAGGTCCCCCCTATCAGTGGACTTGGCAAGGGGCACGGTGGAGATGAGGGAGGGAGGGACTGGGAGGGAATGAGGGATTGGGACACGGCTGGGATACAGAGTTAATAAAATGTAACTGATAAAAAAAAAATAAAATTCAAAAAAAAAAAAAAGAATTTAAGCCATGCTGCACATTTTCAGTAAGATTTTGGCATAGCGTAAGAAAATTAACTCTAGTTCCAAACTCTATTGTTTATCACCAAGAAAATAAAATACACTTGTTCTCAAAAAAAAAGATGAGCACATACTTGTTTATTAGTGATACTGAGGTATAAATTATGTAGTAGAAGCCACTTTCATGTAGTCTGTGACTATTTGATGAAAGACTACAGAGAATGGGCTCTCAATCCATGGAGAGGTCCAGAATTGACTGGGAAATAACTGGATTGTTACTGTAAGCATTCTGAGAAATGACTAGAGTGACCCAGCTATAGTTACTTGTAAAGAAGAAATGGAAGAAAACTGTGGCCACGTGGTCATTGCTTTCATTTCCCAGACAAAATACCTGAGACTTAAGAAGGACATTTTCCTGCCAAGAAAAAGTACACCCTGTAAAGAATAACCCAATATAGTGGAGGAGGAGCTAGGGAATGAGATAGATTAGTAAGTATATGGTTTCTGGGCAGGAGAAAATGGCTGCATTAATATCAGTAAGAAGAGAAGGGGGCAGGAATCACATGATTTGTCTTCTTTATCCCTGTTCAGTCTTTTGTAATCACAGACACAAGAACCTATGAATAGTCTTTATTGTGATAGACATAGCATGCTAGCACAGTTGATAAGATCAATCCTTTGAAATGCTGTTGGCTTATTCATCCCCTGGGCTTAAGCTTTAGGGTATATAGCAGAAAAGCATGTAGATGAAGTCTAATTCCCCATCTGTAACCCCTGCTCCTCTTGCCAAAGAACTGGCAGAAAAAATATTTTCTGAAAGTAAAAGGTCAGCTGGGGTATTAGCTTATCAGATTTATTTAAAATTATGGGTGCATAGGAAATGCCTGACCAGTAGGAAGCTTTGTGTCTGCAGACTTGGAAATGGCATTCCAGCGAATGCTGAGACTTACTGGGGTCCTCTATTATCTGAGGACAAACAACTGATCTCAGAATTTAAAAACTGAATGTGGTAGGATATTGGTTTCCTACAAATCCCGGTCAACAAGGATGTCACTTGAAGAGTCAAGGCAAAACTGTAAGAGGAACTGTTGAATTATCTCTGATTAGTAAGATCAATTTCTTGTGTGTTTGGCTTCTGAGTTAGCTCCCCTCTGGTATGAAAGAAAAGGTGGTGCCTTCAGAGGTGGTGCTCTCTACTTCCACTTTTTCCTGGTTAGGTAAGCAAACAGACTGAACTTTCCAGGTCTTATTATCTTGCTTGTAAGAGTGAGGATAGCATCTGTATCAATAGAATGAAATGTGTTTATAAACTATTTCTCACTAGAGCATGTATGACCTGAACTAGCAGATTTTATGATAAGATCCCTCCATAAACAGGTGTCTTAGATTCCTTTTTCCTGAAGTCAGAAACTAGGAGAAAACTGATACTGTACATTGGTGAAACAGGACAGACACAGTCTCAGCCACACGCTCAAAGGGAGCATCTACAATAATGTGTTCTGCTGACCATGTGCATCATGGAAGACAGTGAAAGTGGCTCCTTCTCTTTGCCATCTTCTTCCTGAAATGCATCACTTCAGTCAAAAGTGTGTGTTAAATATTACATGTGTCTTAATTGAATAACATTCTTTAAAAAATTACATATATATATATATATGATCGGTACTTTTCAAAACTGGGAATCTCACCAAAAATAAGGTAAATGATGAGAAAGAGTCCTAGACAAGAGATGATGGAGGACATAGAACAACAAAATACAATGTGGTGGCTTCGTAAGAATCCTAGAATAATAGAAAAAGAACAGTAGGTAGAAACTAGGAAACACCGAATAAAGCACGGACTTTAACTGATGATAATGTATCTGAATTGGTTCATTAACTGAAACAAACAGATCCAAGTTAATGTGAGATGCTATTAGGGAAAATGGATTTAAGACAGATGAGAACATCCTGCAATATCTTCACAATTGTTCTCCAACTGTCAAACTGTTCTAACATAATTTATTTAAAAATGAAGCACAATACTTCCTTGTGGAAACTTAGCTCTTGTTTAGAGTTGTTAAATATCCTGACAAAAAAACTCTCCTGCCTGGAGGTGCTTCAGAGTTGCTTTGCACTCCAGCTCTTCTGCCATATGTGAAAGTTCAGGATAGGGGCAGTCCCTGCTCCCCTCACTCAGAGATCCACATGGAGACGGAGCTGCCAATTGGCTACATCTGAGCAGGGGGGTCTAGGTCCTCATCCACCATGACCAAGTAGGCTTCATACCAAGTATGCAGGGGTGGTTCACTATGCGGAAATCCATCAATGTAGTCCACCATATAAATAAACTGAAAGAAAAAAAAACACACATGATCATCTCCTTAGATGCTGAAAAATCATTTTATAAAATCCAACACTGGTTCATGTTTAAAGTCCTGGAGACAAAAGGGATACAAGGCACTTACCTAAACACAGTAAAGGCAATATACAGCAAGCCTATAGCCAACATCAAACTAAACAGAGAGAAACTTGAATCAATCCCACTGAAATCAGGGACAAGGCAAGGTTACCCACTCTCACAATACCTTTTCAACATCGTACTTGAACTCCTTGCTAGATCAATAAGACAGTTAAAGGAGATCAAGGGGGTTCAAATAGGAAAATAAGTCAAATTTCACTATTCACAGACAACATAGTATACATGAGTGACCCCAAAAATTCTACTAGGGAACTCTTACAGCTAATACACCTTCAGCAAAGTGGCTGGATAAAAAATTAACTCAAAAAAAAAATCAGTAGCCCTCTATATGCAAAAATCAAATGGGCTGAGAAAGAAATTAGGGAAACAACACCCTTTACAATAGCCATAAATAACATAAAGTATCTTGGTGTAACTGTAACCAAGCTATCATCCCTTTGTTAACCAGAGTCCTCAAAGAAAAAAATTATATATATTATTATAATATATAATTAGATATATAATTTATATATATAATTTTACATATAAAATTATATATATATAAAACATGTATATGTTATCTATGAAGGGGAAAGCTTTATCTATCAACTCTCATTCTTCATTGGTTGATTTTTTTCTAATAATATTGTTCTAGTACGTCTAGACTCCTGAGCATGGTCATCCCACACACAGAGTAGCTGTGCCATCGGTAGCTGATAAAATACAGGTAACATTGAAAGATGCCAAAGCTTAGAATTAGAAGCATCTAACAAAGGGTCTGAACAAAGACTAAAGCATCAGTAAGAACATGGGCATTGGAGAAAGTTACTTAGAATTCTTCCCACCTCTATCCTTCACCAAATCAATACAAAGTCTAAGATCAATCTCCCTCTAAGTCAATATTCATGTTAACAAATAAAGGATCGCACTAAAATAGTAGATAGAAGATCAATAAATCCCAGAGTAGTTGAAGGAAACGGGGATTAGAAGATCCAATCAATCCAAGAAGCCATGACAATAATTAGGGGTGAAAAAAGGTCATAAAATCTATAAGACAGTAGAATTACCAAGTGTAATAATTAAACATAGCTTTAAAAGACTGAGAATCTAAATATCTTCTAAAATACTGGTTAAGGTCTTAGAAAGGAACAGCATGAAAAGAAACTGATAGAAATGATATGCGTAGCAAATGCCAAATAAAAGTAGATAATGTTAAAATAGTTATTAAGTACTGAGTACCCCTATATTAATATGCAATATTTATCCTTGACAATAACTTTTTGTTAATGGAAAACATACTTAGACTTGTATACATATACTATAACCTCAAAATAAAGTAAGTCCTATCAGATCTTATTAGTACGTAATATTTGTCAGTTTCTCCTTATATTTATATAAGTTTTTCTCAAATTGATAAACTAATAGTAAACAAAAAGAACATTTTAATTATTAATACATGTTAATAAAAATATCTAGAAAAAACTTACAGCTAAGAAAAATTTGATATTTGTCCTCTCTAATTCCCTCAATCTGCTTTCTCTCAACAACATATTTATGAGACAGAGAATCCCAAATATTCACTATGCCAAGATGACAGCAATACAATTAAAATTAAATAAGAGATTAATGACACTTTCTACAATAAATGTAAACTAGCCTGTGTTATTTGCCAACTTTTATACTTAATGAACCCATACAATGCAACTTCATTTATTAACTCGAAGCCACTTCTAGTTCATCTATATTCTGTTTACTTCCCCAATGCCATATTATTTTTGAAGCAAATCTAATAAATCAACCTTGAAGGTACATGCTGAAATATTTATGAAGAAAATAAGCATTATAACCTATAGAGTGTTAAAAAACATGTGTATCCCACTAGCTTGCCTTTGCTGGTTTTTTGTTCATGATTGTTTTGAAGAAGACTCAGATACAAAGAAACAAGCCAAGGAAGAAAAATTTATTTCACTGATTTATGATTTGGAAAACATATCCTTCTTTCCTTATAACTTATTTTTGTTAGTTTCAGTTTTTAATCAAAATTTTATTGATTGATTCATTTAGCAAAGGGGATTATCATGCCACAGAGGACATGGGGAAGTCAGAAAACACAGAGTCAGTCCTCTCCTCCCGCTGTGTGAGTCGCAGTGGTTAAATACAGTCATCAGTCTTGCTGGCAAATGCTCTGCCTTACCCACTGAGCCAGCTCACCAGCTCTACTCTAAGACTTTTAATAAGTGACTTGCAACAAGAAAACATGGTTTACATTCAAATATAAAACTTAAATATAATCACCTGTGTGGTTAATATTGCTTGTCAATTTGATAGCATGTAGAATCACCCAGAAGACACTCTTCCAGGCATGTCACAAAGGGCTATCTAGATTCAGTCAATTGAGGTAGGAAATACATGCTGATTATGAGCAGCAACATCCCTGAACTGAATATAAAGAAAGAAGTGAGCTAGCATTCATCCTCCTCATTTGTGGATGCAGCAAGATTAGCTGCCTCAACTTCCAGACTCTATGCATTCCCCACCATGATGGGATGAAACCATGGGCCCAAAATTTATAATGACACAATGACCAACTGTGTAACTAACAGTACACCTGAATATGTCTGAGAATGCTATGCACACTTTATATAAATCAAAGAGAGAATGTTTAGTCCACATGTTTAAAGACTTACTGTGTAAATAATCATAAATATTGATATCTTCTTTATAAAAGAAAGAAAAACACTGACCAAGAAAACCATCTTGAAATCCTAAAGCAAATGTATTTAAACTGTTTTAACAATATTCTACAGGGATTTTCTCTTATGAAGCATACAATTTCCCATGTAGAAATACTAAGGCCTCTTAATCTCAGTCAGTACATAGCCCAGGAAATACAAAATATCATAGAAATGATGATCTCTAAATACAACTGCTTTATTCCAGGCCCTGACAACCATAAACACCAGGAGCAAATCGCTGTACACAGAGCGATTTGATGCTAAAAATGAGGAGAGGAACAGAAACCTTCTTCTTTCTTTTCTCCAAGAACCGTAGACAAGCCTTCAGAGCTGTAAGGGGCTGATGGTGAAGCAAAGGCTGACAGCTATTTTTCTTCTCATAGAGTCCCTCAAATAAGATAATTTGACAACATTTATGAGCATGACTTCTGGCCCAGAGGAGCTTTGTTGTTGTTGGAAAAGTTGTAGAAGTACGGGATCTTATCCCAGTTAGTAAAGACAGACGACAACATAGTCTTGCTGAGGATGTGTTGCTCAAAGGCAAGGGAAGGGGCCAATGTATGGGGCCAATGTATGGGGCAGGAGTCAAGAAAGTGTACACGGGTGTGGATTGCGAAGGTGCTGGACCAAGGGAGGCACAAAACTCCTGAGCTAACAAACTCTTCACTTCATCTTTAAGATGTAAAACAAGGTAAGTATAGCTTACTGCAATTTATTATATATTTCAAAATAACTGAAGGGTCTTAGAGTTCTCAGTGTATAGCAGTGACGAACATTTGAGGAAATCGAAGTGTTAATTGTTCTTATTTGGTCATTGCCCATTGTCCTGGTTTCATTTATGTTGCTATGATAAAAATGCCCTGGTAAACTAAACACAGGCTTCTTGGCTAATGATTCCAGGCTGCGGTCCACAACTGCCGGGGACTCAAGGCAGAACCTTAAGACATTACACTCACAGTCAAGGACAGGAAGGAAATAAATGGTGAGTCCTTGCATGCTTATGATCATCTAGCTTTCTTCACTCATGGCCCAGCCCCTGAAGTGAAAAGAGTGTGAGTTCTTCCTAAATTAACAATCAAGGCAGTCTCCCACAGATCTGCCCACAGACCAACCTGATCTAGATAATTCCTCATTAAGACTCTTTCCAAGACGATGCTAGCTTGTAACAAGTGGACAGATAAAACCAACCAACACACCCACTGTATACATATGTTGAATTGGCATACTGTGCCTTATAAACACATATAAAAATTATGTCAATTAAAACATAAAATGGGGCTGATGAGATGATTAAGCATGTAAAGATACTTGTTGTACAGGCCTAGAAACCCTGAGTTTTATATGTAAATTTGGAGCTGACAGCCCAAAGCTGTCTTCTGATCACCACATGCACGCCATGGCATGCGCCCCGGACTAACTCTTCACACAATGATTATTTTTTATCTTAATGTACATTTTACTCGTAAAGATTTTAAATGACTATAACGGTGAAAGGTGTATCACTAACATAGCTTGAACTAGTTATGGTGGACTATTATATAAATAAGAGGATTGTGAGACTAAGGCTTACCTGGGGTAAACAATAAGGCTTTGTCTCAAACATCATGGAAAAATAGCAGCAACAGTATCACACACTCATATAACAGTCATATATCCAGTATAGTGTATACTGGATAAGAACACTATTACTTAGTAATGATTTCCTAAGATTCTTAGAAAGAATTCCAGGAAATTTTTATATGAAATATAAATTTTTTTACACGGAATATGGAAAAGGCAACAGTTTGTTCTGGAGAAGTTGAAACATTACTGGTTCTATAGAAGACATTATACAAAAGCATTAAAACACTGTGAAGCACACTGGAATGGGTCTTCAGATGAAGACTCTCCAAAAAGCTATGTTTCACAAGGAAACCCACTACAGACACCATGTTCCAGGTCTAGAAGGAATGCGCTGTTGAGAAGAGCACAAATCCAATCTCACCAAGATACTAAGCAGTAGCTATATGTATATATTCAGAGTGGTGCTTCGGAAGATAGCTATAGCACTGTAGCGTTTTGCTCAGGAACAATAATTGGATGATGGGATCCCAATCAATGGAAGCCAAGTCAAAAGATAAAATGTATCATAGTGAGAATAAAAAGACTGAAGGGAAAAGAATGGCACCTAACCCACAGGACACTATGAAAAAAGTCCATGGACTGTGTCAACCCAGGAGCAAAGTAGACAGGTAAGCAAGAGGGGTGGCTCTCAAGTTGCAGCAACAAAGGAAATAAATGGTGGATGGCAAGTGTCAAGTCTCAAGGAGAGGATCCCATTAAAAAGTTAAAAAAAAAAAAAAGAGTCAGAATGCACCGCATAGTTTCTAAAGCTAAATGGCTTTCATCCCCCCTTATTGAAAAACTTAACTGAGTCTCAAAAAATGGAGGTTTCTGAAAGCCCACGCAGATGTACAGTGTAATAGCTCCTACCCCAGAATATCTTCTGGACATTTGGGGTTGAGGAACTCTTCATCAGGAAAAAAAGTCTTTATTTTGAGGATTTTTGGACAAAATGAATTGATGATGAAAGCTGAAGATGCAAAACACTAGGGTAGCCCTCAGTCACAGCTAAGCCATATGAAGGCACCTAATGGAGGAACCCTGACTCGTCTATAGTACAGCAGGTTAGTACCATACCTTGAATACGAAATATCCCTGAAAGGTTCAATAGTTGAAGACTTGGATCCCAGTCAATGTGTTTCAGAGAAGGTAGAAACTTTAGAGAGTGGGTTCTATTGGAGCATCTAGTTCCCCAAGATCCTGTCCTTGAGGATTATTCCTTGTTCTCACCTCCATTCTCTCCCTCCCACTCTGTTTCTGATCACCATGAAATGAACAGCTCCAGTCTCACATTCCTGCCACTGTGAGACTCTGCTTCACCTCGGGCCCCAAGAAATGGACCCAGTCAAAACTGTGAGCTGAGAGAAACCCTCTCTTTACAATGGGTCCCATGAGTACTCATCGCAATGATGAAAACAATGCCTAACATAGTCAGCCCATTCGGCAGACCTGATTGCCACCTCCCAGACCAATGAATGAAACTGGTATTTTTAACACATAGCACAACTTTCCTAATCAAGTTATAGTCTCTCCTATGAAATTTATGGCCCTCTAAGCTAACTAGAAACTGTTAAAGGTACCCCCCCCCCACCGTTCCTACACGTACTAAGGTAACAAATCAAAAACCATTATTATATCTTTGGGAAGGTCACACTGATATGCCACTGCCACCTTTCAAGATTTTGTGTATTTTTAATTAATTCACTCTTCCCTTCCCTGCAAACTCCAAACAGATATTTGTATATGACTACACGCTATCAAGATCCCAGCAAAAGTCTTAGCTCAGATCATAGCCACTTACCCTAACTTGGTGACTATACTGCATTTCCCTACAAGTTCTTGTACGGTGAGCCCTGAAAAGGTCTTATTGCACAGATTTGCACTCTTGCAGAAGAAATGTGGGCGTTCCATTGAATCTTAAGCTACAGTTGGCTCACAGGTCTTTTGGCCTGCATGTACCCAGGGCCTAGCAGAGATGGAAATGAGTCCCCATCATGGCAGCAGAAGCAAATCAAAAGAAAGAGGTAGGGTTGCTTTTACATGAGTTTCCCACTTTGTGGGAATTTGGGAGACTCCGCTGGCCACCTGTGACACTCACTAAAGCCCAACCTTGAGAAGACCATGGTAGACAAGGGTTCAAACACATCAGTGGAAAAAGCACTGGGTAGTTTAACACTTATTGTATCCAACTTAATGCTTTCCATGGAGATCTGAGTGCCACTTCTTGTACAACTGTGCCCATTGCTGTATGCTGACTTTTTTATTACAGAATTCGAATTTACTATTAGAAATCTTGGCTTCTGTGACGTTAACGGTGGAAATATAAACACAGCTGTCTGCATTAAACATCACAACTTTTCAGGGGCAGCATGTTATATACATTAAAAGGCAGCCTATGTCATCTTATTGTTTAAAAATATGGCTTCTGTTAGGTAAAGAGAATCATAAAACTGAGCTTGTGTTTTCAGTGTCTCTCTACTTTGAAGGTCAAATCTATACAACTGGAAACTCAACCATGACATCTGTATAAACACTGACCAGCTGTTTAATCTTCTCTCCAGAGTCAGACAGTGAGTAAAGAGAAAAGAGGAAATGGGGGGGGGGGTGAGGGGGGAGAGGCTTTAGAGAAACATCATACATTCAGCTGATGCCCCCTAATGGCAGAAAATATGTGAGCCCAAATTTTTCCTTGACCAAAATTTCCCAATTTTTTTTTCATTTACTTTACATCCAGATCTTAGTTCCCTCCCTGCTCTCCTTCCAGTCCCATCTTCCCTTCCTCTTCTCCCTATCCCCCTCCCCAACTCCTAGAAAAGGGGACCCTCTCCACAACCCACCAGAGAACATCAAGCCACATCAGACAGAGCACTTCCTCTTCTCTAGTGACCTGGTGAGGCAGCCCCTCTATAGGGAAGTGATCAAAAAGCAGGTAATTTCCAAATTTTTAATAGAAGCTTTATGGAAGTGTTACTATCCACACTGGAACCTTACCACCTGACAATATTCAAGTTTCCACTTTGCACCTCACATCTGCACACTTCTGGTTATCCTAAAAACCATACCTCAGACCCATTGAACATTGACAATCCAAGGTTATCTCTCTTTGGCTCCAGATTTTTTTTCCTGAATCTTTGGCTGTATGCTTCACAGGTGATGTTAATATACACATCTTACTTTTTCAAAATTACCTCCTGACCGAAATTTTATATCCTCTGGAAAACAGATTCTTGGTTTATTTTGATTAATTTCTGCCTAATTTTTATCATTCTGGCCCTCAGTCTACGCCACATATTCACAAGAACATGATGTGGTAATTTATACAGGTGACATTGGATTTTTAAGGTTTTAATATCTATGTTGTCAAACAAGAATTCAACAACAGAACCTGTGGTTCAAGTCGAATGGAGTTTGACAGAGATTCTAATTCATGTGTGTGGGGGGGAATTATTGATTGCAGCACCCTCAAATGGCAACGTTTTCAAATGGAGAGCGCATAAAAATGCTGTGCAAACAGCTTGTCTCCAAAGTTTCTCCAACTTCTGCATGAGAGTCAAGTTCAAGGGACTAAGTAACGTTTAAGACAAAAAAAATATTGATCTCTTAAGAAACATTTCCTGGATTTTTTAAACCCAGAAAAGACACAGCTTAAAGCATCTGAAGATGCTCACCCTGTGAGTACCGAGCCGCAGCATGATGAAAGACACAGGTCCCATTGCTGTGTCTTGCAGTGACAGTCACGAAAGGAGCATGCGGCAGTGCAGGCCCCTAAGTTCTAAGATACCTCAAGACTTGTGGCAGGCGGTAATCAAGAGTGAGGACACCCTTAGAGTTACCATAGCAACCCAGGGCGCAGCCGGGATGAAAAGAACTCACAAGGGCCCAATCACTAGTCTCACAGGTCCTATTTGGTCAGCAAAGTCATCCATTTTTTCAAATTTTCTTCCTAGCAGTTAGGACAGGTAACACATGTCTGTCATGGTCACCTCCACATCCTCAAGCCAGCCCCAAGCAACAGAGAAATACTTTAAAGTTAGATGTTTTGCGAAGCTGAAAAAAAAAATGCAGCTTGAGCTGAATGATTTAACAAGAACAGGCAAAAATCTGAAGCTATTGTAGGTTCTATGGGAATTTACTATATTTTTCCTTCTTTAAAGAACTATATAAAAATAATTAGTGCCCATTCCCCTTCACACAACCTTATGTGAATTCTTACCGGCTTGTATGTGTGAGCGGTTAATTATAAATGAATACTCATTTGCTTTATTAATAATTTGTTAGTAAAACAGAATATTTCTGACCATCAATTGCTTCAAATATCTCATATTACCAATTCTCAAAGCCTGTCAAAATCTGTCTAGCAACTTTAAAACCCGCCATCAGCCCTTGGAATGCATGCATTTCCTAAACCATCAGGTACGTGTATGTTATGAGAGCCTTCATGGTGAAACATTGGGAATGTGAGCTCATCTTGCAAGGCGTGTCATCTGGGTCAAATATCACCCAGCCTAAGTTTTCTACTCATGTGGCCTGTTAGACCTACACCACACCCTTTTCTGCATAAAAAAAAAGACCATCTTCATTCAGAGTTAGTGACTTTCCTGGGTCCAGAGCATCACTGCTGTGAATGTACACTAAAAATATGAACGTTAGGCAAGTGTTTTGTCATTTCTGAACCATATCTAGAATCCCACAAGAAGCCTTCAACATGAGTGGGTGCGCTCTGGGATCATGATTGTCTTGACACTACAGAGCTGGAAAACAAATGTTCCTTGCTTATCTATGCTACGTGGTCACGGAAACTGCTCGCCTGTTTTGTTTTTGTTTTTGTTTTTTGTTTTTCCAGAGCAGCCTAGAGTGCCAGCTTTCCGATGTTTTTAAATCCTGCCTGTTAATCCCTTCCCCCTTCACCTTTCCAAATCAAATTCAGTCAGACTTATCTCACTCTGTCTGAATGTGTCTCTTGATTGAGTGATGTTAGTTCAAGAAAAACACGCAAATCAATTTAATGCAAATTCCCATTCACAGCCAGTTTGACCCATTGGGATACTGACAATAATAGATTGGAGTGCTTAATTCCTAAGGCATGTGACTCATGGAAGGCTTAGTAATCAATTTCCATTGCGGTGACTGCATAATTTGTCTTTGGTGCTCTTAGGCTCTGGAATACCAAATGCCTCTTCTCTCTCTCTCTTTCTCTTTAAGACCCACGCATCCTTTTCCAAATAGCAAAGCCCTTTCCATGTCTCTGCAATCATTTCCTTATCTAAATTTCCATATGCTGCCCTGGCAAGGTGTCCCACCTATGAAGGATTTAGATCAATAAAAATAATTGGCATGTTTTGCCTCTAGTTGCAGATGCCTGGAATAGATTACTCTGCACTCTGGCAAACAGTAGCAAGATGAAATGAGGGCTGCTCACTGCTCCATCCAAGCTAGCTGTTAACTCTCTGTAGCGCGGCCTGTAGGGAGGGATCTTAGAGCGGGAACTCTGTGCCCCAGAATCCAGAACCTGTTTTGTTCTCTGTGCACTGAAGTGAAGGGAGGACTGTGCAGCAGGTGACAGGCGGGTGTCCTTTACTCTTCAAATGGCGTACGCTTCCCGCAGACTACGCCTACCTTTGCCATCCTTCTTGGTGCCTCTTTTCCTTTGACAAAAGCATTATAACAATAACAGATTATTCCCTGGGAGGTCTCGCTGGTAAGCAGCCAAGATTTTTCTCTAAATTCTTCAATCCACAGGTAAGAAATTTTTCAGAGGTTAGGTGAGTTGTGTTTGTAGAAGACACGCATTTGTCAGTTAATTCCATCTTCTTTTCTTTTCTTTTCTTTTCTTTTTTTTTTCAAAAACCAAGTCCTTCCCATCAGCATCAATGTTTCTTTTGGACTGGGCATGTGTCTCCTGGTGGTGATCCTCGGTCCCCCAAAGACTGACTGTGCCACTAAGGCATCTGTGGGTGCTGCAGTGAGCATGCCAGGTGGGGGAAAGCTTCTGCATCTTTCTGAGCAAACACAAAACACGGAAGTAGCAGTTACACCTCTCCATACCTCAGCCCTGCTTCTTCTGCTTATGACGCCCTTGTCAGAGATGGAAAAACTGACACTTAAGGGAGGAACCAGAATAAGATAGACCTGTTAGCCCACCTCTACTGTTGTCTGTTTGAGTCCATCCACATAAACTAAGAACTCTGAAAAAAGTTTTCAGAAGTGCTAAGAATGACCTGCTTCTCAAATTTTAGTGGACCCCAGCAGGAGGAAAAGTACTTGAAGTAACCTGGAATTAACTAATTTATAAATATACGTATGTCTATGCATTAAATCTGTACATGATGCATGAACTAGACTGAGAAAGTACATTTAAACTCCTTCCTCATACAACTTAAAATATAGTGAATATATATGTTGGAGAATTTTTCTCTGTGCACTTAGTATTTAGTGACAATATTCCTGTGCTATTACTATCTGTCATTTGGCAGGCATCAAAAGAAAATTTTCTATGCATTTATACAGTCAAATTAATACATTAATTTAAAAAAAACAATAAAATTATTCTGCTTAACAACATTGATCTAATGGAAATTTGGTACTAAAATTTAATCACATTTAAAATTTCTTACTTCTCAGCTTTGTTGTCTGAGATGGAGTGTGAAAGGACATGATTTATCATATCAGAGTGAGTTGTAAACACAATCTTCTAGAGCATCCTAATTGCACACAGTAAGCAGAGCATTGAGCCAATGCACTTGGCTAAGCACGTAATGTTGGTTTCATACACAACTTCTCTCTTTTAATTTGTGCACCATTTTAATACATTCCATTCAGAAAGCAGTAGTTTCTTATTATATTGGGAGAAAAATGAATAAACTTCTAAATAAATTTTGCTTACAAAATGGAGACACCTGAATGCTAAATCACTAGACAACAGAGATGCTGGAAACAATTAAACCTCTAGAATTTTCCAGAAGGGACAATCAAGTTACCAAAAATAGAATGAGAGTCAGAATTTCTTTGAAATACCTGCACTGGACATCTGAAGGAAACAGATGAAACGCCCTCTGGATTCTAAAGAAAAGAAAAGATATTCTCCTGCCCTTTTCCTTATACTAATTTTGTGATATGTATGTGCAGAAAAATCCAAGTTGCAAAAGAAGTTTTCAAGCCTGTCACTAAAATACACCCCACAGAAACCTTTCCTTGCATGCTTACAGAGCATGTATTCCATCAATCTAGGGTTATAAACAATGATGACAACAACAAGAAGATATATGTTCCAGGAATGAGGACCTGAATATTGGAGAGCAGAGAAAGTCCCAAATGAGTGATAAGTCATGCCCAGAGAGTAATCTATGCTGCTTGGTTCTGAAGAATAAAGACCTGCCAGAGCTAGCCACCTAGAAACAGAGTGCACTGAGAGAGTTTAACTCTTGGTGTTTAAGAAAATCAAGTTGGTATTCCACAGCTAATTTATACTTCCTATAAAACAGACACAAATGAGGCTGGGGAAATGACTCAACGGTTTAGAGCACTTCCTGCTCCTTCTGAACCCACATCTGGTGGCTCACAAATGCTTGTGATTACAGTTCCAAGGGACTCAATGCCCTTTTCTGGTCTCAGAGGGCACTTCCACAAACCCAGCTACCTTCACACAGGCACAGACACATACAAACCCAAAAATAAATAAAATTAAAGATAAAAATCTTAAAAAAATAAAAACAAGACCATTGTAGAAGTGTCTTATGTGTGGTACACTGTGGCTCAGCAGAGAGCCATGTCCTGTAGTGAGAGTGACAATGATAGCTTTATTTGACTGAAGAAAAGTTATGATGATTATGTTGAAAATCTGTGAAGCAAATGGACTAACAATAGGATCTAATATCCCACCTGATGAATCAAAGAAGGAGAAGAAAACATCACATTCCTATGCCCAAAGGAATTCCTGATGAATCCGTTCAGGGTTAATGCTTCCTTCCTCTACAGAGTGATAGGAAATAGAAGAGTAAGGTTTTTTTTTTTTTTTCTGAGATCTCTTAGCACAAGTTGTCCTAATTCCATGAAAATGTTACTTTGATTAACATTTTAGAACTAATTTTAATTTATGATGTTCTGATTGCAAGACTCCCCCAAGGACTGAGTAGAATGAGCAAGATAAAACTCACTGAAAACAACATTGTCATAGAATCTTTAAATTATCGCAGCTTTCAAAAAGAAAATCTTTGTGACAATCCTAATTGGTCTTTGATATTTTGATGGCAATCCTTACCCATCACAGTTTGTGTGTGTGTGTGTGTGTGTGTGTGTGTGTGTGTGTGTGTGTGATTTTTGTGATTATCTGTGTATCTGGGTTATGAGTAAAGATTTAAGACTTTTACCTTCATGTGTAAATGTCAGAATGGTTGAGATAGAGTCAAGAGCTGAGTTCACAGGAGGAACAAATTTGAACATCCAAATGAGGTTAGTTAGAGAATTAGAATGTGGACAGGGCAAAGGGAAACAGAAGAGGGATATGCAGTGTTTTCTAGGTTCAGTCACAGGAGGCATTTCCACCTCTAATTAAGGTAGAAGAATCAGATAAAGCCAGGTCAAAAGACAGCAGTTCTACCTTAACATTTGGAAAACTTTCCTCCAAACAGCAATATTTCAATAATCTAGGATTGTCTACTTTAGTAAGAATCCATTCATATTAATTGGTTTTAAGGGAACATTTACATAATATGATAAATGCCATTCATTATCTGTGTGTTGGATCTATAAACCAAAGCATAGAAGACTTAGTTATAATTTATTTTTAAATCAAGCTTTGACATTTACAATCTTTTCTGTAACTATAATTAACAGATTTCATAAGAGATGAAAGAGCCTTAGTAAATTCAGTAAATTCTTCATCTTTTCCAGCAGATATAATAAATCCTGTGGAAATTCTTATTCTTTATTTCTTGATTTATCAGCTCTAACATTATGAGGTAAACAATTAAATTAATGTTATTACCTCTTTGTACTGAGGTAGAGACAGAAATCATGGCAATTCATATTTTTGTATCTTTGTATATTTTTGGGGTACTACAACCAATATAGCCACATGGTAAAAATAGCTAATATGGGGAGACACATGAGGATACCACTGCCTTCAGGAATGCTCTTTCTTCAGGGTTGGATGTAGTCATTGCCACGCTAAATTAGAGCAACTGTAGTTAGAGGCACAAGACCCTTAGAAGATCTGAAACAAGGTCTATTATCACTCCCATGCACGGAGAGAGGAGACAGCTTCACTAGGCTTTCAAACACCCTTACCAGGCCCCTCGCATCCCTAGAGTTACGTAAGAATTCAGCAATCTATTGGGATAGGACTTTTCAAAAATATAACTACAGGAAATATAACCAAAAGACACTGCTAACTATGCCATAGCTTTTTTTACGGGTGACCCATCCTCTGGGTGGGCTCTTTTGTAATACAATTCTCTGTGAGTTGCCCAAGAGACTATCCAGTGGTGTAGATGCCTTTGAATTAGCAACCACGCTAAAAGTTACTCCAAGAAACATTGGTTCACTAAGCAGAATGCATAGTCTTCCTTTGGGTCTGATGGTACCCTTTCTCTGGGACAAATAGACATTTCTCTACATCTCCCCAGGAAAAGTCATGAGACATAGGCACAGACAACTTAATCTGTTCTTTGCGTCCAAACTGTTAGGAAATTTTCAAATCCTTCTAATATCTTTGTCACCTTAGTCAGAGACATGTGAGAGAAGTAAAAGGTAAACTCTTAGACCCGTCCTTGTTTAAACCCACAGCAGACAAACAAGTTAACGGCTTAAGTCTGAAGTGTTCAACTAGCATTTCAAATGTTTGTACCTAGTGGGAACTCAAAAAAATCCAATTTAAAAATTCATATGAGATTTTCTGTTTAAACGTTTGTTATGATCCATGTATTCCTGTTACTCTTTAGAGAGGGAATTAGGCACAATTGTGGGTGGATGAGAAATGAAGGGAAATACATGGTATGTGATACAAATGGCCAGAGGGAAAGGAGCATGGCCCAGGAGAGCATTTCAGTGGTCTACTACAAAACAGGAAAGCATGGGCTTACCCTCCCTTCTATCACAGGAACTCATGGAGCTCCTGGGGAGAACAGCTTTCTCCTTGTACTGATGGGAACATAGTCATTATATAGTGTAATCTTAGCAGCTCACAAGCTCAAGGCCCTCTGAGCGCCTGACAATAAGAATGCTACAGATGTAGGGCAGTCTGACATCCACGCAAGGTGGAAAGCTTTAGATTCTAGATGTAAAGATGCTGTTCTGGCCATGAAGAACAAGACACAGACTGAGAATGTTGCCTGCCAGCTACCTCATTAACCGGGAAGGCTTCCTGCTTCAAGAGAATTGAGTCAAGAATACTTTATGAATGGAGGTTTGTTTTGCGCATGTAAAAACTGCAGAGGTGAGCTCACTAGTGATGATCCCTGTTTTTTGTTGCTGGTTTTTTTTTTGTTGTTTTTTTTTTTTTTTTTTAACTTATGTCTCTTTAATATGTTGGATTTTGCCACAGGCTCTGAATTTGGAAACTAGGTGGCTTCCAGGGAGCTCGTTTGCGTTCCAGGCAGAAGAAATGGGGTAGGGAATGACTGTGGTTCCTCTTGCTGAGAAACAGGCTTCCTAATGAGAAGGCAAGCATTCCTCTCCAGCTTGTTTGCTGACATGATTCCCAGCCTCCATCTTTATTTCTGCACTTACAGCAATCTGAGGAAATGGGTCCATGGCTGGTTGAGATAAACCCCGCTCATTAACAGGGGTCAGATCCTAACTCTCCTCTCATATACGCAGGTCTGTCTCCTCAGTGAGGGTTGGAGCTTTAGAAGGCAAAAGTCTGTGATTAGGTAGTGTCATGTCCTCTGGGCCTCACTGCTCTAAAGGCTAATGAGTAAGTGCCTCACTAAAGGAAAATGCTCTGAATGTCTGTGCCTGAATTCTCCTTGTCCATCTGCTTCACAGTTACGGGTCCACACATAAATCTCTGATAATGACTTGTCTTGATCTGTTTACTAACACAGAATGGCATTTGGGAGAGAAAATCATGTGGCTGACGGCTATCTGATATGGATAGAGTTTTCTGGTGCGAACTGACAGGATCTGAGGCAGAAAAGCACGGGAAGAGGTGTTTGTTGAGATTGGGTAGGTGAGTGCAAAAGGACCGTCTTTCCTTCTCCCTGAATCAAAATAGATCGTTACTATAACCTATCAATATTGATCTATAGGCCTTATACACAGGAGGGGGAGCAGCGGCCCTGTGCAAGTGTTTGAAACTGGCATTGCTTTGAAAAGGCATCCGGTATTGAGAGAGAGAGAGGGAGGGAGGGAGGGAGAGAGAGAGAGAGGGAGGGAGGGAGAGAGAAATGTGGTTATTTGATGCAATTGCCTGGTATATCTACCACTAGATCAATTGCAGTTTGCTGGCAGTGAATCTCTTTCACGATCTAATAGCCACCTGCTATAACTTTATGTGTAAAGTCAATGAGCTCCTGTATTTGAATTGTGAGCTTTCAAACACCTCGTGTGTGATATTTTTCATTACACTAACTTGTATGCAGAGACAGAGTTTTTCCAATGTAGGGTTAGTGTGGTCTTGCCTTTGGATGGCGTTTCAACAATAGGAGCAGTTTATTACACCCTCAGGCTACATCCCTATCGGAGATGGTATAGTAATGAGAATTCTGATACTTATTAACCCCATGAATTTTGCAAACTGATAAAATTGAAAGAAGAAACATCTAAGTGTGCATCACCAAGCCCTTATTCAGTGCTCTGTGCCCAGGATGTTAAGGATATTATTGTTCCTACCACCGAAAAGTTAAAGAATAATTTTGAGATATTACTTTCTTTTTGACACAAAATCCTTTTATCAAGTATCATTCTTCTCATCCGACCTAGATACACACCTTACAACAAAGCCCTATATTCATTTTTATTATTAATTAATTTAATTTACATAGGCCTCTCCCTCCTCTCCTCCCAGTTTCACCCTACCTCCTGCATTCCCTCTTCCCTGTTTCTCAGAATAGGGGAGCCCCCCTACCCAGAAACCCCAGCTCATCTATTCTTATGAGGACTGAGTTCTTCTTCCTCTCCTGTGGCCTAATAAAAAAGTCCAATCAGGGGGAAGTGATCAAAAAGCAGGCAACATACTCAGTATCAGAGACAGACATCCCTCACTCCCCTAACTAGTGGGACTACATGAAACCTAAAATGCCCATCAAGCTTAGCTTCTTGGGGTCTGTACACTGCAGCATGTCATCTGGCACAATATAATTAAAATCTGCTTATAAGTGAGTACAGACCATGCATGTCTTTCTGAGTCTGTGTTAGCTCACTCAGGATGAGCTTTTCTAGTTCCCATCCATTTGCCTGTAAATTTCATGATTTCCTTGTTTTTAATGGCTGAGTAGTATGCCATTGTGTAAATGTACCATGGTTTCTTTATCCATTCTTTGGTTGAGGGACATCTAGGTTGTTTCCAGTTTCTGGCTATTACGAATGAAGCTGCTATGAACATGGTTGAGCAAATGTCTTTGTGGCATAGTGGAGCATCTTTTGGGTAGATGCCAGGAGTGGAATAGCTGGATCTTGAGGTATGGCTATTCCTAGTTTTCTTAGAAAGTGCCAGATTGATTTCCAAAGTGGTTGTACAAGTTTGCACTCTCAGCAGCAATGGAGGAGGTCAGAGGGGAAGGATAGAGAGGCAGCCTGCCACAGGACACAGCACCCCCTCTCCAGCTCACCCAGCGGCCCCTAGCAGAGAAACCCAAGCTCTGGATCTGAGGACACTCAACCCTACCTGGTACTCTCTCGGGATCAGCAAACATAGGTTCTTCTGCCAGGCTGCTTCAAGCAGAGAGATCTGGGCCCGGGATCTGGGCAGCACACAGGAAAGATGGATACCGTGTCCTGCAGCCACAGTGTCACAAAGCTGACTGTTAGCCTACCCGCGCATTTTCCCCAGCAGGACCAAATGAGAGAGTAGAAAGCAAGGGTAACCCCTGTGCATTCCAACTGGACCTGCAAGAGAGTGAGTGAGCCTTCTATGGAGAGTTTGCCCCAGACCCAGGGCCTCTCTACAGAAGCAACCAGATGAGATCCCTGCCACCCACACCCCTAGTGTGGGCATCATAGGGATTCTTGGGATAGCGATCCCAACGTTGAAGCCACTGCCTTGTGGGTCCACCAGTGTAATCCAGGCAAACAATCCCTGGATCTCAGACAGAACTGCATGATAGTGGCCTGCAGGCCACTGCAATAGTCAAAGAATCCATGCATGCACACTGTGCCCGCTAAAAGCACATGCGAATAACACCGGCATCACATTCCTTACTTAGGCAAAACTGAAACCACAACACATACTCCCAAACCAGTGAACCTCTCTCAACTTCCTGAAAAAACAGTCCAGAAAACAGAAAGAGACGATCATAACCTGAACTACAAACTCGAGGAACAAACAGTGAGGGTTATAAATAACCAGATGGCTAGAGGCAGACATAAGAACACTCCCAACAAAAATCAGGACATAATGACCTCACCAGCAACCCCACAAAACAATGGACACTTCAATTCACTAGATATACAAGAAAACGACCTCAAAACTATGTTTCTCCAGCTATTAGAGGCCCATAAAGTTGAATTGAACAAAGCCCTCAGAGAAATAGCCAAAGAAATCGAGACTAACCAAGAGGAAACAAATCGAGCTCTCAGAGAAATGACCATGAAAATTGAGGCAAACAAAGAAGAAATGCACAAAGCCCTCAAAGAAATGTCCACACAAATGAAGGCAAATAAAGAAGAAATAAACAAAGCTCTCATAGAAATACAGGCAATTATAGCCAAAGAAGTAGAGGCACAATTAGTGATACATAGAGAGGAAATGGACAAAAAAATAGAAGCTGTCATTGAAAAGCAGGACTCCACATTCAAACAGATGAAGGAAATGGTGCAAGACATGAAAACAGAATTAGAATCAATAAAGAAAACACAAATAGAGAAAAACCAGGAGCTGGAGAACATAGAGAAAAGATCGGGAACTACAAAGATAAGCATCACCAACAGAATACAAGAGATGGAAGAAAGAATATCAGGAGCCGAAGATACACTTGCAGAAATTGACATCTCTTAAAGAAAAAATAAAATCAGAAAAGTTCCAAACACAAAGCATCCAAGAAATCAAGGATACCATGAAAAGACAAAATGTAAGAATAATAGGAGTAGAAGAAAAAGAAGACATCAGGCTCAAAGGTCCGGAAAATATTTTCAAGAAAATTATAGAAGAACACTTTCTCAACTTAAAGAAGTAGATGGCCATAAACATGCAAGAGGCCTACAGAACACCAAGTAGACTAGACCAGAAAAGAAATTCTTCAAGTCACATCATAGTCAAAACACTGAACCTACAGGACAAAGAAAAAATTTTAAAAGCAGCAAGGGAAAAAGGGCAACATATGAAGGTAGACCTATTAGAATCACACCAGATTTCTCAAAAGAAACTATGAAAGCCAGAAGGGCCTGGACAGAAATCATACAGTCCTTAAGGGACCACAGGTTCCAACCCAGACTACTATACCAAGCAAAACTTTCAATCAAAATAGACGGAGAATTCAAGATATTCCATGACAAAACCAAATTTAAACAATATCTACATAGTAACCCAGCTCTACAGAAGTTACTAGAAGGGAAACTCCAAACCAAAGAAAACAACTACATCTAAGGAAACAGAGGAAATAGATAACTACACAACAAAAAAAAAAAAATCAAAAGAATACAAGCAATGAAACTCAGTGACACCACCAACCCCACATCTAAAGTAAGTAACAATTGTTGGTCACTAGTTTCTATCAACATCAACAGACTCAACTCCCCAATTAAAAGACACAGACTAACAGAATGGTTGCAGAAACAGGATCCAACATTCTGTTGCATCCAAGAAATACACCTATGCAACAAAGATAAACACTACCTCAGAGTAAAGGGCTGGAAAAATATTTTTCGAGCAAATGGTTTCAGAAAACAAGCTGTAGTAGCCATTCTAATATCTAATAAAATAGACTTTCAACCCAAGTTAATAAAAAAAGATAAGGAGGGTCTCTATATTCTCATCAAAGGAAAAATCCACCAAGAGGACAAAACAGTTTTGAATATCTATGCCCCAAATACAAGAGCACCTACATTCGTAAATGAAACAATATTAAAGCTTAAATCACACATTGATCCTAATACCTTAATAGTGGGAGACTTCAACACTCCACTCTCACCAAGGGACAGATCAACTAGACAGAAAACAAATAGGGAAATAAAAGCACTTACAGAGTCCCTAAATCAAATGGACCTAATAGACATCTACAGATCTTTTCACCCAAACTCAAAAGAGTATACCTTCTTTTCAACACCACATGGAACCTTCTCCAAAATAGACCATATAGTTGGTCATAAAGAAAGCCTCAACAGATACAAAAAGATTGAAATAATCCCTTGTATTCTATCTGACCACCATGGACTAAAGCTGGACCTCAACAACAACATAAATAACAAACAGCCTACACGCACATGGAAACTGAACAACTTGTTACTCATTGAGAGCTGGGTAACAGAAGAAATAAAGAAAGAAATTAAAGACTTCCTAGAATTCAATGAAAATGAAGGCACAACATACCCAAATTTATGGGACACATTGAAAGCAGTGCTCAGAGGAAAAGTTATAGCACTAAGTGCCTGCAAGAAGAAATTCGTAACATCACATACAAACAACTTAATGGCCCAACTGAAAACCCTAGAAAAAAAAAGAAGCACATACGCGCAAGAGGAGCAGACAGCTGGAAATAATCAAATTCAGGGCTGAAATCAATCAATTAGAAACAAATAAAACTATTCAAAGAATCAATGAAACAAAAAGCTGGTTCTTTGAGAAAATCAACAAGATAGACAAACCCTTAGCCAAACTAACTAAAAAGCAGAGAGAATCTATCCAAATCAGCAAAATCAGAGATGAAAAGGGTGACATAACTACAGACACTGAGAAAATTTAAACAATCATTAGGTCATACTACAAAAGCCTATATGCCACAAAATTTGAAAACCTAAATGAAATGGACAATTTCCTTGATAGATTCCATGTTCCAACATTAAGTCAAGAATAGGTAGAAAGACTGAATAGCCCTATATCCCCCAAGAAAATTGAAGCAGTCATTCACAGTCTCCCTTCCAAAAAAAGCCCTGGGAAAGATGATTTCAGCGCGAAATTCTACCAGACCTTCAAAGAAGTGCTAATACCAATTCTCCTCAAACTATTCCACAAAATAGAAACAGAAGGTACATTACCAAACTCATTCTATGAAGTGACAGTCACTCTGATACCTAAACCACACAAAGACCCAACAAAAAAAAAAGAAAACTCCAGACCTATTTCTCTTATGAACATTGACACAAAAATACTCAATAAAATACTTGCAAACCGAATCCAAGAACACATCAAATATATCATCCACCATGACCAAGAAGGCTTCATCCCAGGCATGCAAGGGTGGTTCAACATACGGAAATCCATCAATGTAATCCACCACATAAACAAAATGAAGGAGAAAAACCACATGATCATCTCCTTAGATGCCAAAAAAGCATTTGACAAAGTCTAACACCCATTCATGTTTAAAGTCTTGGAGAGATCAGGGATACAAGGCACATACCTAAAGATAGTAAAGGCAATATACAGCAAGCCTATAGCCAACATCAAACTCAATGGAGAGAAACTTAAATGAATCCCACTGAAATCAGGGACAAGACAAGGCTGCCCACTCTCTCCATACCTCTTCAACATAGTACTGGAAGTCCTAGCCAGAGCAATAAGACAACTAAAGGAGATCAAGGGGATACAAATTGGAAAGGAAGAGGTCAAAGTGTCACTATTTTCAGATGATATGATAGTATACATGAGCGACCCCAAAAATTCAACCAGAGAACTCCTCCAGCTGATCAACACCTTCAGCAAAGTGGCAGGATACAAAATCAACTCAAAAAAATCAGAAGCCCTCCTGTATACCAAAGACAAAAGGGCCGAGAAAGAAATTAGGGATACAACACCCTTCACAATAGCCACTAATAACATAAAGTACCTTGGGGTGACACTAACCAAGCAAGTGAAAGACCTGTTTGAGAAAAATTTCAAGTCTCTGAAGAAAGAAATTGAAGAAGATCTCAAAAGATGGAAAGATCTCCCGTGCTCATGGATTGGTAGGATTAACATTGTGAAAATGGCCATCCTGCCAAAAGCGATCTACAGATTCAATGCAATCCCCATCAAAATACCAACTCAATTCTTTACAGACCTTGAAAAAAAGATTCTCAGCTTCATATGGAGAAACAAAAAACCCAGAATCTCCAAAACAATCCTGTACAACAACAGATAATCTGGAGATATTTCCATCCCCGATCTCAAGTTGTACTACAGAGCAATAGTGATAAAAACTGCATGGTATTGGCATAAAAACAGAAAGGCGGATCAATGGAACCACATAGAAGACCCAGAAATAAACCCACACACCTATGAATACTTGATTTTTGACAAAGAAGCCAAAATCATTCAATGGAAAAAAAGACAGCATCTTCAACAAATGGTGCTGGTCCAACTGGATGTCTACATGCAGAAAAACAAAAATAGATCCATATTTATCACCCTGCACAAAACTAAAGTCCAAGTGGATCAAAGACCTCAACATAAAACCAGATATTCTAAATCTGTTAGAAGAAAAAGTGGGGAACAGCCTAGAACTCATTGGCACAGGAGACAACTTCCTGAACAGAACACCAACAGCACAGGCTCTAAGAGCAACAATCAATAAATGGGACCTCATGAAACTGAAAACCTTCTATAAAGCAAAGGACACTGTCATCAAAACAAAACGACTGTCTACAGATTGGGAAAGAATCTTCACTAACCCTTTATCTTACAGAGGACTAATATCAAGTATATACAAAGAAGCTGAAAAGCAGCAAACCAAGTAATCCAATTAAAAAATGGGGAACAGAGCTAAACAGAGAATTCTCGACAGAGGAATATTGAATAGCAGAGAAACACTTAAAGAAATGCTCATCCTCATTAGCCATCAGGGAAATGCAAATCAAAACGACCCTGAGATTTCACCTTACACCCATCAGAATGGCCAAAATGAAAAACTCAACTGACAACACATGCTGGAGACGTTGTGGAGAAAGGGGAACCCGCCTCCACTGCTGGTGAAAAAGTAAACTGGTACAACCACTCTGGAAATCTATCTGGCACTTTCTCAGACAATTAGGAATAGTGCTTCCTCAAGACCCAGATATATCACTGCTAGGTATATACTCAAACTTTGCTCAAGTACACAAAAGGGATACTTGCTCAACCATGTTTATAGCAGCTTTATTTGTAATAGCCAGAACCTGGAAACAATCCAGATGTCCATCAACTGAGGAATGGGTACAGAAATTGTGGTATTTTTACACAATGGAATACTACTCAGCAATCAAAAAGGAGGAAATTATGAAATTTGCAGGCAAATGGTGGGATCTAGAAAAGATCATTCTGAGTGAAATATCCCAGAAGGAGAAACACAAACACGGTATATACTCACTTATATAGACCTATAAGATATGACAAACATAATGAAATCTATACACCTAAAAAAGATAATCAAGAGAGCGGACATGGGGTAAGATGATCAATCCTCGTTTAGAAAGACAGATGGGATCTGCATTGAACGTATGACAGGAGTCTACTGAGCGCATCTGAAAGACTCTAACTAGCAGTGTTTTCAAAGCAGATACAAAGACTCATGACCAAACCTTTGGCAGAGTACAGGGAATCATATGAAAGAAGGGGAGTTAGTATGATGTGGAAAGGATAGGAGCTCCACAAGGACCAAATATATCTGGGCACAGGGTCTTTTCTGAGACTGACATTCAACCCTGACCATGTGTGGATATAACCTAGAACCTCTGCTCAGATGTAGCCTGTGGTAGGTCAGTAACCAATTGATTTCCCATAGTGAGGGTACAAGGACTATTTCTAACAGGAACTCAATGACTGGCTCTCTGACCTCCCCACCCTCCAAGGGAAGAGCAGTCCTGTTAGGCCACAGAGGAGGGCTTCATAGCCAGTCCTGAAGATACCTGATAAAACAGGATCGGATGAATGGGGAGGAGGTCCCCTCCATCAGTGGACTTGGAAAGGGGCAGGGTGGAGATAAGGGAGGGAGGGTGGGATTGGGAGGGAATGAGGGAGCAGGACACAGCTGGGATACAGAGTTAATAAAATGTAACTGATAAGAAAAATAAAAAATAATAATAAAAGGAAAAAAAAGAACTATAGAGGGGGCTATAGGTGAAGAGTCTTGGTTGTGAAGGGGAAGGCCTCAACATGCTTTTATGCACTCACTAATGATTTTTAATTTTAATTTTGGAAGCACTTATATCTAAAGCAAAACAGCATTATCCTTTTTGAGATTCCTTTAGAAGCTTTGTAATTATATTGATAATAGCAAGCTAGTAGATAATAGCTATATTAGTCAGTTAGTCTTGGCCTAAGATGTTGATCAGACATTTCATTCAGTCAGCTACTTTTTTATTACAAGATGGGATTTCTTTATTGTAAAAACAGTAAGAGTTTATTCAGGACCTCTCAATGTGAGCTGACTTGCAATCCGGGAAAGAAGGAGCGCTCAGATTCAAATATAGTAAAGGCAACAGGGATTTACAGGCAAGAGGAGGTTTCAGGAAGGGTGGTGGATAAAGAAGAAACTGCTGAGATGAGACATAGAGGGAAAAGAGATTCTTGCTAAGCCAATATAAACATGAATCTCACTGAAGACAGGCCTGGGTGATCAGTTACCCCCTCAGGAGACGGTAGGAACACCTGGTCTGATTAAATGTGTAAGGTCATCAGGTATCAAAATCCCTGGAAGTCTCCTTAAGTTGACAACAGGTTTTTTACTACAACTGGTTTCCACATGTTAAAAAAAAAAAAAAAAAATGGAGTCAAGGCCAAGTCTCAGCCCAACTGAACTTGTCAAGGAGAACACAATTTAAAAGAAAAAAGGAGGAAAGGAAACGAATGCAATGGTCCTCCCTGTGTATGCAAAGGTAGCCAAATGAGTCTTATAGACCCACCTCCACCAGTAAGGCAAGCCATTTTGCAATCTAAAATTCCCTTCCTCCACTTCACCCTCTTGGTCCTCTCTAGACGGAACAAAGATAAGATGATAAGAGTCATAGCAGTAAACACAAAAGGATGCAATGCATATTGTGTTCAAGTGAGGAAATGTTCATTACTTCTTTACCCAGAGTCCAGGCTGTGAGTGCCAGTCTTATAGGTTTTTTGTTTGTTTGTTTGTTTGTTTTTTTCAAGACTTCCTTTCTGGTTTGCTGTTGGCTTACAAATACAGAGTAAAACTTTGTTTCCAACAGAGAATGGCTTAAGGATCCAAAGAAATAGAATTAATGGGATCATAATATGCTGCGTTCATAGTCAAGTAAAGTAGTTTTACACTCGTGTTTGCTCCCACGAGGGCTCGATCAAGAGAGCACTACAGCTGTTTTCACTGCCCTAAAGCCCACACACTCCTGTTTACTTGGAGTTTGGCTTCTTAAAGTATGTCCTTTCCAGACAGCCAGATAAGCTGTGATGGACAGCAGTGCACCAAGCACAGAGTGCTGATGTAGAACTCTAGGAGGGAAAAAAAAGATCATTGTTCTTAGAACAAGTTGAGAGAGAGAGAGAGAGAGAGAGAGAGAACAGGGCTGTCCATCTCCCCTCCATACAGGCTTGGCACATCTGCCCCTTAAGTTTGTCTTATAGAGAAGTAATGGGGTATGGCAATTAGGGAGTATCCCAGCATGGCTGTGGAGACTGGTCCTCCTCACCAAGACTCTGAGCAAACCTACACTGCAGCCTTCTCTGTTATCTGCTTAGCTACCTTTGGGCTGCAAAACAGACTTTCCATTCTAGCCACTTCAGTTCCAGTGTTGAGTTTCTGAAATTTCTGATACACTCAAATAGGCTCATTACAAAAACAAAAACAAACAAACAAAAACAGCCTACCCTGCCTGACATTACAAGGTTAAAGGTGGGTGGATGGGACATGCACTTTACCTACTTCTACTTCTTTTAGCAGATATTTGCAAATGTGCACACTGAAGGCTCTGGGAGGCTTTTCTGAGAGGTGCTCAGGATATGTTGTGGTCACTGATTGACATTATAGCCAAAACGGAGAGCATTACAAAGTGATTAAAATTTAACGGTGGATTTAAAATTTCAGTTTGGTTTGATTGTCAAGAATATCTTGGTAACACTATCATTTGGAGTGGAGAGGGAGGGCTGTGGTTTAGAACCACACGTACAAGGAAACATCTCTGTAGGTTCATTTTTACTCAAATGCTAAAACGGGCGGCCAGAGGTTAAAAATGCAGAAACCTTGAGCAAGATAATGGGATTTCTCTTAATTTGATTTGCTATGGAGAATAGGCTTGTTTAATACATCCATGTGGAGTTGCTGTTTATATTTTGGTTTCTAATTAGCATAGTCATTCTGAAGCCTCTAGCTGACTTCCCCTCCCATATAAATCTAATTTGGCCTTGAGGAGGGTTATTAGAGCAGAGAGCACAAAGGGAAATATCTGCCAAACAGCAGGCAGGCTTAATGGCTGTGGGCTAGACTGAGGCCAGCAGCCAGCCGAAGTGAGTTGCTGCAAGCAGCCAGGGGCAGCACCCACACAACATACCCATGACAGCCCCTCCACCCCACCTGCCCATGCCCACCCCACCTCAGCCCAGTTGCTTGGCCAACATAATTTCTTAATAAAAACAGATGATGCTGAGGGGATATGAAAGCTATAAAGCAAAGATCTGAAATTGATTTTGAAAAGTTCCTAAACTAGGCCATTGAATGGATGGTCGGTACCTTGGTAAACGCTTAGTCTCTCTCCTAAAACTCCTTGTAAAGAGTGACATTTCAATTTTCCCTGGCTTTGGGGAACTTGATTTTTTTTTAACAGCTCTACAACTCAGCTTGTGAGAAGCACCTCTAGCAGTGATAATAAAGTGTACGAAGTGGGAATATGGACAACATTGATAAAGAGGCCCTAATCCTTATTCTCGGTGAAAAATAGTCTGAAGGCAGATTGTATCCCAAAGGGGAAGAAAGAAGAATGTTAAACATGACTCGCACTGACCTATTTCTCACCAAGCAACCGGGGCTCAAGTACATTTTGACTAAAATGTTGTTCACAAAGAACATCAAAGGACCTAAAACTCTGTAAAAGGCATTAAAGTCATCCTTTAAGCATCCAGTTGTGTAATGGCTCTAAAGAAGACTGATAACAAGGTTATTCTGGAAGATTCCAGGTTCTGCCAACATTGATCAGGCAGGTCCTTGACAAAAAAAAATCTCCATTGTCACTGCAGACTCGACTTACGTGGTTTCTGCATCTTTTATAATGTTGGTAGAGCAGCGACTAGGGACTAGAGAGCTTGCCCATGAAGGTCATGGAAGTATTGATGAGTGTAATGTATTGAAAAACTCCTTTCTACTGTGAGGAGCAGAGTGCCCATGATCAGGACCTGCTTCAGCCAGAACAGTGAGAATTACAATGTCCCACAGAATGCACTGAGAAGTCTCAAGGCCACAACTTCAGACCCAGAAATAAACCCACACATCTATAGACACCTAATTTTCGACAAAAATGCCAAAACCATACAATGGAAAGAAAAGATATCATCTTCAACAAATGGCACTGGTCTAACTGGAAGTCTATGTGTAGAAAAATTCAAATAGAACTATATCTATCACCCTGCACAAAATTAAAGTCCAAGTGGATCAAAGACCTCAGCATAAAACCAGACACACTTAATCTGTTGGAGAAGAAGTGAAGAAGAGCCATGAACTTGTTGGCATAGGACACAATTTCCTGAACAAAATACCAACAGCTCAAGCTCTAAGACCTACAATTAATAAATGGGACCTCATGAAACTGAAAAGCTTCTGAAAAGCAAAGGACACGGTCATCAGAACAAAACGACTGCCTACGGACTGGGAAAGGATATTCACCAACCCTACATCCAGTACAGGACTAATATCCAGAATATATAAAGAACTCAGGGAATTAGACACCAACAAACCAAATAATCCAATTAGAAAATGGAGTGCAGATCTAAGCAGAGAATTCTCAACAGAGGGATATCGAATGGCAGAGAAACACTTAAAGAAATGCTCAGCATCCTTAGTCATTGGGGAAATGAAAATCAAAACAACTCTGAGATTCCATCTTACACCTGTCAGAATGGCTAAGATAAAAAACTCAAGTGACAACACATGCTGGAGAGGATGTGGAGAAAGGGGAACCCTCCTCCATTGCTGGTGAGAGTGCAAACTTGTACAACCACTTTGGAAATCAGTCTGGCACTTTCTAAGAAAATTGGGAATAGAACTACCTCAAGATCCAGCTATACCACTCCTGGGCATATACCCAAAAGATGCCCACCATTCAATAAGGTATTTGCTCAACTATGTTCGTAGCAGATTTGTTTGTAATAGCCAGAATCCCCCAGATGTCCCTCAATGGAGGAATGGATACAGAAATTGTGGTACATCTACATAATGGAAATCTACTCTGCTATTAAAAACAAGCAAATCATGTAATTTGCAGGCAAATGGATGGAACTAGAAGGGATCTTCCAGAGTGAAGTAACCCAGAAACAGAAAGATAGGCATGGTATACACTCACTAATAAGTGAATGTTAGTTGTGTCATATAGTACAGCCATCTGCAGACCTAAAAAAGCTAAACACTCAGGGGGACCCTAGGGAAGACGCTTTAAGCTCATTCAGAATATCAAACAGGATAGAGATCAGAAGCGGTGGAAGAGAGGCATACTGCATAAATGCACAGTGCTACTCTTAAGAAATATGGATTATTAAATGAAGATCTCAGTGCCAGGCACAAATTAACTCCTTATGAGTCAAAGAAGTCCCAGAGGCATACAAGACAGTATAGGTTACCATCATTGTTCTTGGCTGCACATCAAAACCAGATGTCAAGCCCGTATTTACTGAATATACCACACACCTGGGACATAGAGAAATCGGTCCTGAACAGACCAGGAAACTCTCTTCCCACTGGCTAGCTTTCGCAGTGCTAGGGAATGCTGTGCAGGCTGTTTACCCCTCCAAAGTCACCCTGTCTCAGCTTCCCCAATTAGCACAGTTACTTCCTACATTGTGAAAGTCCTGGCTGCCCATGAAAACCATCCCTGTCACCCTCATTCTGCTCCTTTTCATTAAGAGAACAATCAGTGTCTGAGTGTAGACATTGCTTAATAAATCTTTTAGAGAGAGCTTTACTAAGCAAAAGGCCTAAATCCCTTGGCACTTAAAGTAATGAAGTAAATGGAAGCTTGTCAGATGGTGAGGTTTTATGGAGTAAACAGGGTGGATCGGGCAAAGAAATGAGGAAAAGGGAAACACTGTTATTTACACTAGAAAGACGTAAAATGCTGATAGTGAGTAAATCATGCATGCCAGTAGAGCACTGCAAACAGGACCAGCGTAGGTCAGGATTCTTCATGACTCTACAGACAGCAGGTTGCACGGCTGGAATGTGGTGCAGGAAACCAAAGGCAATAGGTGACAGTAAAAAGTGGTTTGCTGGCCACTTAATGAGATCTGGGTTGAACTAGAGACTAGAATATCAGCAGATTGTTTTGAAAAGCAACACACTTTAACGAATGACTCTTGCTGTGATGAAAATGGACTACAGGAAAGACGTGGAAACAGGAGACTTGTTAGATGACACTGAAACCTGACCAGTGCCAGTGGTCAAATTGGAACAGCCATAAGCATATCATCTGTGCAGGCGAGGAAGCAGACAGGATCAGGACTCGTCTGAAGGTGGAGTTTGATGGACTGAGTGAATGCTGGCAGCTTCCTCCATTTTTCAGAAGAATATCATGTAAATGTCTCAGGACTTTCTGATTGCTTTTATTCCCCAGCTAGCTCTTGATGCTGAGCCCCAGCTAAATCACACAGAAAGAACAAGACGGTTTTTGTCCTGTGTTCCCTTTGTTCTGAGCACAGAAGTGCTTGCTCTGGGCCTTTGGCTTCCCAGTGCTGATGGCTGACTGGCCAGACACACATATGCATATCTTTAATAGCTATTTTACTGTGTGTGTCTTCAGGCACAAGACAAGATCAAAAATAATTATAGAGTAATTGTTTGAATTGTGCCTATCACAGGACTTTATTTTTATGTAATATAGAATAATCATACCTTTCAAACACTGAACATGCACACCAAGCTAATCCATATTATAATAACACATTGAAATTAACTACATAGCGGTTGCCTATGCTGTTAAGATTAAGAGATCATCCTGCTCACCTATGAAGTCATCAGAATTAATGACACCTGTGACAGTCTTATCCCAAAAGAGCACATTCATAGGCAATATATAACATTGGAGGATGCAAGTCTACCAACAGAAGATCATTTAGAATGAAGCTGGAGGTTGCTCTATTATAATTTTTAAAATGTTTTAATGGATATAACACATTCTCATTTATGAAGTACCTAATTATTATTCAGTTCTGGCATTGGAGCTCTTTAGATTAACACAACCAATAGAAAGAACATATAATAAAATAAGATTTTTTAGATTAGCTTACACAATATAGTCTTAATAGTCCAAACATGGCTGTCTTCACACTGGAGAGACTGGGTGAATCAGCAGTGTTGATCTACAGCTGAAGGCTTTCTGGAAGGCCATTGTATTCCATTTAGACTCTAAGGCTGAAGAGACTGGTTCTGAAGTCATAAATGGATGGCGGCAGCAGCAGCAGCAGCAGCAGAGCCGATGAACTTGCCAGTGAGACTAAAATGCAAATATAGATAAAAAGCAAATGCTTTTCACTCAGACATCCTTTTAGCTACACTGCTTGGCAGAAGGTGTCACCACCTTTATGGTGGGTTTTTCTATTTCAGTTAGTCTATTCAGGAAAACATCTCAAACTCCATGAGGCTTGTCTCATAGCTTACTTCAGATCCAGTCAAGTTGACAACCGAGATTTGCCATCAAATTTTTATGCAGTGCGTATTGACCAGATCAGGGTATCAGGAGCTTTGTGCCTTCAGTCATTTCTGTGTATTAGAAGGTGTCCCATGCTTCTCCTGTATCTAGTTTGAAACTTGTAAGTAGCTGCAGCTATTCCTACCCTGTTGTAGTGTAGAACAGTAGAATTACTTTAGGTGTGTAACTGTGCTTTGCTATTCTCCCCTCCTTCCCTCTTCCTCTCCCTGTACTGTGCCTCAGGTCCTTTTACCGTATCTAACCATAACCAGCTTCTATTCTATTCTCCATTTCATAAGAACATCATCTTCAGTTTCTAGTAACACACATTACTACAAAAAAAATTATCACTTTAAACATACTGATAGTATAATTCAAGTCTCAAAATACCTGGATTTAAAAGTGCCTATGGGTTTTTAAATGAAATATTTGTAAATTAGAGGCTTTGAGATTAAACATTATAAGAGATGCACAGGGTTGCAGAGCCTTGACGTAAACATCAGTCTTCCAGCTTCATTTTCCAGGCAGTAAATTAAAATAAATATTTAAGATATTTATATGCACAGGTATACAAACTCCCATTTAGTGTGCATATACCTGCAAAGTTCTTTATTTGTTACATGGAATTCTATAAAATAGAGATCATATGATCTATTTAAAGAATGGTATTTTTGTGGGCATTTCGGCTGATTTCATTTTCTACAATACATATATAGTGGTTTAGTCACCTACACATCCTTACATATATGTATACATTTCCTTTAGTTTCTATGGAGACTTGGCTTCAAACCTTGGCTTGAGAATACCAAGATCCATTGAATAAACAGCACATTATTTCATAGACCCTAAGGACATTATCCCATAGGTTTTTAATCATCTCTAGGTAATTTATAATACATAGAACAAAAAAAAATCTGCTATGTAAGTAGTTATTTCATCCTCTTTTTAAAAATTTATTTATTTTTTATTCACTTTGCACCCTGCTTGTAGCCCTCTCCTCTCCTTCCAGCCCCACCCTCCCATCATCTTCTCCCACCCCTCCCCCACACACGACCTACCCACCCCAGTTCATCAAGCCACATCCGGACTGAGCTCATCTTCCTGCCCTGAAGCCTGGTGAGGCAGCCCCAACAGGGGCCGGGGAGGACAGAGTAATCAAAAAGCAGCCACAGAGTCCATGTCAGGGTCAGCCCAGACTCCTCTGACTAGGGAGTCCACAGGAATCCTGAGCTTCCCATCTGCTGCATCTGTGAAGGGGGCCTAGGTCCTCGGTTGACACTTAGTCTCCACAAGCCCTTCTGGGCCCTGGTTAGTTGGGCACTGTTGGTCTTCTTGTTGGTCTCCTCCTGTCACCTCCAGGTCCTCCTATCCTTTCCCCCATTTTTCTACAAGACTCTCTACACCTCACCCAATGTTTTGCTATGAGTCTTCGGGTATGTTTCAACCTGCTGCTGGATGGAGCCACATGGCTGTGCTGGGCTCCTGTCTGTGAGCATGGCAGAATGTCCTTAATATTGTCAAGGATTGACTCTCTCTCGTGAAGTGTATCTCAGGTTGGACCAGGCATTGGTTGGACATTCCTTCAATCACTGCTCTGTTGTTATCCCTGCACATCTTGTAGGCACAGTAATTGTTTTACTCTCTTATTTAAAAAAATATGCCAGTGCACAGAGGAAGAGGATATAGGCAGTCCTGATGAGACTTGATAGGCTAGGACCAGATAGTAGGGGAAGGGGGCTTCCCTTTCAGTGGACTAGGGGAGGAGAATGGGGGGAAAAAGGGAGAGAGGGTGGGACCAGGAGGAGATGAGGGAGGGGGCAACAATCAGGATAAAAAGTTAATAAATTTTTAAGGATAAAAAATAAATGAGTCATAATAGCAACATGTTAGATAGAGATATTTTTCAACATGTTTTTGTTTCCTGGTTTGTTGAGCAAACAAGTGAAGAAACCAGATGCAGAGCACAGCGAAAAGGACAGGCTGGGGACTGTGTGGGCATTTCTGTAGAATTACTTCCTAGAGGTAGAACAATGAACTTTTTATTCATTTTGAAAAATTAGCAAAATTTACTAACGGTTTTTACTTTAGGTCTTTGTAATTTTTGTTTTTGTTTTTGAGCTACACTTACCCTATGAAGATAAAAATGGGATAGTTTATTCAATGAGAGGAGAGCTTTACATCTTTGTGAGCAGAAATTATTTAAATAACCTGAAAAGATATTCCTTTAAAACTCATCATTAAAACTGCTATAGGCTCAGCCTTTTCCGTCAAGAAGACATTTAGTTACTAATGATGATCCTTAGAATCTGTAGTTACACAGAAAGTCATGAATCTCAGCCAATATTTTTTTACAGAGGATGCAGCCCATGATAAGCAACATATTGACCTCATCCAGAGGACCTGAAGCTATCCCGGTGTGGACATGTTTGTTCATCCCCCACATACAAGGTGAGTTGAGATGCCCATAATGAAGAGCAGACACAGTATGTATGGGTCACCTTGACATAGAAGACACAGCTTTTGTGTCACACAATGTTTTATGCCATTCTAGCCACATGGGTCTAAGACCTGTATTTGCCTCTCCACCTGCTATTTGCCTCTCCGCCGTCTCCGGGTAGACCGCGGCACCCAACTTTGCTAGCACACACTGACCTTAACTAATTTCCCAAAAGGGTCCATGTCAGGTGTCAGTCATTCCATATCTTAATTTTTAGACATAGCCTCTCTCTGGCTCAGCTAGCCTGGCTGCCAAACCTCCAGGAAGGTGTCGCCCACTACCCCAGCACCAGGATTATAGGCACATAGAGCTGTATGTGGCTTTTTTAGTGGGTGCTAGGAACTCCAGCTCAGGGGCTCATACTTCCGCAGCTAATGCCTTACCAAATAAGCCATCTCCCCAGGCTGTGTTTATGGTTTTAATGGCCTTTCATTTGTTCCTCATATCTTCAAGTTCTGGAACTTCCGTTTTTTCGTGTTTGTGTGTTTAATTCATTTTTTTTTTCATTAAGTTACTTTGGCTTAATTTCTGCTCCAACAACCCCATACAAAGACACATATTTTACAGTTGAGTATTTATTTTTTTTTTATTTTCATTCCTTTCTAACAAGGAATAGCATTCCATGTGCTTTCCTTTTTCATATGACCTTAAACATGTCCTTAAAAAATTCTTATTTTGTTAATTTCTGAATGAATTTAAGAAAAAAAATTAAACAAATCTTAAACCGTTTTAAAGTTATTTATTTCCATTGAACATTTTTTTTACTACTCTGCTAACTAATAATAAATTGCAATGTATTCATACCGTGACATAATTTCTATATTTGTAAGTTGTATGTGCAATCAACTTTTATATTGGTGCATGTTTGTTAATTGCTCTGGTCATTTTTAATCTTTTTTGGGTTCACTTGTATATCCAGTTTCTAAGAGAAAGTATGCTAAAATCACAGTGTGGTTCGTTTTGCACGGTTTTCATAAAGGTTTGGCTTCTGCTGGCAAGAAATTCCTAACATCAATGTCAGCTTCCCTTCTTAGTGCTCTGGATTGTAGACATGAGGTGACAGTGTGCATATCGAGAAAGAAAATATCTTCTCATCATTTGTCTGATGTGGTTTTTTTTGTATGTGTGTGTGTTACTGTGTCCTTTTGCTTCAGTTCCTTTCTTTGTCATCTAATTGAAAGGTTCATTGTCTTGTTTCTTCTTTACATTTGAGTCTAATATTTCAGAAATTATTTCATTAAGACTATGTTAATTTTTTATAATCATATTATCTGCAAGTATTTAGGCATTCAGTTTATTTTTTTTCTTTTACTCTTGTTCCTGTAGTCTGAGAGATAATAATATTCATGCACATCCTTCAGGATGTGAGAAGCATGGAATGAACCAGTCCTGTATCAAAAATGATCTATGCTACCTTCATACTTAAATAATTCTGATATACAACTCTATACTCAATCATTTTCCCTTCAGTATTTTTCTAAGAACCGTTTTGAGTGCTTGTGATTGCCTCTGAGGAAATAATCAATCAATATCTTAGTCTGCATCTCTAGAAAGCAGAATTTAACTGTATAAGATATGATGTATGAAAGCATGAGGCAATGGCAATAAAAGTGAGGGGTGTGGGGTTAAGCGAAGAGAAACAAGTCAAGATCCAGTACAGTGGGTCTCTGTTCTACCATCACCAGTGAGTGAGTCATGAAGAATGAACAGGTGCTTTGGCACAAATTTCTCAGGAAGGTTTGCATGGGGAATGAGCACATTTGAACAGTGATTGCATAGGTTTCTATGGGGTAAATTTATCCTGCTTGGAACTAGTCTTCTTACACTATTGAAGGCTCTGATATCTTGTCTCTTTGTAGCCCCTGACAGAGCTAGTTTCTGAGAAGCTGTATGGCATTACCAAACCCAGAAGGGTAAGGCTGACAAAAAGAGAGACTGCATAGCTCCCATGTTTCCCTTGTACTTGGAACATCTCCAGATTAAGCTTGTATTTTTAAAGAGCACCTAACTCACATGTCCTCAGGAGGAGTGCAGTATCAGATTTCACTGACTGGATCTCAGGGGTATTTTATATCTCAGGATTAGCATCTTATGGTTATAAATTTTATTTCCAGTTACCAATTTATGAGACCAAAACATGCACAGTGAAATATTCTCTATATTTGATTTGCAGCCATGGGTCCTGATTTTAACATTGCTGTTAGGCAATCTATTGAATTGTAGAATATTTTAAATTTCTATTTGTGCTTTCTTCCTATAGTTCATAGGACTTTCCCCAATGTTTTTAGGTTGGGTGTCCCAGAAGCAGACTCTGAAACAGGAATGCATATGCACACAATTTATTAAGAAAATCTTCCCAGGAGAAATGAGTAAAAGAAGTGGAATAAGCAAATCAGGGAGAGAGAAGAAGCCAATCCAGGACACACTAAAGACTGCAAGAAGATGAACGTCTATGTCTCCTGCCTCACACTGGCCAAACCTTGAGGAGTAACTTATATTCTACTCACTAAGCAGAACACTGCACAGAAGCCAGGGAGTAAACTTCCAGGCATTTCTGGCTTTCTGTGCGTGCATTTGAGCATTAAAAAATGACAGCTCTGTGAACAAGAGCTGCAGGCATAGGCTTTGTGTAACATCTCATCACATCTAAGAGAGGCTCACGAAAACAGCAGAATGAATCCAAGGGGACCTGCATGGAGTGCTGCTGCTTTCCACTGTAGACGTTGTCTTTGCTGTCTATAGCAACAAGACGTCTCCCAGGTGAAAAATATATAACACCTGGGAGAAATAACTGGATTTGTATCTTGGGCAGGAACTGACGTGTGTGTGTGTGTATGTGTGTGTGTGTGTGTGTGTGTGTGTGTGTGTGTGTGTGTCCTAGACAAGTGATTCTCATTCCTATCAATTTTGCCTTCGTATAGCTAATGCATTTTAATCAACAAGGCTGAGAAACCAACACGTGTAAAAAGACAATATATTCTATTCTATTTCTTTTCTTTATTAATTAATTATTTTAATTGACATATAATAGATATATACTTAGATAATAGATTGTATACTGATAGATAATAGATATAGATGATAAATGATATATATGGAGAGATAGATGATAGATAGATATAGATAATAGAGAGATAGCTGATAGATATAGATGATAGATAGATAGATAGATAGATAGATAGATAGATAGATAGATAGATAGATGTAATGCACTTTGATTACTCTTAAGCCCATACTCTTGTATCTCCCTTCTACCCCTGTCGACCACCCTCGTCCTTTCTATAGATCCATTTCCCATGTTGCTTGTCCTGTTTGTTTTGTGTTCCAATGAATTTGTCCAGAGTCATCTGTGTGACTCTGGAAAAACCCAGAGTCATGTGGGTTTTGAACTGCCCAGTGGAGCTTGGTGGACTCATCAGTGGAAGATTGGAAGAGCCTATGACAATGATTCTACCTCTCCGAGGATGTATCAGTAGCCACCTGTTCATCTTGGAGTGACTGGGCTCTATGAGCCCCTCCTCTGCTGACGGACTCTTGACAGGCCCAGTGCAGGCAAAAGAAACTACAATGTCATGATTACAGTGGCTGTGTCAGACCTAGGAAATGGCACTTCATAATACTTCTTCCTCATCTTTCAGCTCTTACTGTCTTCCTAACAACCTCTTCTGCAATGTTACCTGAGCCTTAGAAAGATTGGCATAGCCAGTTTAAAGCTGAACTCTCAAGGGTCCTTTATTTTCAGCACCTAAGCACCAAAAGTCTGTAATCTTCACCAATTGTTGGAATGGAAGGTTTTGTTAGTTTTAGTAAATACACATAAAAATGTTTAGAAGGCAGTTTGATGTCATATCAATTTGGCTAATCAACGTAATCTCCACTAGGGCCTGTCCAGCCATGGGCATTTCAATATGTTTATAGGGCTCACCACATATTACTTCCTATGAAACAGGCCTTCCAAGGAAGGAACAGTTGGTTGTACCCATAACACTGCTGTCATTATTCCAGCAGTGAGGCCATCTTGCCTGGAAGGTTGAATTACAGTGCTTAGAGTGCACAGCTCGGGAAAACCATTTGTCTCTTTCTCCCGCAGCAACCCGAATAGCACCTTTCAATGTTTCGAAAGCTGGTCAGGAGAAAGGCAGATCCCAGTTCGGTTCCAGCTTGAATTCTCTATTCCTTTCAACCAAGGCACGTGGTGTTGTCAGCAATAGTGAACTTCTGGAGGGTTACCAAGGAGACTGGAAAGAGCTGTCACCGTTTGGGGGCCTTGGAATCTCCCCAGCCTAACTTATGAGGAGACATCACACACTTGGCACGGTTCATATATGTGGCTCATTTTTTAATGGGGGTAGTTTATTTTATTAGTACTATTCAAGGATGCTTTGTATATTCTAGACACTAATCCTATCTCCTATGTAGCTGTCAATTTTTTTTTCTTATTCTGTAGTCTAACACTTCCCCTAACTGATTCCTCAAGAAATTGTATTAAAGTATGAAGTAAAACACACCACCGTCTCCAAATGACAGGATGTATATTGCCTTACATCCAGTATCAAAGTGTACCTGCCCATTGACCTCAATGGAAATTCTCTTCTACTTATTTTATTCTCTAGATGTTTTCTCTCCCCATTCCCCTTCATCATATTATAAACCTTATTTACGTGTAATTAAACAGATTAAGTAAATAAATAAATGGTATACCAAATGGAAAGTGAGAAATGAACTGTCTTTTTTAATAGCTAACATGATTATTTGTGTAGAAAAACTTCTGAAAGTAAGTCACTATGATAAGTATTGGAATACTGAGCAAGCAGATAAATCCAATTGTTTTCCAACACTGGCAATAAACAACTGGAAATTAAAGTTCAGATCATAACACCATTTGTACTAGCACATATCAGAAATTCATAGGCACAAATATACATGAGGCAAACAATAAAACTATGACATAAGAAATCAAAAAGAATGAAAGAAATGAAAAGATATTCTGTGTTAATGGTTATTGAGCCAAAATGCTATTACAATGTCAGTTCTTTCAAACTTATTCTATAAACTTGACACATTCTCAATCAAACTACCAGCCATTATGGTGCTACTGACAACTGACTATAAAGTTCATGTGTACGGTATACATAAATAAATGAATGAATAAATAAATAAATGAGCCCGAATAAATGATACAATATTGAAGAATAATTAAGTTGGAGGGCCTATACTACGCAACTTGTAATTCAATACCAACCTTCAGTAATAGGGACAATATGACACTTATGATAAAATAGACAAACCAATCAATGGACCAGAATTAGCAACCCGAAATATACACATTTGATCTTTGATGGAGGTGCAATGGCAACACAGTAGAGCAAAGACAGTTTTCCAATAATGGCGCTACAGCAACTAGACATGCAGAACCATCGGTCTCAGCGCATCCCTGTACATTTCACAAAACTTTCCTCAGAATGGAGGGAAGAAAAATATAGATGTAAAATTGGAAGACATAAAACTGCTAGAGGATAACAATGGAGAAGAACTAGATGACCTTAGGTTTAGGAACATCTTTTTCTACACAACACTGACAGCACAAGCCATGAAAAGAATTAATAAGATGGACTTCACTTGAGTGTAAAATTCCTGTTCCATGAAAGACACTTTCAAGAAACTAAAAGACAAGCCTTTGGATGAAAGACAATATTTGCAGAAAGCATTTCCAATAATGCTTAATGTCACTTAAAAGATGTAAAAAATTATTACAAATTCAACAATCAGAAAACTGATTTTTAAAATGAGCTTTATCTGATAGTACCACAGAAGACAGAAATACAGCAAACAAGCACAAGAAAAGAATTTCTATATCATGAGCTATCAGAAAAAAACAAATTAGAACTTCAAGGATCCACCACCACACTAGTGTTTATATACTAGCAAAGACGTGGACCATCGAAATCTCTTTTCCATTATAATGATATGGCCATTTTGAAAAGCAGTTTGGTGATTGGTTACAAATTTAAAGCTTATCTCACCACTTGCCTAGCAATCAGGTTTGGTAATACTTAGTACAAAAAAAAAAATCCAAAACCTTTCATTCAAAAATCTGCTGTGGTGACACATGTAAACTTTATTCCTAATTGGCGAAACATAGAACGAACCAAGGTATATATTCTTCGGTATATACACCTTGCACACATAGATACTAGAGTATGATTCATACCTATCTGAAGTTGCCAAGCTATGAAAAACTACAGCAGAGATAAAAACGAACATCACTGTCTTAGTTTCTTTTCCTGTTGTGATTAAAAATACCCTGACAAAATCAACTTAAGGGTAAAGAGTGCTTAATTTTGCTCACAGTTCAACAGTACAATCCATCATGGCAGGGAAGAAGTCAAGACAGCAGGAGGAGCTTGAAGACGCTGCTTACACCAAAACCACAATCAGGAAGCAGAGAGTGATGAGTGCTTGTGCCCAACCCACTTTCTTCTCCATATACACTTCAGAACCTAAGCCCAGGAAGTGGCCCTGCCCTTTTTTAGTGTGGGTGGTCTTCCCACTTCTAACCTAATCATCATAGTCCTTTACAAGCATGCTCAGAAGCTAAGTAATCCCTCATGTGTGTCTGTAGGCTTGTCTCCAGGAAACCAAAGCCTACAAAGTTGACTGCCTTTCCTAAGAAAGCAGATGATAGCTATGGTAGTCTAAAAAGGGTAAATATCAATTGTATGGAAATGGGAATAAGGAGAAATGAGCAAGCAGAAGACAAAGGCTTGTTAGCAAAGTGAAACGGCTCTGTGCGAACTACAATGTAAATAGATATCACAGAAAATATGTGAGTGTCCAACACCATGAGTGGACCCTGGTTTACACCATGGACTTTAAGGTCAGTGATTGTAACAAATATACTCCCTGCTGGGAGGGGGTGTTGGTTAGGGG
>NW_026585504.1:12947933-12948422 GCF_907164565.1 Psammomys obesus
GATTGTAACAAATATACTCCCTGCTGGGAGGGGGTGTTGGTTAGGGGAGAAATATGTAGCAAGCAATAAGAGATAGCTCAGTGCCCTCTTTCCAATGGGTTTTTTCAATGAGTCTCAGACTTCTCTAAAAATAGTCAGGAAAAATTACTAGTCACACATTAGAATTAGATTCAGACTCTTCATCAGATCAACAAGTGCAAAATTTCATTGCTTTTATATTTCAGAGATGTCTAAAAAGAAGTAACTTCTACTCTGAGTTTGAGTTATTAACCTTTGTTACCAACTTATGTGACTTCCAGACAAGAAAAAGCAAGTGTCTGGACATAGTGAATGTTGTGTTGAGTTCTAACTGGTCGCCTATATGAAAGTGTTTTCTCAAAGTTTCAATCAACTAAACGTGAAATCTAAAAATGATTGGCTCAATTCTATGTAGAACTCCACATATTATTATTATTATTATTATTATTATTATTATTATTATTATTATTA
>NW_026585504.1:12948432-12950684 GCF_907164565.1 Psammomys obesus
TATTATTATTATTATTATTATTATTATTATTATTATTATTATTATTATTAATTTACTTTACACCCTGATTGCAGCTTCCCTTCCCTCCTCTCCTCCCAGTTCCCTCTCTTCCCTCCCTTCTCCCCTCATAATCCCACCCTTTCTCTTCAGAGAAGGTGAGACCTCCCATGCATATCAGCCCACCTTGGCATATCAAGTTGAAGTCAAACTGGGTGCTTTTTCTTCTCTTGAGGCTAGGCAAGGCAGCCCATCTGGGGAAATGGGAGCCAAAGGCAGACAACAGAGTCAGAGACAGCCCCTGCTCCAATTGTTATGTGTCCCACATGAAGACTAAGCCGCATATCCGTTACATAGGTGTCGGAGGCCTACACCTGTCCCATGCATACTCTTTGGTTGATGGTAGAACTTCACTATTTTATGGAGTGTGGCTTCCTTTTCTTAAAATAACAGGAATGGCACCTCACATGTAGCTGGTGAGCTACTAATTTCCATGGGCTTCCATCCTCTACTGTCTCCATTTTCCCCATGTTGCATGAGCAGTCACTTTGGGAATCTTTATCACTTGCAGTGATACATTTTTATGAAAGTGTTTCTTGACACCCCCCCACACACACACAAACACACACACACACACACACACAAAAAAAACAAACAAACAAACAAAAAAACCCTGAACTTTTGGCAGAGCTTACAGCAAAGTTAATAAAAACTCCTTAAGATCACGTAAGACTATAAACTTAACTTTTATTCTACTGTGTAGTCAGTCTATTTAAGTTCGACCCACCTTTATGAAAACACTGTACCCAACCTTATTTTGCCTTGGATTTCCCATTCAATCACTCTTTACAACCTAAGCTTTAACCATCAGTTATATCCCATTCTCCTGATCCAGAGCAATGTGTGTGTATGCGTGGGTTCTGATAATTATTGCTAAAGCAGCCAACTGGTTAGAAGCAACCTTATCCGGTAAATATCATTCATGAATGTTGCAGGTGACATGGATATAGGTTGACGATATCGTTTTGCCATGTTTGATATTCTGAGTCAGTTGGAGGTCAGTAAAATGTATTCCCTTGTAAAACTCTGCTAAGGCAAAGTATCCCCACATTCTTTTCTCATGTCATATTTTTGTGTGCTGTTCAGTAACTACAGAGAAAGGCCCTTTGTTGGGGACAGGTATGAATTCAGAGGTTCAGCAGACACACAGATGCAGTTCGCAGGTAACAGAGCCAAACTAATAAGACATACAACATGCAGACTACACACAAGCCAGTGACCTACTACAGACAGAGGGAACAGGTAGAAAAGTGGAAAATTGAAATTTAGGCTCACTTTTTGTCAGATCAATCAAAGAGCAAGTGCTTTGTTTTCATTTCTTAATGTGACAACTGTAATGTGCTAACTGACAGAGTTATTATTACGGTTAGTGTTAATTATCAACTTGACAGGGTAGAAACATCTGGGAGAAGGGCTTTGTGGTGACTCCCGTAGATAGTGAATTCTGTAGAAAGCAGAGAAAGAAGCTAAATGCTGCTTTGTTTGCATTTGTTATTATGGCTGCCTGCTTCAGGCTTCTGTTGCCTTGGTTTTCTCATCATGATGGACTCTGTCTTGAACTGTGAGATAAAATAAACACTTGAGTTGCTTTGTCATCTCATTTTTACCACAGCAGCACAAAAGAAACTCAACAGTTACCTACTTACATCTTCATATTTAAAATAGAACATAGCACCATAATAAGCCCAAATATCAATCTCATCTCGTGGTGACATTAACAACCACACTCATTATTCATGTTAATATACCATAACAAATGGACTAAGCTTCAACATACAGAGACCCGTTTAGAAATTCAAATAAATAGATGCTACTACTTAACTTCATTGAAGTCAACCTGGCATCCTAGCTGAAAGGGATAATCATTAAGCAGTTATTTCTTTTCTTTATATTTCTGGTTGAATATTCTATATGAGAAATGCATAGAATTCTTATGAGAATAAGCTCTTTGTCATAGTTAGCATCAGCTTTCAACTTAGCACATCCCACAATTACTGAGGAAGTCTATTTGGAGATTGTTTCACTTGCATTGGCCTGTGGGCATGTAGGTGAGACATCGTCTTAATTGCTAATTTGTGTAGGTGGGCCTGGACCGCTAGAGGTGCATCATTCCTAGGCAAGTAGGGCTAGGTTTTATATATAACATTAATAATATAATATAATATAATATAATATAATATAATATAATATAATAT
>NW_026585504.1:12950694-12955152 GCF_907164565.1 Psammomys obesus
TATAATATAATATAATATAATATAATATAATATAATATAATATAATAATATAATATAATATAATATAATATAATATAATATAATATAACAAATATATATAATATATAATAAATATATACTAATTATATATATAATGATATCTGAACAAGCCAGGGGAAGCAAGCTAGTAAGATGTATTCCTTTGTGGTTTCTTCCTCTAGCTCCTACCTTGCGTTGCTACCTTCTTGCCCTGGGTTCCCTCAATGAAAGCTTGTGTCCCTGGAGGTCTAAGACAGAATAAACCCTTTCCCCACCAAGTTGCTTTTAATCTTGGTGTTTATCTCAGTAACAGAAATTAAGCTAGAACATCCTAGTAGAGGAAATCATTCCTTCAATAAGTGATTACTAGTAATTATATTTGAAGTTATGTAAGTTGGAGATAAGACACTCTTATTATTAAACTCATGGAGCATCTTCTTCCACAGCAACATATTCCTCAGTAAATAAAACCCTCAGTTTTCAAAGATCTTTCCTGTTCAGGTCCTGGCCAGTACTTCCTTTGGATTTTGATAAGGGTTATTAAGAAGTTACTCTAAAGATGGATAATAGGCACTACCAACTCCATTTTATATTATATGTCTCCACCGTGTTTACCTTGTGGAATACTGTGGCCACCTCAGAGTTTCTTTACCTGTATCACTTAAAAAATGAAATATTGGTAACAACTTGGACATGTCTTAATATCAGATTAGTAGCCACTCATACCTAAAGATGAAGAAAGGATTGAGAAGCATAATCCGTTGTTCATGCTTCTCAATGAATGTACCTATGCACATCCATTGTTATAAGGAAAATATTTTTAATAATAGGATTTTACTCCTTTACTTTAGTTACTATATTGCCACCGATGACAAGATTTTTCAGATATAATTAAGGCTCCTGGTTAAGCATTTTTGAGTTCATCAAAGGGGTAAGTTTTGGATACGCTTGCCTAACCAATGAGGCCTATGCAAGAGAGTGAAGAATCCGAGAGGAGGGAAGATACTTTCCTTAAAGCCATAAAGAAACAAACTGCCACAGGAAGGAGAGGGCCACATGGTAAGGAAGAGCAAGCAGCCTCTTGGAACTGAAGTTCTGAGATCCACAAATAGAAGGAGACTTTGAAGAGAACCCCAAGACTAAGATGCCGTGAGAGATCTCACCAATACTGTGATTTCAGACAGAGCAAACTTATGCCTATGTGATCCTGCAGCATTATAATTAATGTGTCTCACTTTATACATATTACCTTGTTATGCAGAAATAGAAGACAGGTATCATAATTCATGCAGAGCCCACGTATAACTCCAGGCTGATGCTCACCTTCAGTGCTTTCACTTGATTTGTGGTTGTATGCAGCAGAGGGTAAATTTGTTTCTTTTAATAAAGACCCATGTACTATAGAATCATCCGAGCAACCAGAAATCAATGAGAAAAATGTAACGATCAATAATCATGACTGCACTGAGATAGTCTTTCCTATCACAATTAGAAATCTCCATATGAAAGAAGAGAATATGATGAATAGCTGCCTTCGTTTGGGATCCATGGGCCACAGACTCAAGAATGGATTTTCACCAGTTGGCAGAAAGGAAAGCTGCAAATGGATTTAACAGTTGTTTCCTCAGTGGTATTGGAAGCTGAACAAACACTGAGAAAAAAAAATTGTTTTTTCCTGCAGCTGGCTTTTTTATGCAGAACTGCTGGCAAAAGAATGTTTGGCAGAATGGAGTTTAATGGGAAGAGGATTTCTTTTTTAGTGTTTATTGTGTTATTTGTGTGTGTGTGTGTTTATGTATGCGCTGTATATGCAGCTATCCACAGAAGCCAAGAGAGGATGTTAGATTCCCTGGAATTAGAGTTATAGGTGGACATAAGCGGTCCAGCATGGGTCCTTGGAACTGGACTCTGGGGTTCTACAAGAGAAGCAAGCACTCTGAGCCATCTCTCCATCTCTCACAGAGAAGACTTTCGCCATGACAGAAGGAAAACTTGAAAACAGAGCCGTCTGCTAGTGGGTCAAGCAGTGCACCGATTACTTATTGCTAGGTATCAAGTTTCTGCATAACTGAGCCTTAAACAACAAAATCATATTCTTTGTAAGGGACACTAATCCAGGAGAGGTCAGAGGGGCCACCAGGCTGGTGCAGGATCTTCTGTGAATTTGCCATTAAGCCAGACCAGGGTTTCAGTGAGCTGAAGACTTTAGGAGGAAAAAGGAATTAAGCTCACACTAATTATTTGTTAGATAGTGACTTCATCTACAGATGACATCACAGCACTGTCGCAAAATATCATCTGGCTTCCTCTCAAACAACCCATCCGATAAAATGCAGGAGTCAGGACAAAACCATTGCACGTTTTGTAAGACACTCCTGGCAGTCGCATTCTATGCTTTTTTGCCATAGCCAACACATCATAGAGGTAAGTTTTACCCCAGTGTGGAAGGGAAATTGCCAGAGGACATGGATGACAATTTCCAGGTTGAAGTCTGTGTACTTCAGTAAGAAGTTTGCTCAAAGACTTGAGCCAGGCCCATATATCTAATATGAGTTGGAATTTATACCAAAAGTAGCAACATAATCCATATATATTTTTAATTTGTTTCTGTTTTATTTATTTTTTATATTAATTTTTATTTTTTAATATTAATCACAGGTGATTTACTTTGTATCCCAGCTGTAGCCCCCTCCTTCCCTCATCTCCTCCCTGTCCCTTTCCAGGTCCACTGCCAGGGAAAGTCCTCCTCCCTTTTCATCTGACCCTAGCTTATGAGGTATCTTCAGGACTGGCTGCAATGTCCTCCTCTGTGGCCTAGCAAGGCTGTTCCTTCCTCAGGGGGCAGGGGGAGGTAAAGGAGCCAGTCACTGAGTTCATGTCAACAATATTTCCTGTTCCCCTTACTAGGGAAACCCACTTGGATACTGAGCTACCATGGGCTACGTCTGAGCAGGGGTTCTAGGTTATATCCATACATGGTCCTTGGTTGGAGAAACAGTTTCATAGAGGACCCCCATGCCCTGATATATTTTATCCTTTCGGAGCTCCTGTCTTCTCCTGGTCATACTAACTCCCTCTTTTATCATCTTAATTCTTAATTGGGTATTCACCTTAGGGGTGTGCTACCTTAGAGAGAAGTATCCTAATTTTAAGCAATTATAGACAACCAATATTTGCCTTCTCTCACCACTGACCACTGTTTCCTCCCTGTTTAACATTCTTTAGAACAAATCCATGAGTTCACTTGGGTCTTCTCTGCTGGTAGACAGGTCCAACCACCTGACTAACAGCTTGAACTAGTCTTCACAATTTCTGTGTTAGCCCTCCTCATTTTCTGACAAGCTAATAACTTTCTTGTTTAGTTTGAGACCTTTAAAAATTGCCGTAAGAATTTATTTGTGAAACACAAATCCTGAGCCTCATAGGAAACAAAAGGAAAGTGGAGCCTGAAAAAGTGAGAATAAATACCATTTTAGCTGTTGATCTAGAAAAGTACAGAAGTATGCTCATGCGGGGGATCTGTTGGGGAAATCTGCAGAATGTAGATGGGGGGCAGGAACAAGTTGGGTAAAGAAAAAAGTTCTGAGAAATGAGCACTATTAGCATAGCCTGAGGAGAGCTGTAGAAGTGGCACCTATGTTCTGCCTTCGTTGTTCCTATAATGGATCCAGAAGAAAATGAACCCAGTCGTATATGTCTTTCACACTCATAATATTCACCTTGCCTTATTCACAGTGTCATGTGTGCTTAATTGAAACTATTCCTCTGTCGCCTTTGACTTATACTGACTTCTGTCTTTATCACTGAGATAGGATGGCCAGGCTGGGTGGTCCTAACAGAAGACATCTAGGGCCAAAATTCCTCCTCAGAGTGAGATAGGTGTATGGTAGTCTAATTATTCTGTCTTAAGCAATTTCTGAAGACTGGTTCAGTGTAGCCTAAATTATCATAAATTATCCCAGCTCATTAATGATCACTGTTAAGATTTAGTGTGAGGAACTTGTACAAAGATTCTTTCTACATCTTCCTGGTCTTTCTTTTAAGCAAAACATTACAGTAGGATATTCTTATCTGTGAGCCTTCATGGACTAGCTAAAGAAATATGAAACAATTCTCTAAACAACTAGTGCCAAGATTTATCTACCGCTATGTCAAAAACATGTTTCAAGTGTTTTTGCTTTATTGTAGTGCATGCAAGCTCACACTTTTAGGAATAGTAGTCTCATAATATAATATAATATAATATAATATAATATAATATAATATAATATAATATAATATAATATAATATAATATAATATAATATAATATAATATAATATAATATAATATAATATAATATAATATAATATAATATAATATAATATAATATAATATAATATAATATAATATAATATAATATAATATAATATAATATAATATAATATAATATAATATAATA
>NW_026585504.1:12960152-12973557 GCF_907164565.1 Psammomys obesus
AAAAAGATGGACTAAGACTAGACACAAACCCTCATATCAAGGCTCGACAAGGCAACCTAGTAAAAGGAAAAGGGTCTCAAAAGCCAGCAACTGAGTCAGAGACACCCCAGTCCCACTCCTAGGAGTTCCACAAAAACAAGCTAAACAACCATAACATACATACAGAGGACCTAGCACAGACTAGTGCAGGCTCTGTGATTGCTGCTTCAGTCTCTGCAAGCCCCTATGAGCCCTTCTTATTTTATTCTGTGGGCCCTGTTTTTCTGGTGTCTTCAGCCCCTCTGGCTCTTAAAATCCTTCCTCCCCTTCTTTTGTGTCTGGCTGTCAGTTTCTGCACCTGCTCTCATCTATTGCTGAAAGAAGCCTCACTGATGATTACTAGACAAAGCACAGATCTATTAGTATAGGAGAATATCATTAGGAATCATTTCATTGACTTTTTTTTTGATCCATCATGCTTTGTTCTACCCTAGGTCTCTGGGCCATCCAGGCAATGTAGGTCATGAGCTCCCTCACGTGCAGTGGGCCTCGGGTTAACATCTGTTGGCCATTCCACAAGCTCTGAGCTACCATTTGTTGGGTCCTGCTGTTAAGGTTGAAGTCTGTGATTATTGGATATCCCCAGAGCTCAGTGATAAAATAACAGACTTCCTTCCTCAGAGGGGTTCCCTCCTCTCCTGGAGATCTGGGGAAACCCTGGATCTTTTAAGGTGTGTCACGTAACCTTCAGGGAGATTATAGGCACCTTTTGACGTGATCATGGGATTTTTACTTGGTTTGCTAGTGTTTTACTAAGGATTGTTGTCATGTATGTTCATCGGGATTTTGCTCTGTAATACTGTTTTTTTGTTATTGTTGTGTCACTATGTGGTTCAGTGCTAGGGTGATACTGGCTTCGGAGAACAAGTTTGGGATTCCTCCTTCTTTGCTAATTGCTTTACATTTAAGAAGCATTGCTTGTAGTTCCTTGAAAGTCTGGAAGAATTCTGCCTTGAATCTATCTGGGCCTGGACTTTTTTGGTTGAAAGGCTTTTCATTACTATTTCAATCTCCTCATTTGGTATGGGTCTCTTTAAGTTGTTGATCTCTTCTTAATTTAACTTTGATCATTTGGATGAATCAAAAAATACAACAACCCACTTCTTTCAGATTTTCCAATTTATTGAAGTACAGATTTTTAAGCATTCCTTTAGAATATTCTGCATTTCCTTGACATCAATTATAATGTTTCACTGATCATTCCTAATTATGTTAACTTGGGTCTTTTCTTCTTTCTTTTGTTTAGTTGGGCCACGGGTCTGTAAATCTTATTTATCATCTCAAAGAACCAGCTCTTAAATTCATTGATTCTTTGTACTGTTTTTTTTTTTCTTTTCTTATTTCATTAATCTCTACTTTGATTTATTTGGGGGGATCTACTGAGTTTGGGGTTTATTTATTGTAGTATTTCCAGATTCTTAAATTGGACCATCAAGTCATTTATTTTTGTTATTATTGATTTTTTTAATGTAGGTACTTAAGGCTAGAAACTTCCCTCTTAGACCTGCTTTTCATACACCCCAGAGGTACCGCTGTGTTGTTTCCATTTAGTTCTAAGAATATTTTCATTTCTTCTTTTATCTCTTGTTTGACAAAATCATCATCCAGTAATAAGTCATTTGATCTCTCTGAAATTATACACTTACTAGAATTTTAATTGCTATTGATTTTAAATTTCACTGCATAATGGTCAGATAAGATAACATGGGATTATTTTAGTTTTTCTATATTTTAAAGCTTGTTTTGTGTTCCAGCATATGGTCTATTTCAGAGAAGTTTCCACGTACTTCTGAGTAGAATGTATAAACTTGGGAGTTCAGGTTGAGTATTCTGTAGATATTTGTTAGGTCTATTTGATGTAATATGTCATTTAATACTGAGGTTTCTCTATTGCTTATTTATGTACTTATTTGTTTATTATCTGGATAGCATATTTGTTGGAGAAAGTGAAATCATCTGCAATTACAAGCTTTGTGTTATCTACATTTTAATTTTATTAGTATGCTTTTCATGAAATTGAGTGCACCAGAGTTTCAGTGAACATGTATTTAGTACTGTGGTTTTTACTGACCAGTTGAGCTCTTGATTGTTCTTTGTCTCTTCTGATTAGCTGCATTTTGAAGCCTATTTTATCAGATATTAGAATGGTAATATTTGCTTGTTTCTTGATCCCATTTGTTTAGAATACTTTTTCCTATACTTTTATTGTAAAATGGTGCCTATCTCTAAAGATAAAGTTTCTTGTAGACAACAGACAGATGGATTTTTTAATCTATTCAGCCATTGTGTCTTTTGATGGGATAGTTATTATTGAAAAAATGTGTATAGCTTTTATTTGCATTTCCCTGATGAGCAAGGAGGTTAAGCATTTCTTTAAGTGTTTCTCTGCCATTTGATTTTCCTATATTGGAAATTCTCTGTTTAGCTATGTACCCATTTTTTAAATTAGATTACTTGATTTGTTGCTTTTTTATTTTAATTTTTATTTTTTATATTCATTACAGTTTATTCCCTTTGTAAACCAGCTGTAGCACCCTCCTTCATTCCCTCTCAATCCCACCTTCCCTTCCTCATCTCTTCCCATGGCCCTTTCCAAATCCACTGATTGAGGAGGTCCTCCTCCCCTTCCATCTGACCCTCGCCTATCAGGTCTCATCAGGACTAGCTGAATTGTCTTCCTCTGTGGCCTGGTAAGGCTGCCCCCCCCCTCAGGGGGATGGGATCAAAGAGCCAGCCACTGAGTTCATTTCAGAGAGAGTCCCTGTTCCCCTTATTAGGGAAACCACTTGGAGACTGAGCTGTCATGGGCTATACCTTTGCAGGGGTTCTAGGTTATCTTCATGCATGGTCCTTTGTTGCGGTATCAGTCTCAGAAAAGACCCCCTAGGCCCAGATTTCTTTGTTCTGTTGCCTCTAAAAGATTCTACCCAGCAGTGAATCAAAGCAGATACTGAGGCTCATAGCCAAACTTTGGGCAGAGTGCGGGGAACTTATAAAAGAATGGGAAGGTAGAAAGACTTGGAGGGGACAGGAGCTCCAGAAGGAGAGCAACAAAACCAAAAATCTGGGCCCAGGGGTCTTTTCTGAGACTGATACTCCAACTAAAGACCATGCATGGAGATAACCTACAACCCCTGCACAGATGTAGCCCATGGAAGCTCAGTATCCAAGTGGGTTCCCTAGTAATGGGAACAGGGACTGTCTCTGATGTGAACTCAGTGGCTGGCTCTCTGATCACCTCCCCCTGAGGGAAGAACAGCCTGACCAGGCCACAGAGAAAGACTATGAAAAACAGTTCTGATGAGACCTGATAGACTAGGGTCAGAGGAAAGGGAAGGAGGGCCTCCCCTATCAGTGAATTTGGGGAGGGGCATGGGAGTAGATGAGGGAGGGAAGATGGGATTGGAAGGGGATGAGGGAAGGTGGCTACAGCTGGGATACCAAGTGAATAAATTGTAATAAATAAAAATAAGTAATTTCTCCTTTTTAAATTAAAAATATTTTATATCATTTTTTATTTATTACAATTTATTCACTTTGTATCCCAGCTGTAGCACCACCTTCATTCCCTCCCAATCTGGCCCTCTCTTCCTCCCTCCCTCATCTCCTCTCATGCCACTTCCCCAGTCCACTTATAGTGGAGGACCTTTTCCCCTTCCATCTGATCCTAGCCTATCAGATCTCATCAGTACTGTCTTTTATAGTCTTCCTACCTGGCCTGGTCAGGCTGGTCCCCCTCAGGGGGAGGTGATCAAAGATCCAGCCACTGATTTCATGTCAGAGACAGCCCCTGCTCCTCTTACTGGGGAGCCCATTTGGAAACTGAGCTGCCAAGGGCTACCTCTATGCAGGGGGTCCAGGTTATCTCCATGAATGGGGTGTCAGTCTCAGAAAAGACCCATAGGCCCAGATTTTTTGTTTCTGCTGTTCTCCTTGTGGAGCTCCAGACCCTTCCAAGTCTTTCTATCGACCCCTTCTTTCATAAGATTCCGTACACTCTAAGAAAAGTGTGTGTGCTTTGCAGTCACTTTGATGTTCTTTGCTTGTATAGTTACTTTTGCTTTGTTTTCCATTTAGATATGGCTTCCTTTGTTTTCATTCTAGAGCTTTTTGCCTGTACTTATCCTTCTCATCAGTTTGGGATATTTCATTCAGTATTCTGTTGAATATTTTTAGTGTTATACTAGTAGTATTAGAATTTTTAGGCTGTTTGGATCACGGAAAGTTTCTCTTTCTTTTTCAACTACAGCAGACAGTTTTGCAGGGAATAGCAATCCAGTTTGGCAGTTGTAGTCTTTTAGAACATGGAATTTATTGCTCCAGGCTTTTCTGGCTTTCAGAGTTTGTTTCCACTGAGAAGTCAAGTGTTATTCTGACAGTTTTTCCTTGTGTTTTGTCTCTTGCAGCTCCCAATATTTTTCTCTGTTCTGTATATTTAGATTTTGACCATGGAATGCTATGAGATAATTCGTTTTTGGTCTTGTCTAGTTGGGGTTCTGTGTACTATTGTTTCAATATTGGGGTGTCTAGCCTTATTTTGGGAGAGTTTTCTTCTATGACTCTGTTAAATATCTAGTCTATTCCAATGTTTTGATACTCTTCTCCATGTTTTACTCCTATAATTCAAAGATTTGGTCTTTTGCTGTTGTCCTACTTCTCATGTGTGATCCTATCTCATATGCTTTTTAAAATTGTTTTTGTTTATTTTTTTTACTTTTTCTTGCTTATTTCATCTAGATCCTCTACTTTCTGTTTGAGTCCTGCTACTATTTTAGTCGTTCTATTTGAAAGACTTTCCCATTAATTTTTTAATTTATTTTTTGTAATTTATTCACTTTACATTTGTAACCCCCTCCCTCATCTCCTCCTAGTCCAACCCTTCCTCCATCTTCTCCCTAGCCCCCTCTCCTATTCCTCAGAAAAGCAGAGTTCTCCTTCCCTACCATCTGACTCCAGCCTATCAAGTCTCTTTAGGATTGCCTGAGTCCTCTTCCTCCATGGCCTGGCAAGGCAGTTTAACCAGGAGGAAGAGATTAAAGAGTAAGTAAGTGTCTGTGTCAGAGACAGCCCCTGATCCTCTTACTAGTGAACCCATAAAGAGACTGAGCTGCCTAGGCAACATCTGAGCAAGAGGTCTAGGTCCTTTCCATGCAGGGTCCTTGGCTGGTACATTAGTCTCTGCAGACCCCTCTGGGCCCAGATTTGTTGTCTCTGTGGGACTCCTTATGGAGTTCCAGCCCTCTCTGGGTCTTTCTATCCCCCCACTCTTCCATAGGACTCCCAGCATCTTCCCAAAGTTTGGCTGTAAGTCCCAGTATCTGCTTTAATCCCCTTGGAGGAGTCTTTCAGAGGACATCTATGGTAGGCTTCCATCCTGTTCCCTCTCTTCAACCACTTTCATTGTCTATTCTATTTGCCTTTCTGACTGAGAATTAAGCATCTTCTCTAGTTATTTAGTATGGTTTAGGATTGTAGTATGGTTATTTTGTATTACATGGCTAATATCCACTTATAAGTGAGTATATCCCATGCATGTCTTTCTGGGTTTGGGTTACCTCACTCAGGATGATCTTTTCTAGTTCCATCCATTTACCCGCAAATTTCATTATTTTCTTGTTTTTAATAATTGAGTAGTATTCCGTTATGCAAATCACCACAATTTCTGTATCCATTCTTCGGCTGAGGAACATCTAGGTTGTTTCCAGATTTTGGCTATTACAAATAAAGCTGCTGTGAACAGAGTTGAGCAAATGTCCTTGTTGTATTGGGTTTTTCAATTCTATCTTCATTTTGAAGTGTATTCTCTTTAATGTTTCTATCATTTTATAGAACATTTCCAAATCCTGAATTATCTTCATAATTTCATTCAGGTGTATATTTGTGTTTTCTTGGACATCTTTCAAGAGCTTATTGTTACCATCTTGGAATTCAATTAGGTGTCCATATCGTGTTTAAAGTAGTTTAATTCTTTGATATAGTTTATGATTGATTGCTATTTTAAGTTCTATGTTCTGGAGTTCATCTAAGAAGCTCTCTTTAAAGAACAGTTATATAGGACTCAAGATTTGATGGGATTGATGCTATTGATGGGCCATTTTTGTTGTTGATATTTGTGATTTAACCTGGGCATATGGACTTCTTTCTTTAGTTGTTTGTCAGATGTGACAATTTTGCCATCCTTAGATTAGGCCTGTGCAAGAGATGCACAACCTGTAAAGACAGTGGATGATCTGTTTAACTGGACCAAGGAAAATGGCTCCCATGCCATGAGTTTATAGCTAGCCAGGCAAAAGGGAAGATTTTACCTTACACCCATCAGTATAGCTAAGATCAAAAACTCAAGTGACAATACATGCTGAAGAGGATGTGGAGAAAGGAGAACTTTCCTCCATTGTTGGTGGGAATGTAAACTTGAGTGAAGAGGGTTCACAGCCACAGGACTGGAGTCAGACTGGTGGGTTTGCAGATGACAGAGGGTTAGGGAAAGGGAGACAGGAGAGCAGTGAGTTACTCCAAAAAAAAAAAAAAAAAAAAAAAAAAACTGCATTTCTGGATTATGGATCTAGAAAAGACCTCTGCAAAACACTATTATTGTTAGCCTGATTTGTTTAATGCTCTGAATGAAGAGACTATCTCTTCAATCTCTACCTTGCTCTGAGCTTTGGGATGTCTTTGCACTCTTCATAGTGCTGTGACAACACCTGCCCTGGATCCTCTCCACACATCAACTCTGTAAAGTTAATTTACTTTTATCTTGTTTAGCAAAACAACTTCTGTGATTGCCATAATTAAAGAATGATAGCTCTGTAAAATATTTTGGGGCCAATTCAATGGCGCTAAAGCAAATGAGCTATTATTCCCAATCCATGGACTCATAATTGGCACAAAGTGGTGAGCTATACTTGAAATCCCTGACAGCAATTGCAGAAAGCTATTTAAATTTGAAAGTTAACAATGTGTCATTTAGGTGTTGTGCTTACTAAAAAACCTTAAGATCCTCAGTCTTCCATTCAGTTTCTTATTGATACGGTTTTAGTTTCCGCTAGAGGATACTAAGACAACTTTACCTATAGATCCTATTTTACCTATAGATCCAGATAAGCATTGAACATTTGTACAGCACCTGAGAACCATTGATTCTCACCTCCTGGGCCATTAATAAGAAAAATTTATATTTACTTGACAAACTAGCACTTTTCTGATGAAAAAAGGAAAAAAAAATTAATTTCTAAATGGGCAATGTGTAAGACTAACTATACTAACTACACGTATGACTACAGATTAATCATATATTACAGATTTTGGGGGTTACAACTGTTAGTGAAGACTATAAAACTATCCAATGAATAGTTGAAAAGTACAGAAGTATTGACTAGAATTTTTTTAATGCCTATTGGCTATAAAAAGGTTGAACAAATATGATAAAACATACTCATAAAGTTGAAAAAAAAATCAGTCTTCAGCCAAAAGTTAACTGATGGCATAGAAATCAAGAAATAAATAAGAAAGGCCTTGGGGTCTCAAACATGCAGCTCTAAAACTGGTATTTGCATGTGTGCTAAGAATATACAAAATTCATAAGGTAGAGAAAAATAGAAGGCATTCTGTATGAACCAAGGACACTAGCACTTAAAAACACCCACTAATTTCAAATTAGTTGTCAGCAAACTGTTCCAGAACATATGTTCTAATGAAAATATGTTATGAAAAATAGAACTAAATAAAACATTGTTCATAAAAATGTAAAGAAAAACATGTACCATGAAAAGATTCTGTTGACATTCTCAAGGCATTAAAGGAGAGATAAGAAGTTGATCTCTTGTTTATAGAAAGGCATCTCTGGAGGCTTTTAAGGAGGAAGTGGTCAGAATTACATTTTAGAGGAATTAATTATGATAAGGATAGGACCATTCTACAGGGCAATGGAGAAGAACAGCAAGCAAGTAGACGTTTAAGGCAAGAATAAGGAAGTCCTGCTGCTTTCTGGAAGTCACAGAGGTAGTTTGTCTTGGCGTCCTAATGAAAAGTCTACTTCAGAGAAAATCCACTACATTTTCCTGTGAGCCCTGCATTACAGAAAAGGTTTTTATTAAAGCATCATTTTGTAACTATGTAAAAACTTGTAACACTAAGAAAATAACAAATTATGAAACTGAACTGAAAGAGCCATATCAAAAAATTACAAGCCTCGCTTTTTTTATGGTATTTTTCTTTTCTGTAATTTGTCTGAATGTAAATCCAACCCTGGAACCCTGTGGTAAAGGCAGATTTGAGTCACTTGTGTGACTACAGAACTAAGGTAGAGACCAAACCTAAAACACTCATAATTGGTTAGGGAAGTTTTGCAAAACCATTTCTCTTCCAACTGAATCTAACAAGCAGGTGTGAGTGGGGCTGTGTACAATTTGTGCAGCACATTTAAATGTATATGTAGCTAGAAAACTGTCCTTTTAGGCCTTCCTCTCACTAAGCATTGAAAGCATAATGCAAATGAACATATCATTATAACCCCAGTGAAGTGAACTTCCTAAAAAAAAAATTACTTTCTATAACACTTGGGAAATTATTTTAGGGGGAAAAATACTTGTAATCTTCACTAAAAGGCATGAACCTGTGGCTCCCAAAGAATGGGAACAAAAGTCATTAGAAATACAATAGGTAAGATGAGAAAAACTTTAAAGTGCAATAGAATAATTTGAATCTGCATCAGAGGAAGAAGAAAAGAATAACATTCACCCTGCAGATAATAGAACCGATGACATAGAAGACACTCCTGATAAGCTTTCCATGGATGCAAGCTGATGTGAATGCCAATGTGAGAGAAAAAAATAGGCATCTGCTTTTTGTTTCCCATTTCAATAATTACAGATCATCAGGAACAATAGTAAAAGAATAGCAAAATAAAAGAACCAAACTTTTCTTGAGATGAGAAAATTCCTATGGAATTTAAAATATCCCCTAAACTTCCAAGTAAAAGACCATACTTAGACATGTTCTAGCAAGAATTCAATGTAAAATCTTACACAACCAGGGTCATATATAATTAAGACAAATACTGGCTTTATCCATGTCTTACTTAATGTATTCTTCAACTTAAATTTCAGTAACTTTGTGTCAGCTAATGAGTTTTCTTTACCAGTTGTTTATTTGTCTTGCAAATGACCATAATAGCTTCTGTGATGGCTGTTCTTGGCTCTCAACTACATCTACAATTAACTAAAACCCCCAAAAGGAGGGCACAGATGTGAGGAATTTACGCTTAATTTGAAGTGGTAATATCGACTTCTAATCCAGATCTTTGATGTTTGATCTTTGACAATAGAACCTACTTCCAGTGGATACTGAAGTCCAGTTGAGACATACAGCCTCTTGGACTGACCAGCCACTGAATTCTTGGACTTTCCATTTATAAATAGCTACTGTTGAATTAGCTGGACTACAGCCTGTAAGTCATTCTAATAAATTGTCTTTATGTGTGTGTGTGTGTCTGTGAGTGTGTGTGGTGAATATGTATGTATGTTTGTGTATATATATATATATATATATATATATATATATATATATACAGAAATTCACTCTATAAGTCCTGTTACTCGAGCAAACCCTAATTAATACAGCTTCTCTGAGTCTAGTTCAAAGTCATACACATATATGACATAAATTTCAAAAGATAATTCAACACTGAATGAATCTTACAAACTTACCCAAATAATTGTCAAAATTAATACAGAATATACATGCACAGACATTCAAGCAAACCTAGCATATGAGTAATGATGGTTTTAAGAAAAAGAGCAGTACTTAAAAATATGGATACAAAAAAGAGAAATGAGTGTTGAGGGCAGAGCCTACCCAGTGTCAACATGCCTCATAAAACTACAATAATTAATACTATGTGAAATTAGACAAAAGAAAGACAATCATTTTAACAGAGCAGAGTACACTGAGATACAGTCATGTAAGTATAGTCAATGGATCTTAAACAGCGGCCAAATCAATAAGGCAGAGCAAAGGCAGACAACGGATCGATTCCTGGTACTACAACACATAAACATTCATATACAAAGAAATGAATATGGACAAAAACATTACATTGTTAAGAAATTTAGAAATGTATCACAGATGTCAATGTGAAACAATAAAACTTTTAGAATATAGCATAGAATAAAATTAAACTGACTCTGGATTTGGTAACAGCTTCATTGGCGTACTACCAAAGGCATGAGCCTTGAAAAACTAAACTAGCAAAATTTTTAAAAATAAAAACATATGAGAAATTTTTTTTCATACAAGTCTTTGACTTGCTTGGTTAGGGTTACACCAAGGTACTTTATGTCATTGGTGGCTATTGTGAAGGGTGTTGTTTCCCTAATTTCTTTCTCAGCCATTTTGTCTTTTGTATACAGGAGTGCTACTGATTTTTTTGAGTTAATTTTGTATCCGGCCACTTTGCTGAAGGTGTTTAACAGCTGTAGGAGTTCCCTGGTAGAGTTTTTGGGGTCACTCACGTATACTATCATATCATCTGCAAATAGTGATAATTTGACTTCTTCCTTTCCCATCTGTATCCCTTTGATCTCCTTCAACTGTCTTATTGCTCTAGCAAGGACTTCCAGCACTATGTTGAAGAGATATGGAGAGAGTGGGCAGCCTTGTCTTGTCCCTGATTTCAGTGGGATTGATTTAAGTTTCTCTCCATTCAGTTTGATGTTGGCTATAGGCTTGCTGTATATCGCCTTTACTATGTTTAGATATTTGCCTTGTATCCCTGATCTCTCCAATACTTTAAACATGAATGGATGTTGGATTTTGTCAAATGCTTTTTCAGCATCTAGGGAGATTAGCATGTGGTTTTTTCTTTCAGTTTGTTAATATGGTGGATCACATTGATGGATTTCCGTATACTGAACCACCCCTGCATACCTGGGATGAAGCCTACTTGGTCATAGTGGATAATATCTTTGATGTGTTCTTGTATTTGTTTTGCAAGTATTTTGTTAAGTATTTTTGAATCAATGTTCATAAGGGAGATTGGCCTGAAATTCTCTTTCTTTGTTGGGTCTTTGTGTGGTTTAGGAACCAAGGTGACTGTGGATTCATAGAATGAGTTTGGTAATGTTCCTTTTGTTTCTATTTTGTGGAATAGTTTGAAGAGAATTGGAGTTAGCTCTTCTTTGAAGGTCTGGTAAAATTCTGCGCTGAAGCCATCTGGCCCTGGGCTTTTTTTGGATGGGAGACTTTTGATGACTTAGTAGAAGATATGAGAAGATGGAAAGATCTCCAATGCTCATGGCTTGGCAGGATTAACATAGTAAAAATGGCCATCTTACCAAAAGCAATCTACAGATTTAATGCAATTCCCATCAAATTGCCAACACATTTTTTACTGACCTGGAAAGAAAAATTCTCAACTTCGTATGGAATACAAGAAACCAAGAATTGCTAAAACAATCCTCTACAATAAAAGATCTTCTGGAGGTATCTCCATCCTTGCTCTCAAGCTGTACTATAGAGCAACAGTTATAAAAACTGCATGGTACTGGAATAGAAACAGAATGGTGGATCAATGGAACAGAACAGAAGACCGAGAAATAAACCTACACACTTATGGACACCTGATTTTTGACAAAGATGCCAAAACCATACAATGGAAAAAAGATAGCATCTTCAACAAATGGTGCTGGTCCAACTGGATGTCTACATGTAGAAAAATGAAAATAGATCCATACTTATCACCCTGCACAAAACTGAAGTCCAAGTGGATCAAAGACCTCAACATAAAAACAGACACATTAAATCGGCTAGAACAAAAAGTGGGGAATACCCTAGAACTCATTGGTACAGGAGAGAACTTCCTGAACAGAACACCAACAGCACAGGCTCTGAGAGCAACAATCAATAAATGGGACCTCCTGAAACTGAAAAGCTTCTGTAAAGCAAAGGATACTGTCATCAAAACAAAACGACTGCCTACAGATTGGGAAAGAATCTTCACCAACCTTTTATTTAACAGAGGACTCATATCCAGTATATATAAAGAACTAAACAAGCTGAAAAGCAACAAACCAAGTAATCCACTTAAAAAATGGGGAACAGAGCTTAACAGAGAACTCTCTGAAGAGGAATATAGAATGGCAGAGAAGCATTTAAAGAAATGCTCAACCTCATTAGCCATTAGGGAAACACAAATCAAAACAACCCTGAGATTTTACCTTACACCCATCAGAATGGCCAAGATCAAAAACTCAAGTGACGACACATGCTGGAGAGGTTGTGGAGAAAGGGGAACCCTCCTTCACAGCTGGTGGGAATGTAAACTTGTACAACCACTCTGGAAAGCAATCTGGTGCTTTCTCAAACAACTAGGAATAGTGCTTCTTCAAGATCCAGCCATACCACTCCTAGGCATATATCCAAAAGAGGCTCAAGTACACAAAAAGAACATTTGCTCACCCATGTTTGTAGCAGCTTTATTTGTAATAGGCAGAAGATGGAAACAGCCCAGATGCCCCTCAACTGAAGAATGGATGCAGAAACTGTGGTACATCTATACAATGGAGTATTACTCAGCAATGAAAAATAAGGAAATCATGAAATCTGCAGGTAAATGGTGGGACCTGGAAAGGATCATCCTGAGTGAGCTATCCCAGAAGCAAAAAGACACACATGGTATATACTAACTCATATAAACATACAACATAGGATAAACCCACTAAAATCTGTACATCTAAACAAACTAACAAAAATAGAAGACCCTAACTAGAATGCTCAATCCCCATCCTGAAAGGCAAAGAGGATGGACATCAGAAGAAGAAAACAGGAAACAACCTAGGAACCTGCCACTGAGGACCCCTGAAAGCCTCTGCCGTGCGGACTGTCAAAGCAGATACTGAGACTTATGGCCAACTGTCCGGCAGAATGAATGGAATTTTATGTAAGAAATGGGAAATAGCAAGAGCTGGAGAGGACAGGAACTCTACAAGGAGAGCAACAGAGTAAGAAAATTTGAACACAGGGAACTTCCCAGAGACTCATACTCCAACCAAGGACTATTCATGGAGATAACCTAAAACCCCTACACAGATGTAGCCCATGGCAGTTCAGTGTCCAAGTGGGTTACATAATAATGGGAAGAGGGACTGCTTCTGACATAATCTGATTGGCCTGCTCTTTGCTCACCTGAGGGGGGAGCAGCCTTACCAGGCCACAGAAGAGGACAATGCAGCCACTTTTGATGAGAACTGATAGACTAAGATCAGAAAGGATAGGAGGATCTCCCCTATCAGTGGACTTGGGGAGGAGCATGCATGCAGAAAGGGGAGGGAGGGTGGGGTTGGGAGGGGAGGAGGGAGGGGCTTATGGGGGG
>NW_026585504.1:12978557-13008681 GCF_907164565.1 Psammomys obesus
CAACAGCACAGGCTCTGAGAGCAACAATCAATAAATGGGACCTCCTGAAACTGAAAAGCTTCTGTAAAGCAAAGGATACTGTCATCAAAACAAAACGACTGCCTACAGATTGGGAAAGAATCTTCACCAACCTTTTATTTAACAGAGGACTCATATCCAGTATATATAAAGAACTAAACAAGCTGAAAAGCAACAAACCAAGTAATCCACTTAAAAAATGGGGAACAGAGCTTAACAGAGAACTCTCTGAAGAGGAATATAGAATGGCAGAGAAGCATTTAAAGAAATGCTCAACCTCATTAGCCATTAGGGAAACACAAATCAAAACAACCCTGAGATTTTACCTTACACCCATCAGAATGGCCAAGATCAAAAACTCAAGTGACGACACATGCTGGAGAGGTTGTGGAGAAAGGGGAACCCTCCTTCACAGCTGGTGGGAATGTAAACTTGTACAACCACTCTGGAAAGCAATCTGGTGCTTTCTCAAACAACTAGGAATAGTGCTTCTTCAAGATCCAGCCATACCACTCCTAGGCATATATCCAAAAGAGGCTCAAGTACACAAAAAGAACATTTGCTCACCCATGTTTGTAGCAGCTTTATTTGTAATAGGCAGAAGATGGAAACAGCCCAGATGCCCCTCAACTGAAGAATGGATGCAGAAACTGTGGTACATCTATACAATGGAGTATTACTCAGCAATGAAAAATAAGGAAATCATGAAATCTGCAGGTAAATGGTGGGACCTGGAAAGGATCATCCTGAGTGAGCTATCCCAGAAGCAAAAAGACACACATGGTATATACTAACTCATATAAACATACAACATAGGATAAACCCACTAAAATCTGTACATCTAAACAAACTAACAAAAATAGAAGACCCTAACTAGAATGCTCAATCCCCATCCTGAAAGGCAAAGAGGATGGACATCAGAAGAAGAAAACAGGAAACAACCTAGGAACCTGCCACTGAGGACCCCTGAAAGCCTCTGCCGTGCGGACTGTCAAAGCAGATACTGAGACTTATGGCCAACTGTCCGGCAGAATGAATGGAATTTTATGTAAGAAATGGGAAATAGCAAGAGCTGGAGAGGACAGGAACTCTACAAGGAGAGCAACAGAGTAAGAAAATTTGAACACAGGGAACTTCCCAGAGACTCATACTCCAACCAAGGACTATTCATGGAGATAACCTAAAACCCCTACACAGATGTAGCCCATGGCAGTTCAGTGTCCAAGTGGGTTACATAATAATGGGAAGAGGGACTGCTTCTGACATAATCTGATTGGCCTGCTCTTTGCTCACCTGAGGGGGGAGCAGCCTTACCAGGCCACAGAAGAGGACAATGCAGCCACTTTTGATGAGAACTGATAGACTAAGATCAGAAAGGATAGGAGGATCTCCCCTATCAGTGGACTTGGGGAGGAGCATGCATGCAGAAAGGGGAGGGAGGGTGGGGTTGGGAGGGGAGGAGGGAGGGGCTTATGGGGGGGATACAAAATGAATAAAGTGTAATTAATAAAAGTTAAATAAAAAATTTAAAAAAAACATGAGATAGTGCCAGACTGATTTCCAAAGTGGTTGTACAAATTTATACTCACACCAGCAATGGAGGTGAGTTCCCTTTTCTCCACATCCTCTCCAGCATGTGTTGTCACTTGAGTTTTTGGTTTTAGTTTTTGATTCTGATGGGTGTAAGGTGAAATCTCAGGGTTGTTTTGATTTGCATTTCCCTGATGACTAAGAACACTGAGCATTACTTTAAGTGTTTCAATCCTGTTCTATCTTCCTCTACAGAGAATTCTGTTTAGTTCTGTACCCCATTCTTTAATTGGATTACTTCCTTTGTTGCTTTTTAACTTTTTGAGTTCTTTATATATCCTGGATATCAGCCCTCTGTCACATTTAGGGTTGATGAAGAGCCTTTCCCAGTTTGTAGACTGTCGTTTTGTTCTGATGACAGTGTCCTTTGCTTTATAGAAGCTTTTCAGTTTCACGAGATCCCATTTATTGATTATTGATCTTAGAGCCTGTGCTGTTGGTGTTCTGTTCAGGAAGTTGTCTCCTATGCTAATGAGTTCTAGGCTCTTCCCCAATTTTTCTTCTGGCAGATTTAGAGTATCTGGTTTTATGTTGAGGTCTTTGATCCACTTGGACTTTAGTTTTGTGCAGGGTGACATATATGAATCTATTTGCATTTTTCTACAGGTAGACATCCAGTTAGATGAGCACCATTTGTTGAAAATGCTGTCTTTTTTCCATTGTATGGTTTTTGCTTCTTTGTCAAAAGTCAAGTATCCGTAGATGTGTGGGTTTATTTCTGGGTCTTCTATTCGATTCCATTGATCCACCATTCTGTTTCTATGTCAGCACCATGCAGTTTTTATTAGTATTGCTCTGTAGTACAGCTTGAGATTAGGAACAGTGCCTCCTCAAGATCCAGCTATACCACTCCTAGGCATATATCCAAAATATGCTTAGATACACAACAAGGACATTTGCTCAACCATATTTGTAGCAGCTTTATTTGTAATAGCCAGAATCTGGAAGCAACCCATATGTCCCTCAATGGAGGAATGGATACAGAAAGTGTGATACTTTTACACAATGGAATTATATTCAGCAATTAAAAACAAGGAAATCATGAAATTTTCAGGCAAATGGTGGGATCCTAGAAAAGATTGTCCTGTGTGAGGTAATCCAGAAGCAGAAAGACACACATGGTATATACTCACTTATAAGTGGATATTAGACATATAATATAGGATAAACATGCTAGAATCTGGACACCTAAAGAAGCTAAGCAAGAAGGAGGTCCCTGGGTAAGATGATCAATCCTCACTCGAAAAGGCAAAGGGGATAGACCTCGGAAGAGGCAGAAAGCAGGGAACAGGAAAGTAGCCTACAACAGAGTGCCTGTGAAAGATCTACCCAGCAGGGTATCAAAGCAGAGGCTGAGATTCATAGCCAACCTTTGGGCAGAGTGCAGGGAATCTTATGAAAGAAGGGGGTGATAATAAGACCTGGAAGAGACAGGAACTCCACAAGGAGACAACAGAACCAAGAAATCTGGGCATCGGGGTCTTTTCTGAAACTGATACTCCAACCAAGGATCATTCATGGAGATAACCTAGAACCCCTACACAGATGTAGCCCATGGCAGCTCAGTGTCCAAGTGGGTACCCTAGTAAGGAGAACAAGGACCATCTCTGACATGAACTCAGTGGCTGGCCCTTTGATCACCTCCCACTGAGGGGAGAGTAGCCTTGCCAGGCCACAGAGAAAGACAATGCAGCCAGTCCTGATGAGATCTGATAGGCTAGGGTCAGATGGAAGGGGAGGGGGACCTCCCCTATCAGTGGACTTGGGGAGGGGCATGGGAGTAGATGAGGTAGTGAGAGCAGGATTAGGAAGGAATGAAGGAGGGGGCTACAGCTGAGATACAAAGCAAAGTGAATAAATGTAAATAATATAAAAATTTAAATTTAAAAGTTAAAAATAAAAATGTATACAAAAATTTAAAATTTGCTCTATAAAAGTCAATACTATGATAATTAAAGTACAAGTTAGAAACTGGAAAAATATTTGTAAAATACATAACTGATATCCAAAAAGAAAGTTTGAAATTTAAAAAAGAAAAGAACTTCAAACTGAAGAAGAGAGACAAACAAACAACCTAAATAAGAGGGAGGCCAAAGCTATTAATAGACATTTCATCAATCAAAATAAACAAATAAAAAATACGCACATGAAAAGATGTTCCACAAGATAATTCAGTAGAAAAAATAGAAATTACAATACATAATTGTAATATAAAATGCATAAAATGCAACTACAGATGTAATTAGGTGGCCAAAATCTGGAACGAGAACACCAAATGTGGCTTTGCGTCGCCTATTTCCTCTTTGGGCCGTGCTTGCTGGCTGACTCGCAGCCATGGGCATGTGATCCCGAGGGCAGAGGAAAGGTGCAGGTTCTGTCTTCCCCGCACACGTGAAACACCGTGCTGTGGACTTCGCTGAGAGACACGGCTATAGTAAGGGCACCGTAAAGGACATCATTCATGACCCTGGTCGCGGCGCCCGCCTCGCGAAAGTGGTCATTCATGATCCCTATCGGCTTAAGAAGCGGATGGAGCTGTTCATCGCCGCAGAGGGAATCCACACTGGACAAGAAGGCCCAGTTGAATATCGGCCATGTTTTGCCCATGGGTACCATGCTTGAGGGTACTGTCGTGTGTTGTTTGGAGGAGAAGGCTGGGGACAGGGGCAGGCTGGCACGAGCCTCCGGAAACTATGCCACAGTCATCTCTCACAACCCAGAAACCAAGAAGACCCGAGTGAAGCTGCCTTCAGGGTCCAAGAAAGGTCATTTATTTGGCCAACAGAGCTGTTGTGGGTGTCGTGGCCGGTGGAGGCAGCATTGACAAGCCTACCACAAGTACAAGGCAAAGAGGAACTGCTAGCCACGTGTGAGGGGTGTGGCCATGAATCCTGTGGAACATCCCCTTGGAGATGGTAACCACCAGCACGTCAGCAAATCCTCCACTATCCACTATCCGCAGAGATGCCCAGTGGGTCTCATTGCTGTCCGCCGGACAGGGCGGCTACATGGAACCAAAACTGTACAGGAGAAGGAGAACTAGAGCCCAGGAGCTAATAATAAAGTATGTCCTTTGGCTAAAAAAAAAAAAAAAAGAAAAGAACACCAAATGCTTCCAAGGATGAAGAGCAAAGGAGACTCTCACTCACTGCCAGTGAAACACTCTGCTGCAGCCTATTGGAGCGGAGATGCTTTCTTTGAAACTCAGTAGACTTGCTCTGTAACCCAGGTAAGCATGTGTCTTAATATTTAATAGTAGCAATTTCTGTACAAAAACCTGTACACAGCTTATAACAGCTCATAACTGTCAAAACTTATCAATGGCCGAGATGTTCCTCAGTACACACATGGATAAGTAGCCTCCACACATACAGGGAACAGAGTGTTACTGGCACCCAAAAACTGTGATTTCATGAAAAGACATGGGTGAAACCAAATGCATCAGGCTGAGAAAAAGCAGCCAACCTGTAAACTGAGTGTCTCTAACTGCAATATTCTAAAAAAGAATATTAGAAAAGTCTAGACTAAGTGAAATTACAGATTGCCAAGGATGGGGACTGCTGATAGAGCACACAAGTTAGGACAATGACCCTTATGCTGATGGGATGAAGTAATTCATATCATTGACATTTATCCAAATATATAAAGTGAGCAACATTAAGAATAAACGCAGACCTCATGAAACTGAAAAGCTTCTGTAAAGCAAAGGACACTGTTATCAGAACAAAATGACAGCCTACAGACTGGGAAAGGATCTTCACCAATCCTATATCTGACAGAGGGCTAATATCCAGAATATAAAAAGAACTTAAGAACGTAAACCCCAACAAACCATATGATCCAATTTTAAAATGGGGTACAGAGCTAAAACATGGATTATCGAATGGCAGAGAAACACCATTTAAAGAAATGTTCAACATCCTTAGCCATCAGGGAAATGCAAATCAAAAAAAAAAAAAAAAAAAACAAAAAACCTGAGATTTCACTTTACACCCATCAGAGTAGCTAAGATCAAAAATGCAAGTGACAACATCCTGGAGAGGATGTGGAGAAAGGGGAATCCCCCTCCATTGCTGGTGGAAATGTAAACTTGTACAACCACTTTGGAAATCAATCTGGTGCTTTCTCAGAAAATTAGGAATAGTTCTACCTCATGATCCAGCTATACCACTCCTAGGCATATATCCAAAATATGCTCAAGTACACAACAAGGACATTTGTTCAACCATATTCGTAGCAGCTTTATTTGTAAGAGCCAGAAGCTGGAAACAACCTATATGTCCCTCAATGGAGGAATAGATACAGAAATTGTGGTACATTTGCACAATGGAATACTACTCAGCTATTAAAAACAAGGAAATCACGAAATTTAGAGGGAAATTGTGGGAACTAGAAAAGATCATCTTGAGTGAGGTAATCCAGAAGCAAAAAGACACACATGGTATATACTCACTTTAGTGGATATTAGCCATATAATATAGGATAAACATACCAAAATCTATACTCCTAAAGAAGCTAAACCAGGATGACCCTAGGGAAGATGCTCAATCCTCATTCAGAAGGATAAACACGATAGACATCAGAAGCAAAAGACAGAGAACAGGACAGGAGCCTTCCACAGATAGCCTCTGAAATTCTCTACTGATCTAAGTATCAAAGCAGAGGCTGAGACTCATAGCCAAACTTTGGGCAGAGTGCAGGGAATCTTATGAAAGACCTGGGGGGTACAGGAACTCCAAAAGGAGACCAATAGATCAAAAGAAAACAGAAACTGGACCCTGAGGGCCCTGAAGAGAATGATACACCAACCAAGGACCATGCATGGAGAAGACCTAAAACCCCAGCTCAGATGTAGCCCACAGACTCAGTCTCCAAATTGGTTCCCTAGTAAGGGGAGCAGGGGCTGTCTCTGGTATGAACTCAGTGGCAGGCTCTTTGATCACCTCCCTCTGGGGATGTAGCCTTACCAGGCCACAGATGAAGACAATGCAGCCAGCCCTGATGATACCTGATAGGCTAGAGTTAAATAGAAGGGTAGGTGGACCTCCCCTATCAATGGACTAGGGAAGGGCCATAGAGGGAGAAGAGGGAGGGAGGGTGGGATTGGGGAGAGATGAAGGAGGAAGCCACAGCTGGGATACAAATTGAATAAATTGTAATAAATAATAATAGTAAAAATAAAAAAACAAAAACCCCAAACCAAACCAAACTGAACAACAACAACAACAAAACAAACAAACAAACAAAACCCAGTGATTTCTTATCAGGAAATATGTTTGAATAGGTAAATACTTAAAATAATTTTAGCTACATACACTTATTTAAATGCCTGCATGTGCTTTTACACATGTGTTCCTAGAGTTTGGGAGTAAGAATGGATAAATTGACATTGAGAATAATAAATTAAATAAAATATGTTAGAATATCTATATGTATGTGTGAAATACACATTATGAATATAAATTATACCTATGCTTATATGAACTAAAGTTTTCTGAGGAAAATTAAATAAACACTAGCATATATTCCAGATTTGGGGTAAGAATGAGCTGTCAAAGAGACTCATCAGATTTAAAAATGCATCATTCTGTTGTAGGATGTTGATTACATAGACAACATGTGTGTATGGACAGGGTTATGTGGGAAACCAGTGTATTTCACTCAGTCTAGATGTAAACATAAAATTTTTCTAAAAGTTAAAATTTCTTCTAAAACACAGTTAAATATTAATTTTCAGTGTCATGATTTGTATTTCTTTTCACTTCTAAAAAAAAATTTGTAATCAAAAATTGAGTTGAACTCAGTGGCTGGCTCTTTGATCACCTCCCTCTGGGGATGTAGCCTTACCAAGCCACAGAAGAAGACAATGCAGCCACTCCTGATGAGACCAGATGGAAGGGGAGGAGGACCTCCTCTATCAGTGGACTTGGAGAGGGGCATGGGAAGAGATGAGGAAGAGAGGGTGGAATTGAGAGGGAAGAAGAGAGGGGCTATATCTAGGATACAAAGTGAATAAACTATAATTAATATAAAAAATGAAAATGAAAAAAAATTGAGTAACAAAAATAAATCAGTATCACGAAAACTGAACCTCATTGTATCTATCTATCTAACTTTCTTTCTATCTATCTATCTATCTATCTATCTATCTATCTATCTATCTATACATATATATTCTCTCTCATGTATTTTGTAAAATGATGAGATAGTTTATCAACATATGTTAAACATGGAGGAAATTGACTTTAAGCATCAAAGTTATGGGGGAAAAAATGCATTCTTTTTAGCACAGCCAAAGTTCTGCTCAGATGGAAGGACAGAACACACATTTGAGATACAGAAGAACTAAGCATCCTTCCAGAAGAACTAAGCATCCTTCCACTGTGGCACTGTGAGATAAACCCAGGTAGATGCCACAGCAAGAAAACAGAAAGATGGAATGTAAAGCCAGTTGTGAGAATAACACTTAGGAAAATACTGCCAATTATAAAACAGCTAAGATCAAGTGCATTAGTATAGAAAAGACAGAAGAGATGATTTCATTATCTTGGTTTCCTCTCAAGAAAATAGCAATACATTCAAACACATACTGCATAGACTTTATTGTAAAGTATAATTTTAAATGTCTTTAATTTTGTACTAACAAGAAGAAATAAAATTTCACTAAGAGAAAGCCAAAAAGTAGCGCATAAAAAAGATTTAGCATATCCAATGAATCTATTAAGACTATCAGATGAGTATAAGTAAATAAATAAAAGAATTGGTTATTTTTAAAACAAATATGTCTATTAATATTCCAAAAATAATCTAATCTTTACAGGTTCTTTAGTTTAAACCAAAAAATATTTTATTTTCCAGAGAAAACTATGTTAAAGATAATATCTTTTAAAATTGAATTATTTAAAATATTCAATATAATACCTGTGAGGCCAGCTCACTGTGTATACAACCCACAAGGCATAAAAGGCTCCTGGGAAAGAAGAAAAGCAGATCAGCTTTGTAGGAGTGACAGGAAGAGCTTGTTAGCCCAGATCCGTAAAATACCAGGGCACCAACTCCTGTTGTCTTCTGCAGTACCTAGCTCATGAGTACTTTTGAAGCCAATGCTACTTTCCTGGAAAATCTGAGAAGTGTCAGGGAGGATGCTGTGGACTGTGAGAGATAATGATCTTCAGAGCTGATACACATGATGGTCACGATGTGTGTCCAATAAACTGTTCAGTGCTGCCTACATACATGTTTAGATTACCTCCTGTAGGTTTGGAGCCCTTCCATGTGTAGAGACACTCCAATGTTATGTGTGATAATCGAAGCCCAGATGGGAACAATTATGCCTCCATAAGTTGTAATATGTCTTCCACCAGCATGGACGGCTGGCCCTTCGTGCTTTCAGGCACTTTTGCACAAGGCTTAGGAACTGCTTTCTTAGAGAAAGGTGCTGGTCTCTGTCTGTACTGACATAAGAAAGGAAGGAAAGTCAATACAAGAACGGGTTATGGACTTACTTCTATAAAAAGTTGATGTTAAGCATCGTGGGGACAACCGTGGATTTGGTAAAGTACCTGTGGGAACAGATTCTACAAGCTATAAAACAGGCATTAATCTATTGGCTTTCATCCTCTATTTGACGTAGGCATCAACCCACTCACACTTCTGAAGTTCATAAATATCTGCCAGGCTATTACAGGATCCACGCTAATGGCATTGAGGCTGTGGCTGTGGGCTTCTATGATAAAGGGAAGGGCTAAAATAGCTTCTTTCTGAGGTTTTGCCTTCCACTTCCCCTGAATTTCTCTCCCCTGTTATACCACATGGAAAGAGAGAGATGGCAGGCTCACCCGAGCCAATAAACACCTGCTTGTGTACCTGTGCACCAAGATTAAAAGGAGCCCCACACACTCACACATACTCACACACCGTAGGTCCTTCTGTAGGCATGTACCAGGGCAGGGCTTCCTATTACAATTATTTTCCGTGCCCAGATTTTGCAACATAAGGGATATATGGACAGCTTAAGACTTATAGCCGAGAATGAGGGATCACCGGGCTGAGAGGATACCAGTACTTAATACTGTACACACATCAGTTTGAGGTCCTGGGGAACTTCTCTGTTAAGGGAGACTTTGACAACGCTTGCCCATAGGCTCCTCTCCACTTTCCCTTTGCTGTGATTGGTTTCTCTGTCTTTTAGTTCTTTAGCCCATAGAAAGAGAACTCACCAACCTCATCAGTGTCAACCAAAGAAAATCCAAGCCAGAAGCCAGAGAAACACTGTGTAAGGTTGTATGGGCAATACTGGTCCAAAACCAAATCAGAGTCATTGTTAAACTGCTTTGTAGACTTCTCTGGAGTTAGAGATGAGGCAGCAATCACACAGGACTTTGAATGGGAGGGCCCTGACAAGGGATCTTCAAACACCCAATAGTTCTGTGTGAACAGTGTCCATGCAGTCATTATAAACTCATGTGAGATCAATGCAAAAGGTGAATGTGTCGTAATGAACAGGCCCCTCCTATTCTCTGGGTTACTGCAATATTCCTTTCACCTTCCCACCACATATTTGAAATCGTTTCTTGTGGATGAGCCCTCCTTGAATTTTCCTATTTTGGATGCACCATCGGCATCTTTAGACTTGGGCCACAAACTCATTGTCATTCCCATGACCATGACTGGCAGGCTATCAACCCTAACCTGGCTATACTTTTCCCAACTTGATTATTATTGGAAGGTTTCTTTCTGATACGACGGCTCAAGAATGAGATTGTTAGTGATAAGACAAAATGTAGGTACCTCTCCTTCCCAGTGGCGCACGTATACTGAATGTCCAAGTATAAAAGCAGATTACTTGCCAACAGATACATGACGTTAACTGCTTTCTCAATGTCCAATATGTCTCCTTAACAAGGAAATTGTCACTGTAGCCTGTCTGCCTGTAGGAGCTTGTGCCCACTTCTCAGCAGTGTGCCTCACATTCACATGTCCCGTAAGTCCTGTAATTCCGGATGCCTTTGCTGATGCTCTGAGTTCTTCTGCTTTAGGGACAGTTAACAAGCTTTGTACTTTAAAGTGTTATTTTATGTTATTCTTGAAAAAGAAAAAAAAAACACCACATTTTATTTTGTCATGTTGGTCATTCTACTTTGCTGGGGAAAAAAAAGATGAAAAAGCTTTAATAGAAATTCATAACAATCCCCAAAGCTTTCTCTGCGAATCTGTCAAAAAAAAATCAGTACTCAGACTCTTCTCCATAGTTCTCCAGCTGTTTATGCAAAAAATCACCACACAGGTCAAACTCGAATCTCTAACTACATACTCATTTTCCATATTCATTGAAATATAATAGTATCCAGTACTTAAATCTTCAACGTTATTTTGAGTTACAGCACTTGCTCTTATTTTATCATTATTTAATTTGCTTCAGTTTACCGGTGAATTATGCTGTAGCTTAGGTTTGGAATGTTTCTTGAAGACCCGTGTTAAGCACCTGCTGCCCAGAGTGGCACTATTGGAAGTTGTGGACCCTTTAAAGGGATCTGACTGAAGCTCTGCCAGTTGTTTGGGATCTGCCCAGAGAGAAATAGTGAGACTTCAAGCTTTGTCTGTTCTCTTTCCCTTCCTGGCGGTGAAGGAAGCAGCTTGGCCCAGCCACATGCCTCCACCAAAAGTGCTACCTCACCTCAGGCTCGAAAGCAACAGAGGTAATCATGCATGCTGACCTCTGAAATCGTGAGCCACAATCAACCCTTTCAATTATAAGCCTATTGTGTAAGCTACCTTTCTACATTCAAAGGAGCCAGCACTATCTGCTTTTGTACTGTTGCGGAATTGCAAATGTCCAGTTGCGGATAGAATGATAATAAAGACAAATTTCCATTTGTGTTTGCAAATTAAATTCTTCATCATTGTGTTCTTAAATGTAATCCATCTTATATTTAATTTACTACTGCCAGCTAAGTGTTAACAGGGCATATTTTATGTCATTTATATAATGGTTTATAATTAATCTTAGTATCACATCTCTAGAATACATTGTATAAGTAAGGAATTTTTTCACCAATTGCTCTGTAGGACACTAAGAGCTGCCAGCTGTGTATCTCCACACCAAGAACATGGGTATGCTGGTTGGTTTTTGTCAACTGGATAAAATCGTACGCATATTTGAGAAGAGATAATTTCAACTGAGATCCTGTAAGCAAGTCTATGGGATATTGTCTTGATTAATGATTGATATATGAGGGCCCAGTCAACTGCCATCCCTGGGTAGGTGATTCTGGGTTATATAAGAAAGCAGGCTAAGCAAGCCACAGAGAGCAAGCCAGAAGCAGCATTCTTCCATGGCTGTGATTCGGTTCTTCATCTTCAGTTCAGGGTCTTTGTCAAGACTCTAGGTTGGTAAGTATTTTTTTCATTACTTAATAATTTTTGTAATTACCAGGGCAAGAGGGAACAAACACACATAGTCATTCTTTAAAGGCCCCATAAAGGCTGTACCTGGTGATTCAGCTTTCAATCCACATTTTTCTGGCTAAAGTAAATCTATGAACAAATGCAGCTTTACAGCTTTGTAGAGTCGCAGGAAGAAAAGCAGAATAAAAATGAGCCCTGGGTTAAATTTCCAATGACCAGCATGAAGACACTCAGGTAGTCAGTAATGAGTTCATGCCTCTAAAAAGGTGTTAATCGTGTGTGTGTGTGTGTGTGTGTGTGTGTGTGTGTGTGTGTGTGTGTGTTGGCAATGTTCCATATCCAAATGTACAACATTCCATAACAACTATACCCATATCAACATAGTCCTGGCCATAAAAGTTAAAATTCTGCTCCTGTTAAACATAATTGTCTTCTCTTCATAAGTGAGCCTGCATGGTCCTGACACAGCAACCCGAGCACAGGCGATTAATAAGGAGGAGGATGTAGAGTCAGATGAACGAAAGAATTGAGTGAAGAAACATGAGAGAGGTTCACTAGCACCACAGACAACCAATATTTAACACGTGCAGCTTTTAGAACTGTATACCCAGTGGTCAAAACCAGTGACATTAACCAACTCCATTTTTCGTTCTGCTTAAGGTGACACTTGACATGGAGCCTCCTTCATTTCTGGGTCATGGTTCAAGTGTGCGCTCATGGGGGTGCCAGCTGGGCCTATGGACATCCCAGATAGTAGCATCAAAAGATACACAATAGGAAACAAAAGCGGGAGTCAATGAAGCTGTGCCTATACAGAACTAGCCTATTTAGTTAATCATCTCAGCCCACGAAAGTCAAGAAGTCATTCAGTAATACACAAGCATTACCCAATAGGAGCACACACACGATGACACAAAACTCACCAGGTTATTTGAACACCTACTTTCATTTGGTTGCACATATTAAATTACTTCACTTGTGTGACTGCTGTTATTAAATGCCTACTATACAGGAAACATTTAAGTGGTGGAATATGGAAGGGGTGGCTACTTACCCAGAACATTTAAATCTTACCTTTTGCAGTCTCAGAGTTCATTTATTTTATCCCGAAGAACATTTGGTGCATTTTAGGGCCTGCTACAGACTGGCCAAGTACTTCTGACAGTTGCATTTCAATCTAGGCTCTCCCTCCCCTGTCTCCTTTCACAGGTGTCAGACCTGAAGGCTCCTCCCTTCCAGGTGACTCCCTTCTGTTCTTATTATTGCAGGGTTTTTTGGGTTTTTGTTTTGTTTTGTTTACTCCCAACATCTTATTCACATGAAGTTCAAAACTAACACATTCTCACAAGCTAAATTCATTTTTCTTTACTATTTCTCTTCTAATAGGTGAATGAATCTTTGCAGTATATACCTTCCCAAAGTACTTCATTAGAATAACTTTTTGTTATTTTTACATCTTGTGTTTATCAGTCCCAATAAAAATACTGATTATATCAAAGTGATCTTGTTGTAATGTTTATATGATGTATATTATCTTGGTTATTTAGGAGGCCTGATATCCACCTTCCTTTGTAATTTGGTAAAAAGAATTGACACGTAGATTATAGTAAATAATCTATTAAACAAGTGCTCTGTTTAAAATGAATGTGCCCCTGATATGGATGTGTTTTTAATCTTTTAAACATAAACTTCTCCATACTGAGTCAGCATCATTTATGTATAAGTAATAAGAAGATGAACTATTTCCCAACTTAAATATCCTAATCTATATAAAAATAAAATAAAATTTCCCAGAATACTGAAAATGTTGTGTCAGAAGCAGGCCTCCAAACCCATCAAAACTGCACCCAGATGGACCCTTGGAAGTCACCTCATGTTCCTCTCTACTGACAGCTTGTCTGTGACCAGTGTGGAAAATCTAACAATCAACAGAATTCCTTATGCATTGTTCACTTCTCCAGACACAACCCTAGATCTCACATTTGAATGTGTGGGGCTTCTTTTTCTTTGATTGCTCCAAGATAGATAGATAAAGGTATAGAGATAGATGATATGGAGAGTTAGATATACATATAGATAGATGATAGATAGATGATAGATGATGATGATAGATAGGTAGATGATTGATAGAAAGATGATAGATAGATGACTGATAGATTGATAGATAGAAAGATGAATCATAGAAAGTAGATAGATGATAGATAGATACATAGATACATAGATTTAGAAAGATAAGAGATAGGTGATAGACATAGAAAGAAGGGTAACTCTCAGAAGGGTTTAAGAATAACTTCTAATAACATTTTAACATTTCATCAGACATAAGCAAGCATATTGAATTGTTGAAAGTTTGATTAAATTTTATTACATGATAAAAACTGCTTTCCAAATAAAAACTGAGAATATTGACCTTTTTTCAAGAATGTAGAACTTAACTACATCAACTTATTGAGCACCTACCATGTGTAGTATTTTCTTTATTAATATGAGATACCAAATGCTTTATTTATTTTGATCAAACTATATATCAACATTTGCCATACCATGAACATACATATATACAGAGAGAGAGACAGACAGAAGGAGTGAGCTCTTCATATGTATATGAAGAGCCACTATGATCTTCATTAGTGGAGCCAGAGCTGCAAAGTTCCTCCTTGAGAATGAAGGACTCCGGGCCGACTGCTGGATGCTGTTATTTCAAAGATGTCTTTGTATTTCTTGTGCTGTGATAAATCCCACAGTACCACACAGAGGTCTCTTGGAGGAAGCCTGCCTTCCAGTAAATTTGAGCTTTGAGAAATGTATGTTCCTATATAATTGCTTGCTACAATGTAGGCATTCTATCCTTTCCCTAAAGATCTGTGCAAATACCAGTCAGACCTCTAAAACTACAGTAAAGTGATAGAGCTTTAATTAGAGATATGGGCTACTCACAGACGTGAGAGAGGAGAAGTCTAACTTGTGTGAATTAGAGTAAAGATTTACCAAACAATGGCAAATCTGCGAGTCTAAACCATTCTTTGCGTCTATGCAAGTAAACTGCATGCTGGAAACATCTTAATGAACATTTGTGAGTGATTAGTTGAAAATTTGACATCTGTCACTGAGCATGCTGACAAGCAGTAATCTGTGTTCCTCATGATTTATAATTTTGTGGGAGAAACAGAGGAATCCTGAGCTGTGGCAGACTCACAGCAGATGGGGAGGAGGGAGGCTCAAGCCTAAGAGTGTCCGCAGAGCTTCTCACAGACTGTAGGGATGCCCAGAGCTGACTAAATAGCATTCTGCTCCTTCATCTCCAAATCAATAGAATTTTGTCTAAAAGTATTATAGCTACTCAAATTAAGACAAGTCCAGTTCCACAGAAAACTGCAAAATGTGGAAAGAAATTAAGAAAACTGTAAATAAAGTAGAAAGATTTTACTTTCACAGACTGATAATGATCATGACTGAAAACACGTTGTCTAAAATGACAATACGCCTTATAATGATATTGTTCAACACAATCTTCATAAAAATTTTAACTTGGCTTTTCTCTTTGTCAAAAACTGGTAAATGGATTCTGAAATTCTTAACCAAATGCAGGGGGTTTGAAATAGTCTTAAAAAATCTTTTAAAAATCAAGCTTAATGACTTTTTTGTTTGTAAAAACTCAATTTTTAATTTTTATTAACTACAGTTTATTCATTTTGTATCCCACCTGTAGCTCCCTACATCTTCCCCTCTCACTCCACCCATGACCCTCCCCAAGTCCACTGATAGGGGTGGTCCTCCTCCCCTTCCATCTGATCCTAGTCTATCAAGTCTCATCAGGACTGGCTGCTTTGTCTTCCTCTGTGGCCTGTAAGGCTGCTAACCTCTGAGTGGGAGGTGAACAAAGAGCAGACCAATAAGTTTATGTCAGAGACAGTCCCTGTTCCCACTTGGACACTGCGCTGCCATGGGCTACATCTGTGCAGGGGTTCTAGGTTATCTTCATGAATGGTCCTTGGTTGGAATATCAATCTCAGAAGACCCCTGTGCCCAGATTTTTTGGTTCTGTTGCTCTCCTTGTGGAGCTCCTCTCCCACTTCTTTCATAAGATTCCCTGTAGTCTGCCTAATGACTTTTTAAACTAACCTACAGAAATCAAGTCAGTATGACACTGGGCTAAAGATTAGACATATAGAAAACCAGAGCTCACTAGAAACACCAAAACTGAAAGTTAAACCCTTAGAGTTGTCAGCTGGTCATCCAGAGTAGTAAAGCAACACAACAGAAGTGTGATCGTGTCAACCAGGGGAGCGGAGCGCCAACACAGACATGCCACACAGAAAAAGTAAAGTTCCGACCTTACCTTCCACCAAAAAGAAATTATCTCAAACGCATCCATGGAAAAGCTGTGATCATAACTCGCAGAAAATACCTTAGGAAAAATACGACCTTAGGCAGGCGGTATTAGACATTACGTCAGGAGGTGAGACAGAGCATAGCACAAACAAGATATTAAAACATATAAAGCCAACAGAGCAGCTTACCAAAATAGAATGCTTTCATAAATGCAAAAGGTCTTGTCAAGAGAGTGAAACATCCATGCACATCATGAAAGAGACATTTGAAAAGCATGTATCTGACAAGCAGGCATGAACCACATAAAGAACCCTTTGCAACTCGGTAGTAAAAAGGACAAGCATCCCGACTTAAAAATGGGCAAGGGGTGTGGGTAGACATTTCTCTAAAGATGATATATAAACAGCACTTAGCACATGAAAAGACACGGAATCCCCTTAGCCATTGCAGAGATGCAATAAGAAGCCCAACAAGCTCCCATTTCACGTGAACACATGGAGAAAGCAGAGCCCTCAACTCACTGCACTCATTGCTAGCAGTAATATAAACTGATGCAATGATTTGGAAGTTGTAGTTTAACACTAAAGAATGTTAAACAGAGTGTCCACAGCGCCCATCAATTCCGCTCCTAGGCACATATCATATGTGCCTACTTCTCTACAGTCCAGAGAACAGAGAAGAAATTGTATACACACAAAACTTGTACAGTGCACTGACGCTAACGGAAACACTTTCCCCAAAGAGCAAAACCAAGATTTCAAATACTCACTTACTGAGAATAGACTTTAAATCTGATACACTGTTTATTTTTAGAATAATGAAATATTTTAAACTTAGCTTGTGGTAATGCTCTCACAGTTGTGAATTTACACACACAAAAACCCCAAATTATATACTTTACATGAGTTATTTTATGGCACATAAATTATGGCTCAATAAAGAAGTTTATTTAAAATGAGAACATGCGTGAAAGTACATTTAAACTGACAGGAACTGCGTGAAGCAAAAGATTTATTCTTAATCCCTTTCATGAGAATGATCTTCTGAGAAAGTTAAAAGCTTCCTCTGCTTGGAAATCTTGCCTCACTAATTACATGCTCCATTATTATTATATTTTTGACCAGAAACACACTTGAGCAAGCCCCAAGATTAATGGGACTTGGAAAAAAAAGAAAAAAAAAAAAAAGCATACTCGTCTGGGGGAGGCTTATGTGTAAATATCTATTTGTTCTTTGTCCTGGTTTCTTGGAATCTTTGGAGTGATTTGTGTCTTTCACATGCTAATGCAGTAATAGCTAGAGGACCCTAGACAGCTTCAGGAAGGGGATGATCATTGAAAACCATGACTTAGACCATCCGAAGTGTCCCAAAGCTCAGCCCCTGGATAGGGGAGAAGGACTGAGATCGTCAGTGGTCACTGGTGCAATCAATTATCATTTAGTGAAGTCTTCAGAGAGATGGCACTCACAAAGCTTCCAGGTTGGGGAAGACATGGCGCATCACCATTTACTGAGAGAATGACAAGTCCCAACTCCACTGTGGCAGATGCCCCTGTGCTGCAAGCCCGTTGCCATATCGTTATTCATCTTTCCTCTGTCTGTCATCTATGTTCTTTTTTACTTCCTTCAGGAATTAACTAGAAATGTAAGTAATCTTTTCCTGAGATCTATGATCCATTCTCTCTAAGTAATAAAACCTGGGGACAAAGAGGTGCTGGTTGGCATTGGAAGTTGGGGGCTGTCCTTGTGGTGTCTGAGACTTTCTCCAAGAACAATGCCATGACTGAACTGCACTGAAGTGAACTAGATTGCACTGCCTTGCAATTAACTGGACCCAACGTAATTAAATTGGCTTGGCTTGGGTTGGATTATAAAAATGCATCAGCAATATGCTGTCTTTTGGTAATTTACTTTGTATGAAAGAAAACCCACATACATGGCATCTGAGGTGGTACCATAAGTGGTGAATTAAAGTTGGAAAACACACTTTAATTCTTCCTGCCTGCAAGGCTGCTTTTTGAGCTTCCATAAAGCTGTAATTGGAAGAAAGAAAAAAAAAAGAATTCCTCCCTTCCTCCCCTACTGAAATCCGTGCATCTCTAACAAGGTGAGCTGATACACAGTTTCGATTTTGGCTTTTGGTAAATTGTTTTCCCACAGAAGTGTGGCTATGGTTGGACTGAAAAAAGACCCTACCAGCCTAGAAAACGTTACTTATATGATAGAGGCAGGTTGTCCTCCAAAGGCAGTTATGTCAATGTGCAGGCTTACATACCTTCGTACCATCACAGAACAACCTCACAAAAATAATACTACTCAGGTATCTTGTGGTGTTTATAGTGGGAAGAGCATGAGATTTGTCATCGCACTAGATTGAATCCTTGCTTTTCCGATTACCAGGTGTTTAATCTTAAGCAAGTTGTACAAAATCTCTGTCCACCCTGCCTAGTATTTTATTTTGGGAAGGGAAGTCCTTCATTGAAATGTATATGAGGGAGGCAGCACAAAGGAATTCACACACTTCCTTCATATCTCCCTCCACTGCAGAAAGACAGTACACTTCCAAAGAAGAATAAAGTAGAAACCTCTCCTTCCTTGCTTCTGCTTCCCAGGACACACGGAAGTGCCCAGTACGCAGTCAACTTTGCTCTTTCAGTTTTCGCTCAGTGGAATTTGATGAGAAAGTCCGTCTCTAAGGGGCCATGTCAGAGAAAGATTGCAGCCATTTCACCTGCCACTGTGATCTCCCTGGATGGACTGCAGTTAGTCCCAGGACTTAGCACTAGGCAGGTCTCCTCTCTAAACCTCACAGAGCTTCAAGTAGCCCCACTCCAGTGTGGACCTCTTCTTTAAATTCTAACATCAGCAAGGCAGTCCTTCACACACTTAGTCCCTGCATTGCCTCACTGCACTGGCAACAGAATTGGGCATAAGACCAATGCCTGGTCCCTTTACTGAGTTTCTCTTTGGCTTATCTCAATTACAGTTGCATAAAATGGAGTGATCCAGGTGAAGAAGAGCAAATAATGGGACCTCATTTGCCTCGACTCAGATTCTGATTAAAGTAGAACAATACTTTCTTCTGTAACTGGTTTCAAACATGAGGGTCTAAAAAGAATATTTTTTCTTTACATTCAGATTAACATTCTGAAGTTCTGAATGCTAATAAAAGATGAAGTTCTGATTTAGGGAGCTCTGAGATCCTTAATGTGCAGGTAGATCTCATGATGATTTGCTTAAAAATATACGAAGATACAGCTTAATCAGGCTTCTTTGGCAAATGCCTGTTACGTTCATATAAAAGTAAACTTTGCAGCCTGGCAAAGAACCATATAGAATTAAGAACTCAGCCAGCTGGGAGAAGTTATGACACCTAAGAGTTCCTTAATAGACCATTTTTGCCAATTACTTCTCAACTTGATGTTTTATTTATGAATCAAGTTTAATTAGCATAACAATAAAGGACTACTTAAAAGCCATTTTGAATAAAAATCGACTTTTGGATTTTTTACTACCCTCTCCTTGGCCAAAGTAAAAATTTTTATTCATAAAAGACAAATACTTAGTTGTAAATGATTTTCTATGTGTTAATTTTTCATCTTGTTTTCTTAGCTAATATACCTCAAAGATAATATTTGTATTTGCTTCTTAAAGGTTATTTTTCTATTGATCGATTTTTTTTTTAATTTTTAAGCAAGATTACTCGCGACCTATGCTAATTTTATCTCTAAAAGTTAAGGCAGTTTCTCCTTAAACCTAGCTGTCAAAGATAGAAGGACTTGTTCACTCACAAAAGGTAGTTTTAATGCAAAACAAACTTGAGCATAGTGTAGGTAAATTACCACTGTCTAACGAGCTGGCTGAGACAAACTGACTTAAAAGCAGCACATTTCATGCTAGTCATCTGTTACAGATTTTATGAACTTTTTTTTTCCTGTTCCTGGTGGGTTTGTGAATATTAGAAAGCTAGCTGTGGCTTGAGTGGGAAGTTCGGATAATCTTGGTTTGGCTCCCTCACTGATCTGGAAGTCAGCTGGCTGCCATCTCATCCAGGATAACTTCAGTTTTTCCCAGCATTGTCTCAGTGGTATCCAGCTCCTCTTCTCCCCCCACCCCCCATAGTGTTATGAAAACAGGCCCAGGCTAATTTATTGAAAATGAAAGCAAAACAGGCAAGGCCTCTGGAAGCTTTCATTCAAAATTTGTCTCTCCTTTGGGCCAAGGAATGTTGCAAACCAGAAGTCAACCTGCTTTCAAAAAATTAGAAAGTTGTGTTTTCTCACATTAATAAGAAACCTCTAAGCAAATTTTGTAATTACTTAGTAATTACAATTACAATTTAGATACAGGTTAAGAGAAACTGTTTTTTGTATTCTGTGTAAAGGTCATAAAGGCATCAAGAAAAATAAGATCATACAGTGTGAAATCCTTGAGGTCATAGCTTAGGAGGAAACCAGGAATACAGCCATAATGAAAAATGTGTAAGATTATGAGGTATTGTGGGAGACTTCAGAAATCTGAGGATACACACCACTCCATTGGATAACTGTCAACCTATCCCCTAGCTACTTTACCAAACTTTTCTATCCATGAGAAGCATAATTCAGGGAGATGGGAGAGGGATTTAAGGCATATCAGAGATAGACATTAGGAGCAAGATTTCTGTTTGTTTGTTTGTTTGTTTGTTTGTTTGTTTTGGTGTTTTTTATATAACCAAAACTCTCTTTAACTTTTGTCAAAACCAACTATAAAATGAAGGATATTAATAAAAAGATATCTAGTGTTTGTTCAACCCCCTCAACCACAGCTCCTTCTTGAGACCCCCTCGGTTGTGTGTGCTTCAGCTGTTTTCTAACAGCAAACAGAACTCATAAGAGATAAAAGGTAGAGAAGTGGAGATGGCAGACATACCCTTTCTCATTGAAGCACAGACAAACAGCCAGTCCGGCCAGACTTCCTTGAAAGGAAGTATCTGGGAAAGGTTTTCTCCCTGGTTAAATAGTATGTATAACTAGGCTACATTGTAAATGAAAAAAAAAAAAAAGAAGAAAATCAGATATGCAGTCAATGCAACTTGGAATATTCATTTATCCATCCCGTGTTTATAGGTCTCTCGTTGTGTGTCAAACACAGTCTAGTTCAAATCCAGAGATAAACAACCTAGATTTAGTCTTTCTGTAAGTGCAGTGAAAGGAAGGAAACTTGATCAACTATGCATTGTTGTGATAGTTGTGGATGAATCCCCAGGGCATGCCGGAAACAGAATGTAGGATGAGGTTATGATCCCTGGAAGAACAGTATTTAAACCCGTGCCTATAGGTTAAATAATCATTTTGAAGTCAGTGTGTGTGTGTGTGTGTGTGTGTGTGTGTGTGTGTGTGTGTGTGAAGACACACCTTATAATATGCATATAGTTACATAAAGGCTTAACAAACACATTGGAAAGAACTTTGTGAATTTTAAGTTTACCTGCCATCTATTCAAACCCAACTCTGATGTTTCTAAGCACATTTCCTTGCCCAAATAACCTCTCCAGCATTTCTCACTTGGCCTTGTTTCCAAATTTAATAAATTTAGCTTTGGCTTTCATTTTTATTTGGACCCCAGAGGCCAAGTTAAAGGCACAAACAGGAAATGCTTATTTCTCTGAGAGCTCTGGAATTTCATTAATCTTCATTATGTAAGAAACGCTTACTGGTAGAAAACTAATGATATACTTTAGTTCCCACCCTACTCCAGCAGGTGAAAGTGGGGGATACTTATCGTGGAATTTCACTAATTATTATGCATCTAGAACAGAGGTGACTTTACTTCTTGGCCAGTGAAATCATCCTTGAACTAATCTAGGAGCTTTCAGGTGTCCTCCATTTTTAGGCCAGTCCAGTGAGCCCAGGAAGGTTGAGGCCCTACCTTCTATCTGAAACAGAGAAGGTAGGGTTTATTTGGGAAGGTTGTGATCCTGATCTGCCAATTCAATAGACCAGAAAAGATTCTTCCATAAATCATGAGGGACCTTGGATATCTTGTGAAGGACACCAAGACTTATCCTTTAGCCCCTAAATTTTTAAATAGAACGATGAAATCATCAAATCTATATTTTATCAGCTAACTCTTCCTGCACTCAAATCTCTAGATTTGCTTCTAGAGAAACCTGGACTTAATTAAGGCCCTAAGAAGCCAGTTTGCATGAACAATGATACCAAGGAGTATTTCACAGGGAGGAGAAGGAATAAAGAGGAAAGGAAGGGTATTCATGAGGGTTTTTGTTCACAAATTAAGTGTAGGAAATTAGTGTTCAAATTCCCAGTGACTTCAGGAGACTGTGTAGAAAACACTTACCTCAGTGTTTCTTCATCAAGGGGTGAAGAAAGACACCTATTGACAAGGATAACTAACTCTTCAGTATCACCTGTCTGTCTTTGGCACTAACTATTAGTCTACAGACACCAGGGAAAACCCCTTGGGCAAGAAGGTAGAGGGGTTTTCTGTAAGGAATCTTTACAGTCATGGGAACAATGAATGTCAAGGGCATAGCAGGACAATCCGTAGTAAATTATAAGGTTGTTGCCCTTGTAAAGTGAAAATGGGTATATGATCCACAACAACAGAGGGGATGAAGAGAAGAGAAAACATTTGGAAATGAATTTGAAAGAATCAATGTGTCCTTTGCTTTATAGAAACTTTTCAGTTTCACAAGATCCCATTTATTGATAGTTGATCTTAGAGCTTGTGCTGATGGTGTTCTGTTCAGGAAGTTGTCTCCTGTGCCAATGAGTTCTAGGCTGTTCCCCACTTTTTCTTCTAACCGATTTAGTGTGTCTGGTTTTATGTTGAGGTCTTTGATCCACTTGGACTTTAGTTTTGTGGAGGGTGATAAATATGGATCTGTTTTTCATTTTTCTGCATATAGATATCCAGTTGGACCAGCACTATTTGTTGAAGATGCTGTCTTTTTTCCATTGAATTGTTTTGGCTTCTTTGTCAAAAATCAAGTACCCAGAGATGTGTGGGTTTATTTCTGGGTCTTTTGTTCGGTTCCATTCATCCACCATTCTGTTTCTATGCCAATACCATGCAGTTTTTATTACTGTTGCTCTGTAGTACAGCTTGAGATTGGAGATGGAGATACCTCCAGATAATCTGTTGTTGTACAGGATTGTTTTGGAAATTCTGGGTTTTTTGTTTCTCCATATGAAGTTGAGAATTTTTCTTTCAAGGTCTGTAAAGAATTGTGTTGGTATTTTGATGGGAATTGCACTGAATCTGTAGATTGCTTTTGGCAGGATGACTATTTTCACTATGTTAATCCTACCAATCCATGAGCACAAGAGATCTTTCCATCTTCTGATATCTTCTTCAATTTCTTCCTTAAGAGACTTGAAGTTTTTTTCACACAGGTTTTTCACTTGCTTGGTTAGAGTCACACCAAGGTACTTTATGTTGTTAGTGGCTTTTGTGAAGGGTGTTGTTTCCCTAATTTCTTTCTTGGCCCTTTTGTCTTTGGTATATAAGAGGGCTTCTGATTTTTTTCAGTTAATTTTGTATCCAACCACTTTGCTGAAGGTGTTTATCAGCTGAAGGAGTTAGTGTATTAAAGCAGATTCTGAGACTCATAACCAAGCCTTTGGCAGAGTGCAGAGAGTCATATGAAAGAAGGTGGAGTTAGTAAGACCTGGAGAAGACAGGAGCACCACAAGGACCAAATATATCTGGGCACAAGGGTCTTTTCTGAAACTGACTCTCCAACCAAGGACCATGTATAGATACAATCTAGAACCCCTGCTCAGATGTAGCCCAATGGCAGCTCAGCATCCAAGTGGGTTCCCTAGTAGGGGAACAGGGACTGTCTCTGACATGAACTCAGTCGCTGGCTCTTTGAGCTTCCCCCATCCCACGAGGGAAGAGTAGCCTTGCTAGGCCACAGTGGAGGACATTGCAGCCAGTCCTGATGAGACCTGATAAACTAGGGTCAGATGGAAGGGGAGGAGGTCCTCCCCTACCAGTGGACTTAGAGAGGAGCAGGGAGAATATGGGGGAGGGAAGGTGGGATTGGGAAGGAATGAGGGAGGGGGCTACAGGTGGGATAGAAAGTAAATACCCTGTAATTAATATAAAAAATATTGTATACAAAAAAATCAATGTGACTGACAACCAAAGAGAATAATAGTGAAAAGGGATCTAGAAAAATTCCGAGGTCTCCAACTTAAAGATAAATGGTGATGCCATGGTCTGGAAGGGAAATATAGTGAGAGTCTTCATCCTCTTCCATGAGTCTAAGTTGAGTTTTTAGACATAGCACACTTTAAATATTTGTCAACATCACAAATTGATTTTCCCAGATAGTTGACTCTGAAGTAGAAGTTGGTGTGTAATAGATTTTCATTTGGAATCATTGGGATAGAATTCACTTGGAATCAGCTCATGAGAAAGAGAATAGAAGCAAGATAAGTTGGGTGGCCAATACAGAGTCATGGAAAACCTCAGCCTGCCCCGAGAGAATGGTCCCTAGTTGAGTAAGCTAAGACACTCAGTTCATTAGGAGGAGCAGGCCCTGAGAAAGCACATGAGATCACATGAGACGCCTCCTTTAGCACCACAATCCTAGAAAAGAGACTGACAGTTTGACAGCTGTGAACCACCCCCCCACACACAGTGAGGCTAAGAGGTACCCTGATCCTTGGCAGGCCTCTGGACAGTACATCCCAGAATCCACCAGAAGCAGGACTACATCCTCAAGAATCAAGCTGCTAATTCACCCACAGGTCTAGCACACAGGCAAAATGTCTGGACTATCAGCATAGCTGAAGAGCTGTTAGTTCAAAGTAGTTTCATTAAACAACTTACCCAGGTGATATGGAACAAATACTTCATTCTAAAACACTCTGAGTGCAGTTGTTCTGCGGCAAATTGCAGCAACTCACTTTCCTTAGAAAGATGCAAAGAAAGTCATTATGCCATATACAACAGACTGTAAGTTACCTGTCAACAATGCAGTGGATAAAAGTGTAGCAGAATTGTTTTATTGAACGGTGAATAATGAAGCAGTAGAAATGTTATGAAGAACATCAGTTCACATGTACCTATTGTGCTTATATAAGATGTATGTAAGAATCATAGCAAAACACATTATCTCATTTTCTGTCAAGTTCCTTTTGAGGTTAGATTATGCTTATAAAAAAAATGTGTGATTATAGAATCAAACAGTTTTAATGCTGATGGCAAGGGTAGCATTCTTAGTAGAACTGCTCATCTACTAGATATTATGTTCCACCTGATAAGAAACGTAAAAAAATTAAAAATACAACAGCAGGGGCTAGGGAGCACTTGTTGCTCTTCCAAAGGACTCTGGATTTGGGTCTCAGCACCTACACAGTGGCTCACGAGCATCTGTAACTCCAGTTCCAGGGCATCTGGTGCCAACCTCAGACCTCTGCATGCACCAGCCCTACACAAAGTGCGCATGTTTATATATGAGTAAAGTCTCACACACATAAAATAAATACATCATTTTTAAGACTAAAGAAAAAATACTATGCCAGGCTTGGTGGAGAATGCCTTTAATCCCAACATTCGGCGAGGCAGAGGCTAGCAGATCCCTGTGAGTTCGAGGCCAGCCTGGTCTATAAAGCAAGTTCGGGACAGCCAAGTGTCTCAAAAACAAGTGAACAAATAAACAAAATGCTGGCACATGTAAACACTTCCCCAAAGACACTCTTCATGGATAGATGATAGATATATGATAGACAGGCAGGCAGGCAGACAGACAGACAGACAGGTAGATAGGTAGATAGATACATAGACACCTAGATGTGAGATAGATAGATAGATAGATAGATAGATAGATAGATAGATAGATAGATGATAGATCTAAGTATTGAAGTAGTTTTGCCTCACACTTGCCTTCTGTTGTCTCCTCAGTGCCCTTCTCCCAGAAGCCTCAGCACACCAGCCAACACTGCTGACTTAGGAGTTACACTGCCCACTTGCTCATGTATGCCTGATCAAGATCTACGAATGCTCCTCAGCCCCTGAGATTCCAAGTTTTCTCATCTGTGAAATAGGCTTCATAAAAATGCTTTTTCCTTAGCACCCTTACAAAGCGTTTGCTGGCACAAAGAGCTTTACCATATATTGCTATAAATCATTGCTGTAATGCTGCAGAAGGGCACATACAGAGTTACTTGGCTGGCTAACTTATACCCTTAGAGCCTACCAGAAAAACAACCAAGCATTGGCAAACCACTGACCAAAACGCCAAAGCTGCCTCTCTTGTGAATTACTTGAAGTGACATTCCTAATGGCAATGACCAGAACACAGAGACAAGGTAAAGAACCAAAAAAAAAAAAAAAAAAAAAAAAACTACAAGTTCATTCCACCCATTCAAGACAGGTTAGTCCTAGGAATTCACCAAGTGGCTGATGTCTCTTGGCATCATAATTTCCTCATTCTTAGATTCAATAAGCCCAAATCTGCATGAAGAGGAGGGGGAAAGAAAGAAACATTTTTCCCTGGATATTTCTAAGGAGCATGTAGCAGCCTCCTACACTTACATACACTCAGAAAGTCCAGTTCAATCAAGACTCGGAACATGCTTGCATCTCGTTTATATCTGCAGAGGGATTCCTTTTCTCCTAGCCTGCTTCCACATTCTTGAATAATAGCCACAGTCACCTCCACTTACCTCACAACTAAAGAATCCCTCCTTTAAATGTCTCTCCAGTGAATTTCACTCATATAGTTTCCTCATTTTCTCTAGAAAATACAGCTCCAGAACCCATGCCATCTGACTGTATGGGGCAAGAGATGGCTGAGAGTAGCTGACTCAGGGGTTGAAATGAACCTCAAGGACTGTGCAAAATGACCAATATCAAGTATGGAACAGTTTATGTCCTAGACTATTTTCTTTTAAATGTTAAGGAAGTCGGAAAATATTAGGGGCTAAGAGATATGTGTAATAGCAGAACAGAAAACCAGATAAAGGCTCCAGCAGGATCAACAAAGAGAAACTGACTGAAACTGGGAGATGAGAGAGTCAGAATAATCAAGTATAATCCCACTGCTGTTCCTTCTAACCAGAAATGTGGGAGGGCAAACTCGGGAGGCAGGCAGGAAATGGAATAGATATCACTGAAATAATTCATGCATGTCAATAACCAAATTAACAAACGAAGAAAAATAGGCAAATAAGAACAATCCTGTCCAGAGGGAGGGGGTAGAAAAATAAGTATCGAAAGTTGTTCCAAGACAGTATCCAAAACATCAATCTCCAGAGTCATCCCCCAAACTATACTTGAAGAACTTTCAAATGCACTTCAACAATGTCTTGGGACTGCTCACTTCCCCTCCTATTTTAGATCGGTTTCCCCAATCAACAAAAACAGAAACACATAGACACACAGACAGGCAAACAGTAAAGACAACTGGAGGTGACCACACAGAGACTTAAACTAGGGGAACCGCTGATATCTCATGTGGATCTCAGATGCCAGAATTGGGGCCATGTCCAGCAACGTGTCCTATTCAGAAGGTGCCATAACCAGACTTACCTCCAGAGAGGACAGATTTGGGTGATTTCCTATGATTTCTTGTTGTAAGGATGGAGGTATCTGGATCTTCTGGGAAGTTAGGACTAGAGTCAGAAGAAGTTCATGGGACCCTGGGACATCTCAGAATGTGTACTGCCTGTTTTCCGTACTATCACCCCAGAGGGGAGCTAAGAAAACTCCCCACCATATCCTAGCAACTCAGTCTGTAGGGATCTTGTGGAGTGTCCAGAATGTTATGAGGTAAGCCTCTCAGAAACCACCACACAAAGATAAAAGGAAAGTCTTTATTGCCAGCTGTGGCCACATGGGGAACTTGCAGGCACAACCTTTACAGCTCTTTGTCTTTTATGTGTGTATGTGGGGGGGGGGGGACACATTCTCTGTAGCACAGTTCAATTAGCTAGAAGTGGAACTACAGAAGCCAAAAAGCAAGGTTAGCACCATTAGGGTTTGGAGGGGGGAATTGTTTTGTTTTGCTTTGCGTTTTTTTTTTACTCAGCGTCTTCCCAGTGTCTACAGACTAGCTCTTTGTTCCCATTTGGGCAAGTGTTGGGTTGTAAGGTCAAAATGGTGCCTTAAAACACCAAGATGGAGTTTTAAGGTCTAAAATGCTGCCAGTCATGCTCGGGTTCAAGGTCCTGTTGCAGAAGTATGTACATGGATGACTACAACAGACTGTGAACATATTTTTGTCTTTCAGCTGATTAAGAGAATAGTATTAGGTTATTTGGTTTGTTGAGGTCTAGTTTCTTGAGTTCTTCATATATGTAGGATATCAGCCCTGTGTCGGATTTGAAGTTAGTGAAAAGCTTTTCCAAGGCTGTCATTCCAAAATTCCAAGGCTGTCATTTTGTCCTTTTGACAGCGTCCTTTGCCTTGCAGAAGCTTTTCAGTTTCATGAGGTCCCATTTATTAATTGTTGATCTTAGTACCTGAGCTGTTGGCGTTCTGTTCAGGAGGTTATCTCCTGTGCTGATGCATTCAAGGTTATTCCCCACATTTTCTTCTGATAGATTTAGTATACCCAGTTTTATGTTGAGGTCTTTGATCCACTTGGACTTAAGTTTTGTACAGGGTGAAAGATGTGGATCAATTTGCATCCTTCTACATGCAGGCATCCAGTTAGACCCACACCATTTGAAGATGCTGAAGATATGTTCTTTTTCCCATTTTATAATTTTGGCTTCTTTGTCAAAATTCAAGTACCCATAGGTGTGTGGATTTACTTCTGGATTTTTATTCAATTTTGTTGATCTACCTGTCTGTTTTTATGGCAATGTCATGTAGTTTTTATTACAGTTACTCTGTGGTACAGCTTGAAATCTGGGATGGTGATACCTCCAGAAGTTTTTTTTTTTATTGTATAGGATTGTTTTAGCTATCTTGGGTTTATATATATATGAAGTTGAGAATTGCTCTTTACAAGTCTGTAAAGAAGTGTGTTGGAATTTTGATGGGAACCACATTAAAACTGTAAATGTATTTTGGAAGATTTTTACTATGTTAAAAGGTTTTACTGTGTTAATCCTACCAATCTATGAGCATGAAAGATCTGTTGTAGAAAATAAAATGGTGTTGGGCTATATATGTTTTATTATTAACCCTATAATTATTATGATGGTATTATTTAACCTGTTATCATAATCAATAAAATATAGACATCTGTTAGATTTATTTATCTTGGGCTGGGTAGATATTTCCACCTATTTCAATAACCTCATCATTCGCCACCCAGCCCCCATCTAATGCCATCTGCATTAACCATTTTTATCTCAGCTACTTTTCATCCATAATCTTACAAGTTATTTACATGTATTCTTCATCTGGGCCTTTTTACACCATTATTGGAGTCCTTCCTCTTGGTGCACATAGTTCCTTCTCTATGCTAAACCATTGTGGTGTCCTCCTTCTTCTTCTCTTCTAGTCTGCCTGTTCTTTCCCATGATTCTCCTGACCCCAAAGCACAGGAACCTTAGCCATGCCTACCCTATTCTGCTTTGCCCAGGTTTTAGGCCTTTTAATCACCCAATCAGGATTAATGTCTTAGTCAGGTTTATACAACAAGGATAGGTGTAGCCAGGCAGTAACCAGATCTCCAGGACCAGTACTTAGCATTAAAAAATGCAAGCATCAACAGAGATCTTTTCATCTTCTGATATCTTTTAATTTCTTTCTCCAAAGATTTAAGTTTTTGTCATACAGGTCTTTCACTTGCTTGGTTAGACTTACAT